>NC_058080.1:497617248-497982621 GCF_014858855.1 Bufo gargarizans | reverse complement strand
GTGAAGGCAAAAGGGCCAACAGCTGCTAAGCATCTCTGGGAACTCCTTCAGACTGTTGGAAGACCATTTCAGGTGACTACCTCTTGAAGCTCATCAGAGAATGCCAAGAGTGTGCAAATCAGTAATCAAAAGCACAAGGTGGCTACTTTGAAGAACCTAGATAATTACATATTTTCAGTTGTTTCACGCTTTTCTGTATGTATATCATTCCACATGTGTTAATTCATAGTTTTGATGCCTCAGTGTGAATCTACCAATTTTCATAATCATGAAACTAAAGAAAACTCTTTTATATGAGAAGGTTGTGTCCAAACTTTTGGTCTGTATGGATATATATATATACAGTTGCAAGAAAAAGTATGTGAACCCTTTGGAATGAAATGGATTTCTGACAAATTGGTCATACAATGTGATCTGATCTTCATCTAAGTCACAACAATAGACAATCACAGTCTGCTTAAACTAATAACACACAAAGAAATAAATGTTAGCATGTTTTTATTGAACACACCATGTAAACATTCACAGTGTATGTGGAAAAAGTATGTGAACCCTTGGATTTAATAACTGGTTGAACCTCCTTTGACAGTAATAACTTCAACCAAACATTTCCTGTAGTTGCAGATAGGACGTGCACAACGGTCAGCAGTGATTCTTGACCATTCCTCTTTACAGAACTGTTTCAGTTCAGCAAAATTCTTGGGATGTCTGGTGTGAATCGCTTTCTTGAGGTCATGCCACAGCATCTCAATCGGGTTGAGGCCAGGACTCGGACTAGGCCACTCCAGAAGGAGTATTTTCTTTGTTTAAGCCATTCTGTTGTTGATTTACTTCTATGCTTTGGGTTGTTGTCCTGTTGCAACACCCATCTTCTGTTGAGCTTCAGCTGGTGGACAGATGGCCTTAAGTTCTCCTGCAAAATGTCTTGATAAACTTGGGAATTCATTTTTCCTTTGATGATAGCAATCCGTCCAGGCCCTGACGCAGCAAAGCAGCATCAACTATGATGCCTCCACCACCATACTTCATAGTTGGGATGAGGTTTTGATGTTGGTGTGCTGTGCCTATTTTTCTCCACACATAGTGTTGTGTGTTTCTTCCAAACAACTCAACTTTGGTTTCATCTGTCCACAGAATATTTTGCCAGTACTGCTGTGGAACATCCAGGTGCACTTGTTCAAACTGTAAACGTGCAGCAATGTTTTCTTTGGACAGCAGTGGCTTCCTCTGTGGTATCTTCCCATGAAATCCATTCTTGTTTAGTGTTTTACGTATCTGCGATTAGCTAACAGGGATGTTAGCATATGCAAGAGACTTTTGTAAGTCTTTAGCTGACACTCTAGGATTCTTCTTCACCTCGTTGAGCAGTCTGCGCTGTGCTATTGCTGTCATATTTACAGGACAGCCACTCCTAGGGAGAGTAGCAGCAGTGCTTAACTTTCTCCATTTATAGACAATTTGTCTTACCGTGGACTGATGAACAGCAAGGCTTTTGGAGATACTTTTATAACCCTTTCCAGCTTTATGCAAGTCAACAATTCTTAATTGTAGGTCTTCTGAGAGCTCTTTTGTAGGAGGCATCATTCATATCAGGCAATGCTTCTTGTGAAAAGCAAACCCAGAACTGGTGTGTGTTTTTTTTATAGGGCAGGGCAGCTGTAACCAACACCTCCAATCTCATCTCATTGATTGGACTCCAGTTGGCTGACACCTCACTCCAATAAGCTCTTGGAGATGTCATTAGTCTAGGGGTTCACAGACTTTTTACACCTGCACTATGAATGTTTACATGGTGTGTTCAATAAAAACATGGTAACATTTAATTCTTTGTGTGTTATTAGTTTAAGCAGACTATGATTGTCTATTGTTGTGACTTAGATGAAGATCAGATCACATTTTATGACCAATTTATGCAGAAATCCATTTCATTCCAAAGGGTTCACAAACTTTTTCTTGCAACTGTATATATATATAAATACAGACGTGGACAAAATTGTTGGTACCCTTTGGTCAATGAAAGAAAAAGTCACAATGGTCACAGAAATAACTTTAATCTGACAAAAGTAATAATAAATTAAAATTCTATAAATGTTAACCAATGAAAGTCAGACATTGTTTTTCAACCATGCTTCAACAGAATTATGTAAAAAAATAAACTCATGAAACAGGCATGGACAAAAATGATGGTACCCCTAGAAAACACAGAACATAATGTGACCAAAGGGACATGTTAATTCAAGGTGTGTCCACTAATTAGCATCACAGGTGTCTACAACCTTGTAATCAGCCATTGGGCCTATATATATGGCTCCAGGTAATCACTGTGTTGTTTGGTGATATGGTGTGTACCACACTCGACATGGACCAGAGGAAGCAAAGGAAAGAGCTGTCTCAAGAGATCAGAAAGAAAATTATAGACAAGCATGTTAAAGGTAAAGGCTATAAGACCATCTCCAAGCAACTAGATGTTCCTGTGAGTACAGTTGCACATATTATTCATAAGTTTAAGATCCATGGGACTGTAGCCAACCTCCCTGGACGTGGCCGCAGGAGGAAAATTGATGACAAATCTAAGAGACGGATAATCCGAATGGTAACAAAAGAGCCTAGAAAGACTTCTAAAGAGATTCAAGGTGAACTTCATGCTCAAGGAACATCAGTGTCAGATCGCACCATCCGTCGTTGTTTGAGCCAAAGTGGACTACATGGGAGACGACCAAGGAGGACACCATTGTTGAAAACGAATCATAAAAAAGCAAGACTGGAATATGCCAAACTACATGTTGACAAGCCACAAAGCTTCTGGGAGAATGTCCTGTGGACAGATGAGACAAAAATCGAAGTTTTTGCCAAGGCACATCAGCTGTATGTTCACAGACGAAAAAATGAAGCATATCAAGAAAAGAACACTGTCCCTACTGTGAAACATGGAGGAGGCTCTGTTATGTTCTGGGGCTGCTTTGCTGCGTCTGGCACAGGGTGTCTTGAATCTGTGCAGGGTACAATGAAATCTCAAGACTATCAAGGAATTCTAGAGAGAAATGTACTAGCCAGTGTCAGAAAGCTTGGTCTCAGTCGCAGGTCATGGGTCTTGCAACAGGACAATGACCCAAAACACACCGCTAAAAACACCCAAGAATGGCTAAGAGGAAAAAATTGGACTATTCTAAAGTGGCCTTCTATGAGCCCTGACCTCAATCCTATTGAGCATCTTTGGAAGGAGCTGAAACATGCAGTCTGGAAAAGGCACCCTTCAAACCGGACACAACTGGAGCAGTTTGCTCATGAGGAGTGGGCCAAAATACCTGCTGAGAGGTGCAGATGTCTCATTGACAGTTACAGGAAGCGTTTGATTGCAGTGATTGCCTCAAAAGGTTGCGCAACAAAATATTAAGTTAGGGGTACCATCATTTTTGTCCATGCCTGTTTCATGAGTTTATTTTTTTACATAATTCTGTTGAAGCATGGTTGAAAAACAATGTCTGACTTTCATTGGTTAACATTTATAGAATTTTAATTTATTATTACTTTTGTCAGATTAAAGTTATTTCTGTGACCATTGTGACTTTTTCTTTCATTGACCAAAGGGTACCAACAATTTTGTCCACGTCTGTATATATATATATATATATATATATAAAGGAAAAATGGCGGCACTGGTACACAATCCAGTAAAGATAGGGTGCACGTCTCCAGGGGAATAGGCTTCTTACCCCAATGTATAATCCAGAAAAATGGGCGGCACTCCAAGGAAAGGAACAAGTGAACTTTATTCACCCAGGTGGTGCAATGTTTCGGTTCTTGAAAAAGGTTCTAGTGCAGAACCGAAACGTTGCACCACCTGGGTGAATAAAGTTCACTTGTTCCTTTCCTTGGAGTGCCGCCCATTTTTCTGGATTATATATATATATATATATATATATATATGACATTTGAAAACTATAAAGTACTACTGTGATAGTAAGGAACTTATAAGACTTATGTTGCTTAACATGAAGACATTTTTTCACAAGCTAAAATATTTGAATATTCCTAAATACACTACTTGGTTGTCTTTAACTTTTGCCTTTTAAATAAATTCTAATTAGAAATGCAAAACTGCCAACAATATTTCATAAAACTTTTCATCTTTATAAGTTCAAAAAAGTACATTTATATATAATAAGCCAACATATAAACCACATGATACATGCTGTATTGTGCTTTGAATGGTAATTAATTGAGGGCTATAAATATTATTCCTGATATACAATCATATATCAGCACTGTTTGTCCAATCCAAAATGCATTAACCCCAATAACGTTTAAGGGGTTGTCTCACCTCAGACATTCGGGGCATATCACTAGGATATGTCTCCAATGTCTAATAGGTGTGGGTCCCACCTCTGGGACCCGCATCTATCTTTAAAACTGAGCCCACAAAGTGAAGGAGGGCTCACCGCATATGCGTAGCCGCCCTCCATTCCTTCATATTGGAGCGTGAAAAATAGCCAAGTGCTGGCTGGGTTATTTCTATTAGCCCTATAGAAGTGAATGGATACGCCCCCAATGTCTTAGGTGAGACAACCCCTTTAAAACATAAATAGAGACGCAGAATGTAGCACTCTAACAGTGTTATTTCAATTTGTAGCCTAAATCAATAGTTAAGCAAATGCTTTTTACATCTTGAACACAAATTATAACCCTGGAATTGAAGGCATTACCCTTGGCCCTTCTTTTTCAGGACCTCTGCAATTTGACTGGGCATGCTCTCAATCAACTTCTGGGCCAATTCCTGACTGATAGCAACTAGAGATGTCGCAAACATAAAATTTTCCGTTCGCGAACGGCGAACGTGAATTTCTGCAGATGTTTGCGAACGGGCGAACCGCCATTGACTTCAATAGGGAGGCGAATTTTAAAACCCACAGGGACTCTTTCTAGCCTCAGTAGTGATGGAAAAGTTGTTTCAAGGGGACTAACACCTGGACTGTGGCATGCCGGAGGGGGATCCATGGCAAAACTCCCATGGAAAATTACATAGTTGACGCAGAGTTGGATTTTAATCCATAAAGGGCATAAATCACCTAACAATCCTAAAAATTTTTGAACAACGTGGTTTAAAACATCCAGTGTGTGTATACGATCAGGTATGATGTTGTATCGATCAGGTAGTGTAAGGGTTACGCCCGCTTCACAGACATTGACAGACCAAACTCCCCTTTTAATGCACCGCAAACAACCGCAAACAGTCCATTTGCCCAACCGCAAACTTCCCATTTGCACAAGGTTGGATACCAAGCTAGCCATGTCCCGTTGATGTCATTGAAGGTTTCTTCCTCCACCCAGCCACCTACAACACCAAGGGTCCCGAAAGGTGAATTGAATTGATTTTTCGAACGGGGAGATGTTTTAAAAAACGCTGGCTCCCTCCCCTTTGTTTTAATCCACACCACGGTCACTGCGTCTGCGCCGTGCAATTTACTGTCACACCTGATATGAGTGGTATTTTCTGTAGTACAATTCTCATCAGTTTAATCCCTGTATGGTCCCCAATCTGGGATCCATTTATTAAATTGTTTTTTTGAACGGGGAGATGGTTAAAAAAAACGCTGGCTCCCTCCCCTTTGTTTGAATCCATGCCACGGTCATTGTATCTGCGCCGTGCAATTTACTGTCACACCCGATATGAGTGGTATTTTCTGTAGTACTATTCTCATCAGTTTAATCCCTGTTACGTCCCATATCAGGGATTGCCTTTTGTGAAAAAATTTTTAGGCCGGGTACCTTCGACTGCCTTCACAGTGACAGACCAAACTCTGATACACCAAACTGAATTGATTTTAGGAACCGGGAGATGGAAAAAGCAGCTTGGTCGGTCCTCTTACTCCCAACTTGGGGCACTGCGCGTGCACGGAGCAATGTGCTGTGACACCCTATATGAGTGGTGTCTTAACTAGTACTATTCCTATCAGTTTAGTCCCTGTTACGTCTGCTATCGGGGAACGTGTGTCGAATTGATTAACCATTGTCGAATTAATGAACCATTACGACATCCTGAAATAATTTAGTTATGAGCTCTGTACTTGCTTTGTATTGGAATTGATGGGGATTTTTTTAATTGTCTGCATTATTTCTAATAAACTATTAAGAGACTTTATTATGATTTTTTTATTTTATGTATTAAAAACCCATACAACGTAAAAAAAAAAAAAAAGAAAATGTATGTTTTTTCTATGAAAAATTATCCAGCCGATCACTTTTGGTCTGATCATAATGAAGCAACAGCCTTATCATCTGGGGTGTGGCAACATTGCCAACACACTCATAGAGGTGATGATCGCTTCATTGTGATACGCAAGCCCCTTCACCACAACAAGGTAATGATCACAAAGGGAAATTGACACTTGTATGTGGCTTTTTTTTTTTCAGCCACAGTGCAGCACCATTGGCCAGAAAAATTAGGCATGTACACATGCCTGAAAAATAACGTTATTGTTGCAGCCACTGTTGTAGCAGCGGCCGGAAAATTGATGTTTTCAAGGCAGAAAGGTGACTAAAACATTGCGGCTTGAACCCTAGTTGGTGGGGAATTCACGAAAGTCATCCGGTATGCAGACATTAAATACAGCAGCGTGGGGACCATTTTGAGGGCAAGGCATGTCATCAGGCCTTTTGTTAGTCAAACATATCCCCCGCTGTCAGTCCCTTCGGGATCCATGCCTCATTCATCTTTTTTTTTATTTTTTTATAAATTTTTATTTTAATGTAAGTAAAACATAACAAGGTACATATGCAGGCATCTTGTACGTCAAGCATGACGAAGATTGGTACATTTGAAGAAACTTCAATGTTATAAGAAGCATATCACACAGTTCAGATACAATCATCTAAGAGACAAAGTACACATTTAAATTGTACAAGAGCTATGGTGGAAGTACAATTTGCACTGGTGTTGTACGGTTAACATGAGTAAGAAGCAGACTCTCATTTGGGGTGTCTATACTCTGACCACATTTTCCAGCGTTTACAGAAATTGTAGTGGGTGCGTGTTTCCCAGGATGAAATCTCCTCGAACCGATACAGTTGGTCAACTTTTAACTTCCACTGTTCAAGTGTAGGGATAGAGGTTGATAGCCATAGGATAGGGACCAAAAGTCTGGCTGCAATCAAAAGTTGTCTAAAGAGCACTGGAGGATAGGGAGGGGTTGTTTGGGTATTCAGGTTTAGCAATGCCAAAGAAGGGGATGGCTGTATATTGGTGTGGCAGATCTGGTTACAAAGGTTGAAGATATCTTTCCACCATTTATTGATCATAGGACAGGCCCACCATATGTGGAAGAATGTCCCCCTGTCTCCCAGGCATCTCCAGCATTCATCCGACGCTGTGCTCGAATAAAGGGATGTCACATCAGGAGTCTTGTACCACCTTGTTAAGAGTTTGTACCCATTCTCTTGTATACGGACACAGCGGGAGGACTTGTGTGGGGCCAATAGTAGTTTGGGCAGGTCAGCTATTGAAAGGTTTACGGCTAGATCTTTTTCCCATCTGCAGATGAAAGCTGGCTTGACAAGTAAAGGGAGGGTATTAAGTTTATGATATAACTGTGAGATTAGCTTTTTAGGGGGGATGGGGTGAGCGATGAGGGATTCCACCCAAACCAAAGGACGATGCTGGTCGCTGCTCGTGATATGCTGCGAGATGAATGAATGTAGGTGCATTATGAACGGCGAAAACTGGTGTGGGAGATTCAGATTTGTTTGAATCGCATTTATAGTGGGAGGGTGGTTATCATGTTGAAGAAGTGTAAAGATAGAGGTGGTTGATTCCCTGATGGCACGCGGAGTACAATCTCTTATCACTGGGAGGGAGGTGCCTATCACATCTCCTATTGAGAGAAGCGGTGACGGAAAGGGAATCCCACAATGTGTGGATTGAAAGTATTTCCACGCCTGAAGGGTAGCTTGAATTAGTGGATAAGGGGAGGAAGGGATGCTGGTTGTTCCGGGAGTGCCTAGCATGAGTGAGCGGAAGGGTTGTTTCACCAGGTCCTGTTCCATAGCTGCCCAGGGTTTAAGGTTAGAGGTTCTAAGCCATTCTACTGCTCTAGACAGCAGAATAGCTTTGCCGTAAAGCTCAGGATCTGGAAAAGCTATGCCTCCTGTATGCTTGGGGTGGGATAAAAGGGAGTAGGAGATTCTTGGTTTCTTCTGATTCCAAACGAATGAACTGAAGAGTTTCCTAAGGGAGACATAGTATGATTTAGGGACCGGAATAGGCAGGACCTGCTGGAGGTAGGTAAGGCGAGGAAGTATCAATGAAACCAAGAGGTTTTTACGGCCAAACCAGGAAATAGTAGGGATGTTTAGCCTATTTATTTCCGCAGTTATAGATTGTAGTAGGGGAAGATAGTTGAGAGCAAAAAGTTCAGAGGGATTAGAGCTAATTTTAATTCCTAAATAAGTGAGGTGGGGAGATGACCAATCGAATGGAGAGTGCTTTTTAAGACTTAGCTGGTTATGTTGTGATATCTTTATACATTTAACTAGGGACTTTTGCTTATTTATCTTAAAATTAGATAAAAGGCTGTAAGTATCTAGATGTTTTTGGATTATGGGAAGTGAGGTGTTTGGGTTAGAGGTCATGATCATAATGTCGTCAGCAAAGGCCGCAAGTTTATGATCACGACCTCCCAGTGTCACTCCATGGATATCCTGATCTGCTCTCAGTCTGATAAGGAGAGGCTCCAATGCTAATACAAACAGCAGGGGCGATAAAGGACATCCCTGGCGGGTACCATTTTTTATCCTAAAAGAGTCAGTTAAGTCTCCATTGATCAGAACCGAAGCTGACGCTTGGGCGTACATTGCAAACGTGGCTTGTCCAAAGGGACCAGGCAGGTCAAAACCAGACAGTACTTTCTTCAGGTATTCCCAACTAATTCGGTCGAATGCTTTTTCCGCGTCTGTACTCAGGAGAAGTAGTGGCTTGGAGTGGTGGGCAGAATAAAAGATCGCATTCAAGACCCTAGTCGTATTGTCCCTACCTTCTCTACCTCTGACAAAGCCCACCTGGTCCCCATGCACAAGCGTGGGAAGATGGGTGGCAAGGCGATTTGCCAACATTTTCGCAAGCAGTTTAAGATCTATATTAAGGAGTGATATGGGTCTATAGCTTGCACAGTGTTTAGGGTTTTTCCCTTCTTTGGGGATCAGGGTTATGTGGGCCATCGTCATATCTCTAGAAAGCTGTTTCCCCTTAAGAGCTGAATTACAGACCGAGAGCAGATGAGGGAGGACTATGTGTTGATACGTTTTATAGTAGTAAACTGGGAACCCGTCTGGGCCTGGGCTTTTGCCATGGGGAGATTGCTTTAGAGCTAAGGTTAATTCTTCTAATGTAAATTGGGAAGCTAATTTGAGTTTTTGTTCTGGGGAGAGCCTGGGTAGAGAGATTGATTCCAAAAAGGATTTAAGAAGGTCTGAGTGAGAGTCTGGGTTCAGAGTTGGGGGAAGATTATATAGAGACTCATAAAAAGCACGGAATTGGGCACCAATCAGTTTTGAGGAGTATAGGGGTTCGCCCTGGGAGGACTCCATCTGGTGTATATAGTTTGTAGAACGCCTGTCTCTTATTCTACGCATCATAAATTTAGACGCCTTGTCTCCATGTGCGAAAAATTTATGCTGCGAGTTCAAGAAATACTTAGCAGTAGATTGGTGCATAAGAGATTTCAGTTCTGCTTTTAGCGACGAAAGTTCAGCAAATTGTGTCTCTGAAAGAGATTTTTTATGCATTTTTTCTAGTGAGAATATCTTGCTGATTAGGGAGTCTATTTTTTTATTTCTTTCTTTTTTTAAGAAGGCCCCCAGACTAATGAAATGTCCTCTGATAAAAGGTTTGTGGGCATCCCACAGTGACTGTTCTGAAACTTCAGGGAGGTTGTTAAGGGAGAAGTATTCTTTAAGGAGCCCAGAGATCTTTTCCCTAGTATCCTGATTATCGAGAAGGGATTCATTAAGACCCCATCTAAATTTACTGGGATTCGGTATGGGGGCTGAGATTGATAGAAAGATAGGGGCGTGATCTGAAATGAGGATGGATCCTATTCTGGGACCACGACATAGTTGTAGATGTTCCTTGGATACATAAAGGTAGTCCAGTCTATGATAGGAATTGTGGGGGTGAGAGTAAAACGTATAATCTTTCATGTCTGGGTTGAAAACCCGCCATGCATGTAAAAGGTGAAGATTTCGAAAGCCATCTTGTATGAAGCGGAGGGATCTGAGAGACAGGGCTGATCTGCTGGAAGAGGAGTCCAGAAGAGGGTTTAGAGTGGCGTTTAGATCTCCTCCAACTACAATCAGACCCTCAGCGTAGGATTCTTATGCCTCATTCATCTTAATGAAGGTGAGGTAATCAACACTTTTTTGCCGAGGCGACTTCTTTTGTCAGATACAATGCCTCCTGCTGCACTAAAGGTCCTTTCTGACAGGACACTTGAAGCCGGGCAGGCCAACAGTTCTATCGCAAACTGGGATAGCACACCCAGTAGTCAAGGATTTCATCACTCCTCAGAGTGTTGATATCTGCAGTTAAGGCGAGGTAGTCTGCTACCTGTCTGTCGAGTCGTTCTCTAAGGCTGGATGCCGAAGGGCTGTGGCGATGTGTAGGACTGAAAAAGCTCTGCATGTCCTCCATCAACAACACATCTGTAAAGCGTCCTGTCCTTGCCGCCGTGGTCGTGGGAGGAGGAGGATTACTTTCACCTCTTCCCTAGCTAGATTCCCGTTGTGCTGTGACATCCGCCTTATAAGCTGTGTAAAGCATATTTTTATAGTTTGGTTTTAAACTGCTGCATCCTTTCTGACTTACGGCAATTTGGTAACATTTCCGCCACTTTCTGCTTATACCGGGGGTCTAGTAGCGTGGCCACCCAGTACAGGTCGTTCTCCTTCATCCTTTTTATACGAGGGTCCCTCAACAGACATGACAGCATGAAAGACCCAATTTGCGCAAGGTTTGATGCCGAGCTACCCATTTCCCGTTCCTCGTCCTCACTGATGTCATTGACGGTCTGTTCTTCTCCCCAGCCACGTACAACACCATGGGTCCCAGGTAGGTGACAACATCGAGCACCCTGGGATGCCTGATGTGGTTGGTCTTCCTCCTCCTCAAAGCCACATTCCTCCTCTGACTCCTCTTCCTCATACTCCTCTTCCAGCGTTGCCGCATGTCCGGCAAGCGATGATGACAAGGCTGTTTCTGGTGGTGATGGTGACCACAACTCTTCCTCTTCACGCTCATCTACAGCCTGATCCAGCACTCTTTGCAGGGCACGCTCCAGGAAGAAAACAAATGGGATGAGGTCACTGATGGTGCCTTCGGTGTGACTGACTAGGTTTGTCACCTCCTCAAATGGACGTATGAGCCTACAGGCATTGCGCATGAGTGTCCAGTAAGGTGGCAAAAAAATTCCCAGCTCCGCAGAGGCTGTCCTAGCACCCCGGTCAGACAAATTTTCGTTGATGGCTTTTTCTTGTTGGAGCAGGCGGTCGAACATTAGGAGTGTTGAATTCTAACGTGTCGGGCTGTCGCAAATCAAGTGCATCACTGGCATGTTTTTTCGGCGCTGAATGTCTGAAAAGTGTGCCATGGCCGTGTAGGAACGCCTGAAATGGTCACACACCTTCCTGGACTGCTTGAGGACGTCCTGTCAGCCTGGGTACTTAGACACAAAGCGTTGTACGATGAAATTCAACACATGTGCCATGCACGGCACATGTGACAACTTGCCCAAATTCAATGCCGCCAACAAATTGCTTCCATTGTCACACACCAATTTGCTGATCTCCAGTTGGTGCGGGGTCAGCCACTGATCCACCTGTGCATTACAGGAGTGCTGGTCCGGTGTGGCTCTCTGCTTTCAGGCAAGTCAACCCCAAGACAGCGTGACACTGTCGTATCCGGGATGTGGAATAGCCCCTGGGGAGCTGGGGGGATTCAGTTGATGTGCAGCCAGACACCACAGCAGAAGAGGACTCAGCTGAGGAGGTTATGGAAGAGGATGGAGTAGGAGGAGTAGAGGAGGTGGCAGTAGGCCTGCCTGCAAGTCGTGGCGGTGTCACCAACTCCGCTGCAGAGCCACGCATTCCATGCTTGGCAGCCGTCAGTAGGTTGACCCAATGCGCAGTGTAGGTGATATACCTGCCCTGACTGTGCTTTGCAGACCAGGTATCAGTGGTCAGATGGACCCTTGCCCCAACACTGTATGCCAGAGATGCCATGACTTCCTTTTCAATCACTGAGTAGAGGTTTGGGATTGCCTTTTTTGAAAAAAAAATTCGTCCGGTTACCTTCCACTGTGGTGTCCCAATAGCGAATTTTTTTTTGAAGGCCTCAGACTCCATCAGCTGGTATGGTAAAAGCTGGCGGGCTAAGAGTTTTGTCAATGAGTGGAGGCCTAGCCACTAGCCAGTGGCCACAATACAGTCTGTGTGGGCCTGACACACACGGGTTTGCAACTGTGATTATATCACTGAAAAATATTAAATATAATTTTTTTTTATTTGCAAGGCATTTGAGGGAGTGACACCCTGTAATGGTATGAGTGGAGGCCTAGCCACTAGCCAGTGGCCACAATACAGTCTGTGTGGGCCTGACACACACGGGCTTGCAACTGTGATTATATCACTGAAAAATATTAAATATAATTTGTTTTATTTGCAAGGTATTTGAGTGAGTGACACCCTGTAACGGTATGAGTGGAGGCCTAGCCACTAGCCAGTGGCCACAATACAGTCTGTGTGGGCCTGACACACACGGGCTTGCAACTGTGATTATATCACTGAAAAATATTAAATATAATTTTTTTTATTTGCAAGGTATTTGAGTGAGTGACACCCTGTAACGGTATGAGTGGAGGCCTAGCCACAATACAGTCTGTGTGGGCCTGACAAGCACGGACTTGCAACTGTGATTATATCACAGAAAAATATTAAATAGAATCTTTTTTTATTTGCAAGGTATTTGAGTGAGTGACACCCTGTAACGGTATGAGTGGAGGCCTAGCCACTAGCCAGTTGCCACAATACAGTCTGTGTGGGCCTGACACACACGGGCTTGCAACTGTGATTATATCACTGAAAAATATTAAATATAATTTGTTTTATTTGCAAGGTATTTGAGTGAGTGACACCCTGTAACGGTATGAGTGGAGGCCTAGCCACTAGCCAGTGGCCACAATACAGTCTGTGTGGGCCTGACACACACGGGCTTGTAACTGTGATTATATCACAGAAAAATATTAAATATAATTTTTTTTTATTTGCAAGGCATTTGAGTGAGTGACACCCTGTAATGGTATGAGTGGAGGCCTAGCCACTAGCCAGTGGCCACAATACAGTCTGTGTGGGCCTGACACACACGGGCTTGCAACTGTGATTATATCACAGAAAAATATTAAATATAATTTTTTTTATTTGCAAGGTATTTGAGTAAGTGACACTCTGTAACAATATGAGTGGAGGTCTAGCCACTAGCCAGTGGCCACAATACAGTCTGTGTGGGCCTGACACACACTGGCTTGCAACTGTGATTATATCACAGAAAAATATTAAATATAATTTTTTTTATTTGCAAGGTATTTGAGTGAGTGACACCCTGTAACGGTATGAGTGGAGGCCTAGCCACAATACAGTCTGTGTGGGCCTGACACACACGGGCTGGCAACTGTGATTATATCACAGAAAAATATTAAATATAATTTTTTTTATTTGCAAGGTATTTGAGTGAGTGACACCCTGTAACGGTATAAGTGGAGGCCTAACCAATAGCCAGTGGCCACAATACAGTCTGTGTGGGCCTGACACACACTGGCTTGCAACTGTGATTATATCACAGAAAAATATTAAATATAATTTTTTTTATTTGCAAGGTATTTGAGTGAGTGACACCCTGTAACGGTATGAGTGGAGGCCTAGCCACAATACAGTCTGTGTGGGCCTGACACACACGGGCTTGCAACTGTGATTATATCACAGAAAAATATTAAATAGAATTTTTTTTATTTGCAAGGTATTTGAGTGAGTGACACCCTGTAACGGTATGAGTGGAGGCCTAGCCACTAGCCAGTGGCCACAATACAGTCTGTGTGGGCCTGACACACACGGGCTTGCAACTGGGATTATATCACTGAAAAATATTAAATATAATTTGTTTTATTTGCAAGGTATTTGAGTGAGTGACACCCTGTAACGGTATGAGTGGAGGCCTAGCCACTAGCCAGTGGCCACAATACAATCTGTGTGGGCCTGACACACACGGGCTTGCAACTGTGATTATATCACTGAAAAATATTAAATATAATTTGTTTTATTTGCAAGGTATTTGAGTGAGTGACACCCTGTAACGGTATGAGTGGAGGCCTAGCCACTAGCCAGTGGCCACAATACAGTCTGTGTGGGCCTGACACACACGGGCTTGCAACTGTGATTATATCACAGAAAAATATTAAATATAATTTTTTTTATTTGCAAGGCATTTGAGTGAGTGACACCCTGTAATGGTATGAGTGGAGACCTAGCCACTAGCCAGTGGCCACAATACAGTCTGTGTGGGCCTGACACACACGGGCTTGCAACTGTGATTATATCACAGAAAAATATTAAATAGAATTTTTTTTATTTGCAAGGTATTTGAGTAAGTGACACTCTGTAACAATATGAGTGGAGGTCTAGCCACTAGCCAGTGGCCACAATACAGTCTGTGTGGGCCTGACACACACTGGCTTGCAACTGTGATTATATCACAGAAAAATATTAAATATAATTTTTTTTATTTGCAAGGTATTTGAGTGAGTGACACCCTGTAACGGTATGAGTGGAGGCCTAGCCACAATACAGTCTGTGTGGGCCTGACACACACGGGCTTGCAACTGTGATTATATCACAGAAAAATATTAAATAGAATTTTTTTTATTTGCAAGACATTTGAGTGAGTGACACCCTGTAACGGTATGAGTGGAGGCCTAGCCACTAGCCAGTGGCCACAATACAGTCTGTGTGGGCCTGACACACACGGGCTTGCAACTGGGATTATATCACTGAAAAATATTAAATATACTTTTTTTATCTGCAAGATATTTGAGTGAGTGACACCCTGTAATGGTTTGAGTGGAGGCCTAGCAAGTGGCCACAATACAGTCTGTGTGGGCCTGACACACACTGGCTTGCAACTGGGATTATATCACAGAAAAATATTAAATATTTTTTTTTTATCTTCAAGGTATTTTCTGTCACACCCTGTATGAATGGTGTGCACTGTGCACACAGTGCTGTCTGTGACTGAGCCTGCAGCCTCTCACACACGGGCAGCCAGGCAACTGCAATATATACATATATATATATCTTTATATGTATATATATATATATTTTTAAAAAAGCAGACTATTGTATGATGTACCAGCCCTGAAAATGGCTTTTTGGGGTGCTGGCAGGATGCGGTCCTTACAGCAGATGAGTCTGTGGACACAGAACACTGCCCTAGCTAACGCTTTCCCTATTGAATCAGCAGCAGCAGCATTGTCCCTCCTCTCACTGAGAATGCAGGTTCCGAATGAATCTAAAATGGATGCTGTCCAGGAGGTGGGAGTGTCTGGGAGGGAGCGTCTGCTGCTGATAAGCTGGAATGTGTCTGCTGACTGTGAGGTACAGGGTCAAAGTTTACTCAATGATGATGTATAGGGGCGGATCGAACATCGCATATGTTCGCCCACCGCGGCAAACGCGAACAAGCTATGTTCGCCGGGAACTGTTCGCCGGCGAATAGTTCGGGACATCACTAATACCAACCCATTCTTTCATAATCACTTCTTGGAGTTTGTCAGAATTAGTGGGTTTTTGTTTGTCCACTCGCCTCTTGAGGATTGACCACAAGTTCTCAATGGGATTAAGATCTGGCGAGTTTCCAGGCCATGGAACCAAACTGTCAACGTTTTGGCTCCCGAGCCACTAAGTTATCACTTTTGCCTTATGGCACGGTGCTCCATCGTGCTGGAAAATGCATTGTTCTTCACCAAACTGTTGTTGGATTGTTGGAAGAAGTTGCTGTTTGGTACCATTCTTTATTCATGGCTGTGTTTTTGGGCAAAATTGTGAGTGAGCCCACTTCCTTCGATGAGACGCAACCCCACACATGAATGGTCTCAGGATGCTTTACTGTTGTCATGACACAGGACTGATGGTAGCGCTCACCTTTTCTTCTCCGGACAAGCCTTTTTCCTGATGCCCCAAACAATCGGAATGAGGCTTCATCGGAGAATATGACTTTGCCCCAGTCTTCAGCAGTCCATTCACCATATTTTCTGCAGAAGATCAATTTGACCCTGATGTTTTTTTTGGAGAGAAGTGGCTTCTTTGCTGCCCTTCTTGACACCAGGCGATCTTCCAAAAGTCTTCGTCTCACTGTGTGTGCAGATGCGCTCACACCTGAGCAAGCTCTGCACTGGTGGCACTCCGATCCCACAGCTTAATCCTCTTTAGGAGACGATCCTGGCGCTTGCTGGACTTTCTTGGACGCCCTGAAGCCTTCTTAACAAGAATTTAACCTCTTTCCTTGAAGTTTTTGATGATCCTATAAATTGTTGATTAAGGTGCAATCTTAGTAGCCACAATATCCTTGCCTGTGAAGCCATTTTTATGCAACGCAATGATGGCTGCACGCGTTTCTTTGCAGGTCACCATGGTTAACAATGGAAGAACAATGATTTCAAGCATCACCCTCCTTTAACAGATCAAGTCTGCCATTTTAACCCAATCAGCCTGACATAATGATCTTCAGCCTTGTGCTCGTCAACATTCTCACCTGATTTAACAAGACGATTACTGAAATGATCTCAGCAGGTCCTTTAATGACAGCAATGAAATGCAGTGGAAAGTTTTTTTGGGGATTAAGTTAATTTTCATGGCAAAGAAGGACTATGCAATTCATCTGATCACTCTTCATAACATTCTGGAGTATATGCAAATTGCTATTATAAAAACTTAAGCAGCAACTTTTCCAATTTCCAATATTTACGTAATTCTGAAAACTTTTGGCCACGACTGTACATTGCTTTAAGATAAGAGGTAGATAGATACAGCAAATGCATTTTACATCAGTAACGCAAATTATAACCCTGTTAGTGAAGGCATTAGTGTATCAGAGTGTGCAATTCAAAGAAGTTTCCAATGCAAAAACATTGCATTGTCACACCCTTTAGTGAAGGCATGTTATTACATAAAGAAAGCATGCAACATTTTACTGCAATAATAAGGCAATAAAATTGCATTGTCACATCCGTGTTGTAATGAATGGGCAGTATTAATACATTAGACTATATAGTTCAAAGAGGTTTTACTACAATAATCAAATTCTTACCAGTGTAAATTGTCAATACCAGTGTGCAGTGCATTTGCGGAAGGTTAGGGAATTAGGACATTGAATTGCACCTCTATCCTTCAATTACAGAAAAACACTTTCAATTTTGCTATTTCCATTTATTAATCTGTGTACCAAAACTATGACTTTTCATTTAAAGGCCTCATAATAAAATGTCTGGAAAATGGGAACTGCTGGGGGGAAATTCAGCGCAATGTTTTTAGTGAGCCCTTGATTTTGTCACTGTTATCGCCTCACACATTTTGTAAAGACAAGGATACACCTCTGTCCAGCCTGGCTGCCCCTCTTTCTGCCATGCTTTAGTTTAAGGCTAAACCAAAAGTCTTGATTGGTAAACTGCCACTGGCGTGCTTACATGCATTTATTAAATATATTGATTTGCAAGACAATAGCCAATTATACTGTGATGCTTCCTTGCTGTGCTTTGATCAATTGGTGTCCTTATATTCCATATCACATTTTTACACCCCACTATGCCACTCTTTGCATATACTTTTTTTATTTTTATTTCTCCCCATCTACTTTTAAAGGGATATCATACTTCTACACTGATCTTATAGTCCCTCAAACTGAGACTAAACTTGTTCATATGCAGAAATAGCAAATTAATTGTAAGGCCTCCTTTACAATGGATCAATGGTATTTAGCTATAGAAGAAGTTAAGAGAGTTTCTAGAGATGCCACACATTAGGAAATTGCTCTTAAAATACTGTGGTATGAGACTCCAGCACACATTGCTGGTATTTCTTCATCATATTCATATTGGAGAGGATGAGTTTCTGTGAGAAAATATATCCATACATGGTTTCTGGACTGCAACTTTTGCTTTGATATCACAAGTAACAGGTTGCAGGATATCCCCCTTTGTGTTTCGTAGGCTTAATTAAGTACCCAGCACATATACAAATAATTTTGGGTGTTCTGTCCATCCCCCAGCCAGGGTCACAGTGGTTTGCATTGCAGGTATATTTAACTAGTGACCAGCCTGTTTTGGGACTTACTGACCAAGCTTTTATTCTCCCTTTTTTTATTGTCACCTTCCAAGAGCTATAACTTTTTAGTTTTTCTGTCTATATAGCTGTATGAGGGCTTGTTTTTTATCGGACAAGTTGTAGTTTTTAATGGTGTGATCTTGGTGTACACATAACTTTTTAATTAACTTTTATTAACTCTTTCTTGGAGGGAGATGGGGAAAAACAGCAATACTGCCACTGAGTTTTTACGTTATAAATTTTACAGCGTCCATTTTTCGATATAAACAACATAGTATATTTATTGTCTGGGTTTTTTATGTTTTACTATTTTTGTGCAATAAAACCCCTTTTTTAACAGGAATAATTTTTTTTTGCATCGCCACTTCCCAAAACCCATAACTTTATATTTTTTCTTTCTATAGAGTTGTGGAGGGTTTGATTTTTGTGGGATGACTTGTATTTTTCATTGTTATCATTTTGGGGTAAATTACTCTTTTTGATTGCTTGTTATTAAGTTTTTTCAGTAGCGAAAAAACTTAATTTTTTTTAATGGCGTTCACTGTAGAGGATAATTCACATGATATTTGTGTAGTGCAGGTTATTACAAATGTGGCAGTACCAAACATGCTGGGGAGATTTCATTTTTACTATTATTTTTAATTGAAACGCTCCCTCTGTCACCATTTACATGCAGCGAGAGCCATTTTCCATGGGGTTAAGCAACTCGACTCGGCTGGTCCAGGCTGATAGAGGAGGAGTGCGGCTCTCATGTGATAGCCAAGCCCCCGCTCACTGCTGCTCAGGGGACCTGCACAGCTCTTGGACAGGACTGCCTTAAAAAGGTGTCTGCCCCGCCTAAGGCATGTGTGTAGATCGGTGCTTCATATTGGTGCCTCCTGTGTGTGAGTTTGCTTTTAATTATTTTTATGCTTCTTTGTACATGGTTTGGTTTTAGGCATTTTTGTATCATATGCCTGGTGTGCTCACTGATTTTGCTATACTACTTTTTTATGTCCTTGTTTCATGTTATGCTAGGTATGGCTGTGTAGCACTCGATTTGCTTCTACTTTCATGGTTGTGCACTCACATTAGTGCTTTGTCTAATACAATTCACCTTCAATATGGAAAGGATGATTGTGTATCGGTAACATTTGCTCCATAAATGTAACAAATGTTGGGCTCTCTGGACAGCAAGATGATGTAGAGGTCACATCTAAGTCTGACACCATGCCTTGGACCCAAGGGTCAAAGCATTACTCCCACTCCTCCTCCTTGCAACCCCAGAGAAGCCTTCTAGACCCCTTCTAGTAGGGTGCCTTCTTTTTTCCTAAGAAGAACCAATAAAACTCCACCATACACTATGCAAGATGATCAAGAGAGTGGTAATAGGGGCAGGGAATTATGAGGGGTCCAAGGAGCACACAATGGCATATCACAGTCTGATAAAAGTGGCAAGGACAGTGAGGACTAAGAAAATGACAGTGTGTTGGACATGACCTGAGAGTGGGATCAGGGTACTGAGGTAATATCAGAGGAGGAGGGTGGTGAAAGCAGTGGCAACAGTAAAGAGAAGAGGCAACATATCACAAGACTCTCCCCAAAACTGTTAGGGAATGGTAGGTCTGGATTTGCATCTATTATGGTCAGCTCAGGAACTGATGATGCCGCTGATACTGTGGGCACAGGATAAAAAGATGCCAGACTTAAGCCAAGCTTGTCTGCAGTTAGTGCTGTGCGAGTATTGCTGTGTGCAAGATCATAAGTATTAAAATAAGCCCTATTGAACCACATGAAGCAGCATCAATAGATCCTGTGGGAAAATAGAAATGGCCTCCAACTAGTGCAACAAGATTGTCCTTTTTATCCTGGTCCTCTTTGTTGCAGCCAGGCTGCATCCATGTGCAGTATAGTGTCTTTGTTATCTTCATCATGTCATACTACTTTTCCTGCTCAGCTCCCCTTCCCTCCTGTAATATGTGTAAAGTGAAGTGTTGCCATGTGGTGCTAGAGCTTGTCTGAAGAGGTGGGTTTTCAGTTTTTTTTTTGAAGGATTCCACTCTGTAGGTGAGAGTCTGATATTTTAGGGTAAAGAATTCCAGAGTATGGGGAATGCACGGGTGAAATCTTGGAGGCGATTGAAGAGGTGTGGATGTAACGGGAAAGTAGCTCAGAGATGTATGGAGGAGACAGGTTGGCCTGCTTTATATGTATTTGTTAGTATTTCAAATAGAATTTGCTGGGCAATAGGGAGCCATTGAAGGGATTGGCAGAGGGGAGAGGCAGAGGAGTAACGGAAGGGGGGAATTAGACGGGCAGCAGAGTTGAGGATAGATTGGAAGGGTGCAAGAGTGCTAGATGGAAGGCCACATAGGAGGATATTACAGTAGTCTAGGCGGGAGATGATGATGGCATGTGCAATGAGCCGGATTGGGGGTATGCACTCTGACACCAATAATATGCAATGGCTGGGTCAGGTGTAGGTGATAGTTTATAGTTTTGTTCGTGACGCCAATAGCAGCGTGTGCAGGGTAATAACACAGGGACCTTTAAGGTGTTGTAACTCACGTACCAGGTTAGGAATGCCAGAGTGGTATAATGTTTCTGTGTGGTAATGGCAATAGTGTCAACGGTGTCTCCTACCTGGGTACGGCTGGACTTTAGGATCCTGGCTCACTTGCAATAAAATGAGTGTGTTGCTAGTAGGAGTAATTGAGGGATTTGCACCAATAATGGAGTTCAAACTTGTCTTTTCTATATGCAGCTTTCATCCAAGTAAGATACAGCAATAGTCTTGGGTCCCAGCAGGTATTGGCAATGTGTGGCAGTAATCTATCTTCTGCTTCTATCATGTGCCTGGAGCTCTTTGCAGGATAAGTCGTCTGCTTGTGGCTCTGTAATGTGGCAGGAATTTATATCTTCTGCACTATCTGTCTTCTGCTGTATGGGGACTGACTAGCTGAGGAGGAATTTGGCTTCTCCTGGTCTCTGGATGGTACTCACAGTTGTGCTCACAGGGTATGGTTCTTCCTGGAATACTGGAGCTGGCTGCTTGCTTCTCACCAGCTAAGGCTGAAGGTCTCAGTCTGAGAATGAGGATCTTTTGTCTCAGCCGAGACAAGATACTGGCTTGTATCCCTAGAACTGGGAGCTCCTAAAAGCACAGCCTTCCCCTAGCAGGGGTGGCTGGCACACTAACTAAACCTCCTTTCCCACCCATGAGGCAGGATGTGGGAACATTCCACACCTCCTCACGGAGGGGGGAGCTAAACTGGAATGTACTATTCCAGTCTAGAAACACTAAACTGTCTCTAAGTCCCTGCTAAACACATTGTTGCCACCTGCTGGTGAACAAGGAAAATACAGCAATATATACAGTACAGACCAAAAGTTTGGACACACCTTCTCATTCAAAGAGTTTTCTTTATTTTCATGACTATGAAAATTGTAGATTCACACTGAAGGCATCAAAACTATGAATTAACACATGTGGAATTATATACATAACAAAAAAGTGTGAATCAACTGAAAATATGTCATATTCTAGGTTCTTCAAAGTAGACACTTTTTGCTTTGATTACTGCTTTGCACACTCTTGGCATTCTCTTGATGAGCTTCAAGAGGTAGTCACCTGAAATGGTCTTCCAACAGTCTTGAAGGAGTTCCCAGAGATGCTTAGCACTTGTTGACCCTTTTGCCTTCACTCTGCGGTCCAGTTCACCCCAAACCATCTCGATTGGGTTCAGGTCCGGTGACTGTGGAGGCCAGGTCATCTGGCGCAGCACCCCATCACTCTCCTTCATGGTCAAATAGCCCTTACACAGCCTGGAGGTGTGTTTGGGGTCATTGTCCTGTTGAAAAATAAATGATGGTCCAACTAAATGCAAACCAGATGGAATAGCATGCTGCTGCAAGATGCTGTGGTAGCCATGCTGGTTCAGTATGCCTTCAATTTTGTATAAATCCCCAACAGTGTCACCAGCCAAGCACCCCCACACCATCACACCTCCTCCTCCATGCTTCACGGTGGGAACCAGGCATGTAGAGTTCATCCGTTCACCTTTTCTGCGTCGCACAAATACACGGTGGTTGGTTGGAATCAAAGATCTCAAATTTGGACTCATCAGACCAAAGCACAGATTTCCACTGGTCTAATTCCTTGTGTTCTTTAGCCCAAACAAGTCTCTTCTGCTTGCTGCCTGTCCTTAGCAGTGGTTTCCTAGCAGATATTCTACCATGAAGGCCTGATTCACACAGTCTCCTCTTAACAGTTGTTCTAGAGATGTGTCTGCTGCTAGAACTCTGTGTGGCATTGACCTAGTCTCTAATCTGAGCTGCTGTTAACCTGCGATTTCTGAAGCTGGTGACTCGGATGAACTTATCCTCCGCAGCAGACGTGACTCTTGGTCTTCCTTTCCTGGGGCGGTCCGCATGTGAGACAGTTTCTTTGTAGCGCTTGATGGTTTTTGTGACTGCACTTGGGGACACTTTCAAATTTTTCCCAATTTCTCAGACTGACTGACCTTCATTTCTTAAAGTAATGATGGCCACGCGTTTTTATTTACTTACTGCTTTTTTCTTGCCATAATACAAATTCTAACAATCTATTCAGTAGGACTATCAGCTGTGTATCCACCTGACTTCTCCACAACGCAACTGATGGTCCCAACCCCATTTATAAAGCAAGAAATCCCACTTATTAAAGCGAGATGTCACGGCTGAGGATGGGAGAAACCCTCAACCGTGCAATTTCAATATGATAAGGGTAGTTGCTAGGCCAGGACAACAGGATCAGGGAGCAGGTCACCTCCTAGCGCGTCCCTAATTCTGACCCTGACTCCTAACTGTATGAGCCAACCCAGATGGTAGGAGGGCTTATATTCTGGAACCTAGGGTCCCTACTAGCCCTCATGAAATCCCTGGACTAGGAGCAGGGTAAGACGACCTGTTCCTCCTAGACACGGACGAATATGAGGTGGGATGGGATTTGGTCGAGTGCACAGGTGGTGATATGTGATCTGGAGAGTAGGGTTGAAAGTTTTTCTTCTGTAATGGTGGAGAAGAAGGTTTTGGGAGAAGAGCACTGAGTAGTTTTGTAGAAGAGTTGTTGATCTTTTGGTTAAAGTATGTAGCAAAGTCCTCAGCTGAGTGTCACGGATGGTGTTGCAGAAAACTAGAAGTCACAAATATAGATCCGACTGACTTGATCCCAAACTAAGGAACAAATAGGTGAGCCCTATAAAAGCCCTAGAGCTCTCCCTGACTGCTCAGCCCATCTTTATGATAGAAAGATGCAGGTCCTCATACCTAGACTTTGTGACACCTGAAAACCCTACAATTGTGAAGGTACACGACCACCGGCTCCCTGCACTTAATACAGAGGGAGTCAGGGTCACCTAGAATCAAGCCAACAGGAAAACACAAATAAAGGAAAAGACTTAACTGACGAATCAGCAGTTACAGCATCTAGCAGTGAGCACAATTCAAGAAGTTGTATAAACCGCAAAGTGATGCAGTATGGGAGGGGATATAAAGGGATGCAATCAGTGCAACTAGATGACAGCTGAGAGAGGGAAAAGAGATGACAAAACAAAACCAAAACAAAAGAACCTCAAGCAAGAGGTACTGAAGAACGTCTGTCAAAGCTTCTCAGAGATCTGGTGGTGACACTGAGATGAGAGTTGAGGGTGGGGGCACTGGGGGGACAGAGAGTTAAAAGTGTTAAAAAGTTGTTTAGGATTGTGAGACAGGGAAGATATGAGAGATCAGAAGTAAGCCTGTTTTGCAGCAGCAAGTAAAGATTTGAAAATGAGGAGGGATTGTTTGTATGTGGTGAAGTGCTCCTTAGAATGAGATTCCTTCAATTGACGCTCAGCAGCCCTTGAAGCTTCTCTCAGGCTAGTGTGCCAGGGTTGTCTGTTGATTTTTCAGGTTTTGTTGCGTGTGAGGGGGGCAATGGAGTCCAGAGCTGTAGTTCCTGGAGGAAATATATAGTAGAGAGTGACAGAAGAGAGTGAGAAAACAAGTGATAGTCAAGATATTTTGGGTTCCTGCGGGGAGGGGGGGGGGGGGCATAGTGTGTGGACCGAGGGAGCAGCTGGAGAGACCAGTAAAGAGAAGTTGAGTAGGTTGTGATCGGATAGGGGGAGAGACGTGTTAGAAAGGTTAGATAGGGAGCAGAGGCAGGTAAAGATAAGATCCAGAGTGAGACCATCTCTGTGGGTGGGAGTGGAGAGGCCGAAGGAGGAAGAGAGTGCTAGAAGCTTAGAGGCGGCTGAGTGGCAAGTGTCAATGTTGAAGTCACCCATGATGATGATAATGATAATGTCAGCAGAAAGAAACTGAAAGAGCCAGGTGTTGAAGTGGTCAAGAAAGATGGTGGCTGCGCCTGGGGAGAGGTAAATGACAGCTACTTGGAGGTTGGAGGGAGAGTAGATGCAAACATAGTGTACTTCAAATGAAGGGAGCGTAATGTAGGGTGAAAGTGGATTTGAGCTGTAGTAGCAGCTGTCTGATAGGAGAAGACCAACTTCTCCACCATGGTTGCAGCCGGGGCGGGGGTGTGAGTGAAATAAAATCTGCTATAAGAGAGTGCAGCAAGGGAGGCACTGTCAGTGGGTGTCAGCTATGTTTCTGTTAGACCCAGTGTAAAGGGGGAATATTAATCACCAATATTATGCGAATATCGATAATTAATATTCATAAATAGGAGGAGCCGTCTAGTGAAGACTCCGCCTATTTATGCCTTTATATATTAAATAACACAATACTTTCGCTATGCTTACACTGATCGCAACACTAGCTGCATGCGCCTTACTTACTACCGCTAACAAGTACACACTACACAAAGGGTACAAATATTACGGTATTTATTACAATACACTACGCACGCAATACTGACAACACAACACTAAATATACAGTACTCAACTACACTACACGTTCCCAAATTCCACCCACAAACTAACTATACAATACACACATACAAGTAATATTAACAATAACCCACCCGTCTGCACTGTCCCTACGGGGTACACCGAGGGTTAACGGTGGTCTTACAGGGGTGTAAGCCGAGACCACAAACACAAAGGATCAGAACTGTACAGCAATGCAGGGGATAAATACCCTGCAAGTGTACAGTGGGGGGTGGCAGGGTTTAAGCAGGGGTTACAAGGGTTAATCAGGGTAGGAAAAGGGTGAACCAGGGGGGCGGGGGGATAATAATCGTAATCCAATTATACGCTATATCTATATATATTTATAGATCAATGGTTATAAATATATATACATATAGACGTACACACCACAATACAAATCTACAATTCTACAATTCCCAATTCCACCCCACACTCTAGCTGTACTGGATTCCACCCCAATTCCACCCCAAAACACACACACAGCTGCTACTGGAAGCAGGCAGCAGTGAAGGGATAGGCAGGGAAGGGGTGAATATGGTTGGCACTGCAAGGGCAGAGGTACAATGCCATCCCAGCGTATACTCAGCCATCTCCAGGGGCAAATGGGCCTCTCTTCCTTCAGGCAGCAGTCCTCATGTGTCTCTGGTTCTAGTCTGGTTGCAAGAGACCCTCTTCCTGGTTTTAGGCTCCTATATCAGCCTCAGAAACCCCCACCTCCCCCCTTCTCAGGGGTGTGACATCATAGTGTGACTGTGACGTATGCATGCCAGTTGGCCCCCTGAGGCTAGCAGCACCACACGCCCAGCCATGTCACAAACACAAAGTGGGGCCGCATAGTAAATAGGCTGATAAACTTAACAAAGTGCCTCAACCCTCAGCCTTTGAAGTCACCAGCCACCTGGAGACATATCCACCCCCTGCAGGAACTCGCTGAACGCTGGGGAAATTTAAGTATATATATACAGACGTGGACAAAATTGTTGGTACCCTTTGGTCAATGAAAGAAAAAGTCACAATGGTCACAGAAATAACTTTAATCTGACAAAAGTAATAATAAATTAAAATTCTATAAATGTTAACCAATGAAAGTCAGACATTGTTTTTCAACCATGCTTCAACAGAATTATGTAAAAAAATAAACTCATGAAACAGGCATGGACAAAAATGATGGTACCCCTAGAAAACACAGAACATAATGTGACCAAAGGGACATGTTAATTCAAGGTGTGTCCACTAATTAGCATCACAGGTGTCTACAACCTTGTAATCAGCCATTGGGCCTATATATATGGCTCCAGGTAATCACTGTGTTGTTTGGTGATATGGTGTGTACCACACTCGACATGGACCAGAGGAAGCAAAGGAAAGAGCTGTCTCAAGAGATCAGAAAGAAAATTATAGACAAGCATGTTAAAGGTAAAGGCTATAAGACCATCTCCAAGCAACTAGATGTTCCTGTGAGTACAGTTGCACATATTATTCATAAGTTTAAGATCCATGGGACTGTAGCCAACCTCCCTGGACGTGGCCGCAGGAGGAAAATTGATGACAAATCTAAGAGACGGATAATCCGAATGGTAACAAAAGAGCCTAGAAAGACTTCTAAAGAGATTCAAGGTGAACTTCATGCTCAAGGAACATCAGTGTCAGATCGCACCATCCGTCGTTGTTTGAGCCAAAGTGGACTACATGGGAGACGACCAAGGAGGACACCATTGTTGAAAACGAATCATAAAAAAGCAAGACTGGAATATGCCAAACTACATGTTGACAAGCCACAAAGCTTCTGGGAGAATGTCCTGTGGACAGATGAGACAAAAATCGAAGTTTTTGCCAAGGCACATCAGCTGTATGTTCACAGACGAAAAAATGAAGCATATCAAGAAAAGAACACTGTCCCTACTGTGAAACATGGAGGAGGCTCTGTTATGTTCTGGGGCTGCTTTGCTGCGTCTGGCACAGGGTGTCTTGAATCTGTGCAGGGTACAATGAAATCTCAAGACTATCAAGGAATTCTAGAGAGAAATGTACTAGCCAGTGTCAGAAAGCTTGGTCTCAGTCGCAGGTCATGGGTCTTGCAACAGGACAATGACCCAAAACACACCGCTAAAAACACCCAAGAATGGCTAAGAGGAAAAAATTGGACTATTCTAAAGTGGCCTTCTATGAGCCCTGACCTCAATCCTATTGAGCATCTTTGGAAGGAGCTGAAACATGCAGTCTGGAAAAGGCACCCTTCAAACCGGACACAACTGGAGCAGTTTGCTCATGAGGAGTGGGCCAAAATACCTGCTGAGAGGTGCAGATGTCTCATTGACAGTTACAGGAAGCGTTTGATTGCAGTGATTGCCTCAAAAGGTTGCGCAACAAAATATTAAGTTAGGGGTACCATCATTTTTGTCCATGCCTGTTTCATGAGTTTATTTTTTTACATAATTCTGTTGAAGCATGGTTGAAAAACAATGTCTGACTTTCATTGGTTAACATTTATAGAATTTTAATTTATTATTACTTTTGTCAGATTAAAGTTATTTCTGTGACCATTGTGACTTTTTCTTTCATTGACCAAAGGGTACCAACAATTTTGTCCACGTCTGTACATATATATATACTCATTGTAAACCTGGGGGCATACATGGGCAGTTATAGGCCCATATATATATATATATATATATATATATATATATACACCTGGGGGAGAGCCATGGCAGATACACATATATGTCCTCCTGATAATATATATACACATATATAAGGGGCATAATGTATTCTAAGGGGGATTATAGATATATATATATATATATATATATATGTCATAAGGGGCCACAGCCATATATATATTATAAGGGGCACGGTCTAAAGGAGGCACATATTTCCCACAGGGGCCACCATGAGCCCCTGGGGATCACCATGGGCAGACGTGCGCAGATGCTGGGCACATCTGTGCACATCGTCCCATGATGCTGTGGTTAATGTATGCACATATATACCATACATGCCCGCACGTGTTTGCAGGCATGCATGGATATATATGCATACGTCTCAACCCTTCCTCAACACCCAGAAAGGAAAGTTTGCAAAAGATTAGGAGGTCATGAATGTAATAGAGTTTGTTGAAGACAGAGCGAGCGTTCCATAATGCTCCTGCAAGAGAGACCAAGGAAGCAGGGGTGACGGAAATAGTTTTCAGGTTTAAGGGGTTTGTAGAAGGATATTGCTGGTGGGAGGTAGATGTGATTTGCTGAGGGGGGCTGGGATTTGGAGAGATATTGCTGGTAGAGTTGAGCGGACACCTGGATGTTCGGGTTCGACGGGTTGGGCCGAACTTGAGAAATAAGTTTGAGTTCGGGACCCGAACTTGACCCGAACTTGACCCCGAACCCCATTGAAGTCAATGGGGACCCAAACTTTTGAGCACTAAAATGGCTGTAAAAATGTCATTGAAAGGGCAAGAGGGCTGCAAATGGCATCAAAATGTGGTTAACAGCATGGCTAGTGCTCTACAAACAAATGTGGATAGGGAAATGACTTTCAATAACATAAAATAGGTAAAAATATAAAATAATCATCTTGATCTATGAGGATGAGGTCCATATGGAGTAGGAGGTTGAGGAGGCGGTGGATGTGGCGGTGTGGGTGGAAGCGGCAGTGGAGGAGGAGGTAACCTACACTGCTTTTTGGTTTTAAATTTTATTTTTAAAATTAGGGTACACCCCAAAACATTGGGAAATATAACCTCTGATAACCCACTCCAGTCATGCTAAACACACGTTCAGGCAATATACTGGCTGCAGGGCAGGCCAGCACCTCCAAGGGATAAAGGGCAAGCTCAGGCCATGTGCCCAATTTGGAGACCCAGAAGTTGCAGGGGCTGACCCCTGTCAGTCAGTCCGTGTAGGCGTGTGCACACTTACTGCCCCACCATGTCGCACGTCCCCGTGATGTTCACGATTAGGGTTGAGCTAAATCAAACTGTAAAGTTCGGGTTCATACCGAACTTTAGGATTTTGGGATCCCGGACCCGAACCCGAACATTTCAGTAAAAGTTTGGGTTCGGGTTCTGTGTTTGCGCTTTCTTGGTGCTTTTAAAAGGCTGTACAGCCAATCAACAAGCGTCATACTACTTGCCCCAAGAGGCCATCACAGCCTTGCCTACTAATGGCATGGCTGTGATTGGCCAGAGCAGCATGTGTCCCAGGCTCTATATAAGATTGGGTCAAGTAGCGCTGCACGTCACTCTGCTGTTACAAGTGTAGGGAGAGGATGCTGCTGGACTTGTGATTTCAGGGAGAGCATGGAAGAGAATCTAACTCGGCGATCTACAGACAAATAGTTGTGTGGGTGCAGGGCACTATCGTTTTACCCTGCCCTGAGCTCATTGACCAAAAAAATGCTAACTTTTAGGCCTCTTTCACACGGGCGTCTTATTTTTGGCCCGCATAAGAGGCGGGTGCATTGCGGGAAAATGCGCAAGAGCTAAACATTGTAATGCGTTTTGCACTCGCGTGAGAAAAATCGCGCATGTTTGGTACCCAAACCCGAACTTCTTCACAGAAGTTCGGGCTTGGGATTGATGTTCTGAAGATTGTATTATTTTCCCTTATAACATGGTTATAAGGGAAAATAATAGCATTCTGAATACAGAATGCATAGTATAATAGTGCTGGAGGGGTTAAAAAAAATAAAAAAAGTTAACTCACCTTCTCCTCTTGATCGCGTAGTTCCCGGTCTCTTTACTTCTTGAATGATGAGCTGTGGGCTAAATGACCTGTGGTGACGTCAGATCACATGCTCCAATCACATGGTCCATCACCGTGGTGATGGAGCATGTGATCTGACGTCACCACAGGTCCTTTACCCCACAGCTCATCATTCAAGAAGTAAAGAGACCAGGAACTACGCGATCAAGAGGAGAAGGTGAGTTAAATTATTATTATTTTTTTAACCCCTCCAGCACTATTATACTATGCATTCTGTATTCAGAATGCTATTATTTTCCCTTACAACCATGTTATAAGGGAAAATAATACAGTAAATAGACTGTCACCTAGCAACCATGTGTGAAAATCGCACCGCATCCGCACTTGCTTGCGGATGCTATGCGATTTTCACGCACCCCATTCACTTCTATGGGGCCTGCGTCGCGCGAAAATCGCACAATATAGAGCATGCTGCGATTTTCACTTAACGCACAAGTGATGCGTGAAAATCACCGCTCATGTGCACAGGCCCATAGAAATGAATGGGTCCGGATTCAGTGCGGGTGCAGTGCTCACGCATCGCACCCGCACGGAAAACTCGCCCGTGTGAAAGCGGCCTTAGAATTCTGTTAGTTAGGTGGGTGGCAGCGGCGGCCATTTTATGCATGCTCAGTGCACCAGCACTGCATCTGAGCTTTTGGGATATTGCAAACATTTTTTTGGGGCAAACTACAACATCTTGATTAGTCAGTGTGCAATTTATGCTAGAAATACACCCATCATTTTCTGGGGTATGAAAAACACACATTTTTTTTTTCAAAAAACGGTATTTTCCAGATCTGCAAGTGTTAAATTCAAGTTTAATATATACAGCTTTCATATTCTGTTAGCAAAAAAAGACTTTTTGGGCAATCTACAAAATCTGTATTAGTCAGTGTGCAATTAAAGGTAGAAATACACCCATCATTTTCTGGGGTTTGAAAAACACACTCTTTTGACAAAAAACACTATTTTCAGGCCTTGCAGCATCAGCACGTGTGAAATTACAGCCATATATACTGCTGTCAAATTCAGTTTTTAAACAAACACTCATTTAGGCACAAAAAATTTGGTTGGCAGCCTTTGATGCAGATGTCATTGTGAGATACACCCTTAATACATTTGGGTCACATTCAGAGATTTTAAATACCGCCATTTGGTGCACCAATATTGAATTCAGGCCTACACTGGTTCAGGGCGTGTGTGATCACCCCTATACATACAGGGGTTTGAATTAGGCATTTGAAATACAGCCATTTCAAATACAGACATTTTGTGCAAAGAAATCTTTAACCACTTCAGCCCCGCTAGGTGAAACCCCCTTCATGACCAGAGCACTTTTTACACTTCGGCACTACACTACTTTCACCGTTTATCGCTCGGTCATGCAACTTACCATACAAATGAATTTTACCTCCTTTTCTTCTCACTAATAGAGCTTTCATTTGGTGGTATTTCATTGCTGCTGGCATTTTTACTTTTTTTGTTATTAATCAAAATGTAACGATTTTTTTGCAAAAAAATGACATTTTTCACTTTCAGCTGTAAAATTCTGCAAAAAAAACGACATCCATATATAAATTTTTCGCCAAATTTATTGTTCTACATGTCTTTGATAAAAAAAAAATGTTTGGGCAAAAAAAAAATGGTTTGGGTAAAAGTTATAGCATTTACAAACTATGGTACAAAAATGTGAATTTCCGCTTTTTGAAACAGCTCTGACTTTCTGAGCACCTGTCATGATTCCTGAGGTTCTACAATGCCCAAACAGTAGAAAACCCCCACAAATGACCCCATTTCGGAAAGTAGACACCCTAAGGTATTCGCTGATGGGCATAGTGAGTTCATAGAACTTTTTATTTTTTGTCACAAGTTAGCGGAAAATGATGATGATTTTTATTTATTTATTTTTTCTTACAAAGTCTCATATTCCACTAACTTGCGACAAAAAATAAAAAATTCTAGGAACTCGCCATGCCCCTCACGGAATACCTTGGGGTGTCTTCTTTCCAAAATGGGGTCACTTGTGGCGTAGTTATACTGCCCTGGCAATTTAGGGGCCCAAATGTGTGAGAAGAACTTTGCAATCAAAATGTGTAAAAAATGACCGGTGAAATCCAAAAGGTGCACTTTGGAATATGTGCCCCTTTGCCCACCTTGGCAGCAAAAAAGTGTGACACATCAGGTATCGCCGTACTCAGGAGAAGTTGGGGAATGTGTTTTGGGGTGTCATTTTACATATACCCATGCTGGGTGAGAAAAATATCTTGGTCAAATGCCAACTTTGTATAAAAAAATGGGAAAAGTTGTCTTTTGCCAAGATATTTCTCTCATCCAGCATGGTTATATGTAAAATGGCACCCCAAAACACATTCCCCAACTTCTCCTGAGTATGGCGATACCAGATGTGTCACACTTTTTTGCTGCCAAGGTGGGCAAAGGGGCACATATTCCAAAGTGCACCTTTCAGATTTTGCAGGCCATTTTTTACACATTTTGATTGCAAGGTACTTCTCACACATTTGGGCCCCTAAATTGCCAGGGCAGTATAACTACGCCACAAGTGACCCCATTTTGGAAAGAAGACACCCCAAGGTATTCCGTGAGGGGCATGGCGAGTTCCTAGAATTTTTTATTTTTTGTCACAAGTTAGCGGAAAATGATGATTTTTTTTTTTCTCTTTTTTCCTTACAAAGTCTCATATTCCACTAACTTGCGACAAAAAATAAAAAATTCTAGGAACTCGCCATGCCCCTCACGGAATACCTTGGGGTGTCTTCTTTCCAAAATGGGGTCATTTGTGGCGTAGTTATACTGCCCTGGCAATTTAGGGGCCCAAATGTGTGAGAAGTACTTTGCAATCAAAATCTGTAAAAAAATGACCGGTGAAATCCGAAAGGTGCACTTTGGAATATGTGCCCCTTTGCCCACCTTGGCATCAAAAAAGTGTCACACATCTGGTATCGCCGTACTCAGGAGAAGTTGGGGAATGTGTTTTGGGGTGTCATTTTACATATACCCATGCTGGGTGAGAGAAATATCTTGGCAAAAGACAACTTTTCCCATTTTTTTATACAAAGTTGGCATTTGACCAAGATATTTTTCTCACCCAGCATGGGTATATGTAAAATGACACCCCAAAACACATTCCCCAACTTCTCCTGAGTACGGCGATACCAGATGTGTCTCACTTTTTTGCTGCCAAGGTGGGCAAAGGGGCACATATTCCAAAGTGCACTTTTCGGATTTTGCAGGGCATTTTTTTACACATTTTGATTGCAAAGTTCTTCTCACACATTTGGGCCCCTAAATTGCCAGGGCAGTATAACTACGCCACAAGTGACCCCATTTTGGAAAGAAGACACCCCAAGGTATTCCGTGAGGGGCATGGCGAGTTCCTAGAATTTTTTATTTTTTGTCGCAAGTTAGTGGAATATGAGACTTTGTAAGGAAAAAAGAAAAAAAAAGAAAAATCATCATTTTCCGCTAACTTGTGACAAAAAATAAAAAATTCTAGGAACTCGCCGTGCCCATCACGGAATACCTTGGGGTGTCTTCTTTCCAAAATGGGGTCACTTGTGGCGTAGTTATACTGCCCTGGCAATTTAGGGGCCCAAATGTGTAAGAAGTACCTTGCAATCAAAATGTGTAAAAAATGACCGGTGAAATCCGAAAGGTGCACTTTGGAATATGTGCCCCTTTGCCCACCTTGGCTGCAAAAAAGTGTCACACATCTGGTATCTCCGTACTCAGGAGAAGTTGGGGAATGTGTTTTGGGATGTCATTTTACATATACCCATGCTGGGTGAGAGAAATATCTTGGCAAAAGACAACTTTTCCCATTTTTTTATACAAAGTTGGCATTTGACCAAGATATTTTTCTCACCCAGCATGGGTATATGTAAAATTACACCCCAAAACACATTCCCCAACTTCTCCTGAGTACGGCGATACCAGATGTGTGACACTTTTTTGCAGCCTAGATGCGCAAAGGGGCCCAAATTCCTTCTAGGAGGGCATTTTTAGACATTTGGATCCCAGACTTCTTCTCACACTTTCGGGCCCCTAAAAAGCCAGGGCAGTATAAATACCCCACATGTGACCCCACTTTGGAAAGAAGACACCCCAAGGTATTCAATGAGGGGCATGGCGAGTTCCTTGAATTATTTTTTTTTTGCATAAGTTAGCGGATATTGATTTTTTTTTGTTTTTTTCTCACAAAGTCTCACTTTCCGCTAACTTTGGACAAAAATTTCAATCTTTCATGGACTCAATATGCCCCTCACGGAATACCTTGGGGTGTCTTCTTTCCGAAATGGGGTCACATGTGGGGTATTTATACTGCCCTGGCTTTTTAGGGGCCCTAAAGCATGAGAAGAAGTCTGGAATATAAATGTCTAAAAATGTTTACGCATTTGGATTCCGTGAGGGGTATGGTGCGTCCATGTGAGATTTTATTTTTTGACACAAGTTAGTGGAATATGAGACTTAGTAAGAAAAAACAAAAACAAAAACAAACAAATTTCCGCTAACTTGTGCCAAAAAAAATGTCTGAATGGAGCCTTACCGGGGGGGGGGGGGGGGGATCAATGACAGGGGGGTGATCAATGACAGGGGGGTGATCAATGACAGGGGGGTGATCAATGACAGGGGGGTGATCACCCATATAGACTCCCTGATCACCCCCTGTCATTGATCACCCCCCCTGTAAGGCTCCATTCAGACATCCGCATGATTTTTTACGGATCCATGGATACATGTATCGGATCCACAGATCGCATGCGGACGTCTGAATGGAGCTTTACAGGGGGGTTATCAATGACAGGGGGTGATCAGGGTAATCAGGGTGATCACCCCCCTGTCACTGATCACCCCCCCTGTAAGGCTCCATTCAGACATACGCATGATTTTTTACGGATCCATGGATACATGTATCGGATCCACAGAACGCATGCGGACGTCTGAATGGAGCCTTACAGGGGGGTTATCAATGACAGGGGGTGATCAGGGTAATCAGGGTGATCACCCCCCTGTCACTGATCACCCCCCCTGTAAGGCTCCATTCAGACATCCGCATGATTTTTTACGGATCCATGGATACATGTATCGGATCCACAGAACGCATGCGTTCGTCTGAATGGAGCCTTACAGGGGGGTTATCAATGACAGGGGGTGATCAGGGTAATCAGGGTGATCACCCCCCTGTCACTGATCACCCCCCCTGTAAGGCTCCATTCAGACATCCGCATGATTTTTTACGGATCCATGGATACATGTATCGGATCCACAGAACGCATGCGGACGTCTGAATGGAGCCTTACAGGGGGGTTATCAATGACAGGGGGTGATCAGGGTAATCAGGGTGATCACCCCCCTGTCACTGATCACCCCCCCTGTAAGGCTCCATTCAGACATCCGCATGATTTTTTACGGATCCATGGATACATGGATCGGATCCACAAAACGCATGCGGACGTCTGAATGGAGCCTTACAGGGGGGTTATCAATGACAGGGGGTGATCAGGGTAATCAGGGTGATCACCCCCCTGTCACTGATCACCCCCCCTGTAAGGCTCCATTCAGACATCCGCATGATTTTTTACGGATCCATGGATACATGTATCGGATCCACAGAACGCATGCGGACGTCTGAATGGAGCCTTACAGGGGGGTTATCAATGACAGGGGGTGATCAGGGTAATCAGGGTGATCACCCCCCTGTCACTGATCACCCCCCCTGTAAGGCTCCATTCAGACATCCGCATGATTTTTTACGGATCCATGGATACATGTATCGGATCCACAGAACGCATGCGGACGTCTGAATGGAGCCTTACAGGGGGGTTATCAATGACAAGGGGTGATCAGGGTAATCAGGGTGATCACCCCCCTGTCACTGATCACCCCCCCTGTAAGGCTCCATTCAGACATCCGCATGATTTTTTACGGATCCATGGATACATGTATCGGATCCACAGAACGCATGCGGACGTCTGAATGGAGCCTTACAGGGGGGTTATCAATGACAGGGGGTGATCAGGGTAATCAGGGTGATCACCCCCCTGTCACTGATCACCCCCCCTGTAAGGCTCCATTCAGACGTCCGCATGTGTTTTGCGGATCCGATCCATGTATCCATGGATCCGTAAAAATCATGCGGACGTCTGAATGGAGCCTTACAGGGGAGTGATCAATGACAGGGGGGTGATCAATGACAGGGGGTGATCAGGGAGTGTATATGGGTGATCACCCGCCTGTCATTGATCACCCCCCTGTAAGGCTCCATTCAGACGTCCGTATGCTTTTTGCGGATCCGATCCATGTATCCGTGGATCCGTAAAAATCATACGGATGTCTGAACGGAGCCTGACAGGGGGGTGATCAATGACAGGGCGGTGATCAATGACAGGGGGGTGATCAGGGAGTTTATATGGGGTGATCATGGGTGATCAGGGGTTTATAAGGGGTTAATAAGTGACGGGGGGGGGGGTGTAGTGTAGTGTGGTGTTTGGTGCGACTGTACTGACCTACCTGAGTCCTCTGGTGGTCGATCCTAACAAAAGGGACCACCAGAGGACCAGGTAGGAGGTATATTAGACGCTGTTATGAAAACAGCGTCTAATATACCTGTTAGGGGTTAAAAAATTCGGATCTCCAGCCTGCCAGCGAACGATCGCCGCTGGCATGCTGGAGATCCACTCGCTTACCTTCCGTTCCTGTGAGCGCGCGCGCCTGTGTGCGCGCGTTCACAGGAAATCTCGCGTCTCGCGAGATGACGCGTATATGCGTGACTGTGCGCCAGCCTGCCACCTCCGGAACGCACATGTGCGTTAGGCGGTCCGGAGGTGGTTAATTGAGGCCTAGTCTGGTTCAGACCGTGTGAGATAGAACCTTTACATACTGTTGTTCTATTTTACTATTAATTAAACACCCATTTAGGGTGAGAGCCTAAATTCGAGAAATATGAGGAGAGCGTGAAATAAGGGACGTTGCCCAGGTCCTGGTGCTGCTGATGGAGCTTCTGTTGCAGGGAGAGGACGTGGTCGATCTGTGTCAGCTACATGCACAAGTGAAACCCCTTCCTCAGGTGCGAGTAGGCGACAAAACCTGCTGCGGTATTTGGTCGGGCCTAATGCTGCTCTACGAATGGTGAGGCATTAGTAGATTGGGTTGCTGACAGTGGATCCAGTTCCTTCACATTGTCTCCCACCAAGTCTCCTGCTGAAAGACCACTGTTGGCACCTGCAGCAGAGTGGCCGTCCTCTAGACAGTACGCCTGCTATTGCCCACTGCAGCAAGGGACTGAGCACACCAAAGCCAGCTCCAAGGAGTTCCCTGGCGTGGCAGTTCGTCAGACAATGTGCTAACAACAAGACACAAGTGATTTGCACGCTGTGAAATCAGAGCCTGAAGCGAGGCATAAACGTTCTCAACCTGAGCACAACCTGCTTGACCAGGCATTTAGGTGCAAAGCACGAGCTGCAGTGGAGTAGACACCTCAAAAACCAAGAAGGGTCTCTGGCTCCTCCTGCTTTCTCTTCTGCTGTAGTCGCGGTCTCTTCATCCACCTCTGGAGTGACAGTGCCACTTGGCACCCTGCAAACAGAGGATCTGCCAGCAACACCAACACCTGGGTCACCAAGCATCTCCACAATGTCCCAGGGAAGCGTTCAGCTCTCCATATCCCAAACGCTGGAGAGGAAGAGGAAGTACCCCCCTACCCACCCGCGATCCCTAGCCCTGAATGCCAGCATTTCTAAATTACTAGCCTTTGAAATGCTGTAATTCCGTCTGGTAGAGATGGATAGTTTTAAAGGCCTTATGGCGGTGGCTGTCCAATAATACGCCGTGCCCAGCCGCCACTACTTTTCAAGGCGAGCCATCCCTTCCCTGCACAACCAAGTTGGGGACAAAATCAGGTGTGCACTGCGCAACGTCATCTGTGGCAAGGTGCACCTGACTACGGATACGTGGACCAGTAAGCACGGTCAGGGCCGTTATATCTCCATAACAACACACTGGGTAAATGCAGTGGCGGCTGGGGCTGAGGCAGATAGCAGTTTGGCGCATGTCCTTCCACCAGGGTGCTTCAGTTTGCCTCCTGTTGCTTCCTCCTCCTACTCTGCTTCCTCATCCTCTACCAGCTCCTCATCCGGTCAGCGTAACACCTTCACCACCAACTTCAGCACAGCCAGGGGTAAACGACAGCAGGCAGTTTTAAAACGTATCTGTTTGGGGGACAAACCCCACACCGCGCAGGAGCTGTGGACGGGCCTTGAACAACAGACTGATGAGTGATTTGTGCCAGTCAGCCTCAAGCCTGGCCTGGTGGTGTGCGATAATGGGCGAAATCTCGTAGCAGCTCTGGGACTAGCCGGTTTGACGCACATGTCTTGCCTGGCGCATGTGTTGAATTTGGTGGTGCAGAGATTCCTTAAAAATTACCCCGATATGTCAGAGCTACTGCATAAAGTACGGGCCATCTGTGCATGCTTTAGGCGTTCTCACCCTGCTGCTGCTCGCCTGTCAGCGCTGCAGCTTAACTTCGGCCTTCCCGCTCACCGCCTCATATGCGACATGCCCACAAGGTGGAACTCCACCTTGCACATGCTGGCCAGACTATGCGAGCAGCAGCAGGCAATAGTGGAGTTTCAGCTGCAGCACGCACGGGTGAGTCGCTCGGCGGAACAGCACCACTGCACCACCAATGACTGGGTCTCCATGCAAGACCTGTGTTCCTTGTTGCGCTGTTTCGAGTACTCCACAAACATGGCCAGTGCCGATAACGCCGTTCTCAGCATTACTATCCCACTTCTATGCCTCCTTGAAAAAACGCTCCTGGCGATGATGGAAGAGGATGTGGCACAGGAGGAGGAGGAAGAAGAGGGATCATTTCGTAGGGTTTCCGGCCAGTCATTTCCAAGTGGCTCCGAGGGTGGGTTCCTTCACTCACAAACCCAAGGTACACAATTGTCCAGCCAGGGCACAGTTCTAGAGGATGAGGAGGACAGATTTTCGTTGCCTTTGGGCAGTCTGGCACACATGAGTGATTACATGCTGCAGTGTCTCTGCAACGACCGCCGAGTTGCCCACATTCTAACTTGTGCTGATTACTGGGTGGCCACGCTGCTGGATCCCCGTTACAAGGGCAATGTACTGTCCTTAATTCCCTCACTGGAGCGTGATCGTAAGACTTGCGAGTACAAGCGCACGCTGGTAGACACGCTGCTGGTGGCATTCCCACCTGACAGCGGGGCATAGTGGAAGCATAGTGGCGATGGCAGAGGAGGAGGAAGAGGTCGCCAACGCAGCTGGGGCACCGCCAGCACCTCAGAAGGCAGGGTTAGCATGGCTGAAATGTGGAAAAGCTTTGTCAGCATGCCACAACAACCAGCACCACCAGCTGATATGGAACATCTTAGCAGGAGGCAGCATTTCACCAACATGGTGGAGCAGTATGCGTGCACACGCCTACACGTACTGAATGACGTGTCTGCCCCCTTCAACTTCTGGATCTCCAAATTGGGCACATGGCCTGAGCTTGCCCTTTACGCCTTGGAGGTGCTGGCCTGCCCTGCAGCCAGTGTATTATCTGAACGTGTGTTTAGCACAGCAGGGGGCGTCATCACAGACAAGCGCACGTTTATTAAAATTAACCAGGCATGGATCCCTCAGGACTTGTCTGTACCTTATCCAGAATAGACATGTATACCAGCACTAACCAGCCATTGTTATACTGCAGCGCAATTGCTCATGTTTGTATTTTGGATATTTCACACTCTTGTGGAGTGTACCTTAATAAAAAAAATATAATAAATTAAAACCAAAAACCCGTGTTGGCTATCTTGTCCTCCTCCACCGCCCCTTCCACCTACACCTCTACGTCCACCGCCTCCTCAAACTCCTACTCCATATGGAACTCCACCTCATAAATCCATTTTTTTTGTGTTTTATTTTATATAATTTTACTACTTTGTCATTTACATTTTCGTGTGAATTTCACCAATTTTGGGGTGTATAGTGCCACTGCTATACCTAGTATGACGGTTAAAAAATAAAAATAAATTGTCATTAACATTTTCTGGTGAAATTCACCAATTTTTGTGTATAGTACCACTGCTATACCTGGTAGGCCGGTTAACAGACAAAATATATTTGTCAGTTGCATTTGCAGTTGAAATTCAACAATTTTTGGGTGTGATGTACCACTGCTATACCTAGCAGACACGTTAAACAATAAAAAAATTGGTCTCTTAAATTTTATGGTGAAATTCACAGATTTTTGTGTGTGATGTACCACTGCTCTACCTAGTAGGCCGTTTGAAAAAAAAAAAAATTATCATTAACATTTTCGGGTGAAATTCACAAATTTTTGGGGATATAGTGCCACTGCTATACCTATTATGACGGTTAAAAAAAAAAAAAATTATCATTAACATTTTCGGGTGAAATTCACCAATTTTTGGGTGTATAGTACCACTGCTATACCTAGTAGGCCGGTTAACAAAAAAATATATTTGTCAGTTACATTTTCAGTTGAAATGTAACAATTTTGGGGTGTGAAGTACCACTGCTATACCTAGTAGACCAGTAATAAAATATTGGCAGTTACATTTTATAGTAAAATTCACCAATTTTTTTATGTAATGTACCACTGCTATACCTATTAGACTGGTAAAAAAAAGAATAATAACATTTGTCAGTTACATTTTAGGGTGAAATTCCCCAATTTATGGTTGCAATATACCCCTCCTCTACCTAGTTGACAGCTTAAAGGGATTCTGTCACCAGGTTGCACCCCCTCCAGATAAAAATATGGTTATGTTCAGGGAGCTTTAACCATTCCTAATGTGGTCTTATAAATGTAATCTGTAGGCTCATTTTGCTAAAAAATACGCTATTACTAACCTGTCATTCATAAAAATAAGGTGCCCAAGGGGATGTAAATGGATCCAAGCTGCCGCCCGCACCCGCCACTGCTCGTGCTCAGCTCCGCCTTTCCCGACCTCAGCGCCGCCTCATAATCTTCTGTGACGCCTCCCGCTCTCCCTCCCCCTCCTCCTGCTGTAAGATCGCTGTGACGCCTCCCGCTCTCCCTCCCTCCCCTCTCCTCCTGCTGTAAGATCACTGTGACGCCTCCCGCTCTCCCTCCCTCCCTCCCCCTCCTCCTGCTGCTGTAACATTGCTGTGACGCCTCCCCCCTCCTCCTGCTGTAACATCGCTGTGACGCCTCTCCCTCCTCCTGCTGTAAGATCGCTGTGACGCCTCCCCCCTCCTCCTGCTGTAAGATCGCTGTGATGCCTCCCGCTCTCCCCCCCTCCCCCCTCCTTCTGCTGTAACATCACAATGTTACAGCAGGAGGAGGGGGGAGGCATCACAGTGATGTTACAGCAGGAGGAGGGGGGAGGCGTCACAACGATCTTACATCAGGAGGCGGGGGGTGGCGTCACAGCGATCTTACAGCAGGAGGAGAGGGGAGGGAGGGAGAGCGGGAGGGAGGGAGAGCTGGGCACGAACGGCGACGGGTGCGGGCGGCAGCTTGGATCCATTTACATCCCCTTGGGCACCTTATTTTTATGAATGACAGGTTAGTAATAGTGTATTTTTAGCAAAATGAGCCTACAGATTACATTTATAAGACCACATTAGGAATGGTTAAAGCTCCCTGAACATAACCATATTTTTATCTGGAGGGGGTGAAACCTGGAGACAGAATCCCTTTAATAAATTTCAATAATTTTTATTTTACATTTTTCGGGTGACAATAAACAATTGTTTTCTGTCAAAGACCCCTGCTCTACCAGGCAGACAGGTTAATTAATTTCTGTAATTTTTCTGTTACATTCTTGGGTTAACATTATACAATTTTAGACATGAATAAACCCCTGCTCTGCATAGGTGACAGGGAATAAAATTTCTGAAATGCTTCTTTAATTGATGCACGCCACCTCCTTTAATTCAATGCTTAAACTTAAGCAAGTTGTACCACATTTAAGCTTCAATACTTTGCCCCACATTTCCGCTATACACTTTTGGACAACAATTGCACCTCAATAGCTTTTTCTACAACTCCGCTTAACTCTTTTAGCCCACATTTGGGCTTCTGTAATTTGTCCCACATTTGCGCCTCAATAACTTTTCCTACATTTCTTCTTGATCCCAAATTTTTTAAATACATTTATCTCCCTTAAATTTGGTCTCTTTTTCTCAATTTTCCTCTCCGGCCTGGAACCCTGATTCCCAGCCACCCGTAATCACCATGGTAGGCGCATAAAAGAACATCGAAAGTTGATACAGCAGATATCAAATTGGATCGTGAACATCACGGGGATGTGCAACATGGTGGGTGGGGCAGTAAGTATGCACACGCCTACACAAACTAACTGACAGGGCACAGCCCCTGCAACTTCTGGGTCTCCAAATTGGGCACATGGCCTGAACTTGCCCTTTACGCCTTGGAGGTGCTGGTCTGCCCTGCAGCCGGTGTATTATCTGAACGTGTGTTTAGCACGGCAGGGGGAGTCATCACAGACAAGCGCAGCCGCCTGTCCACAGGCTTGAGGGTTGTATTTCCCAATGTTTTGGAGTGATGCCATTTGCAGACCTCTAGTCCTTTTCATGAAATTTTTACAGCCATTTTAGTGCTCAAAAGTTTGGGTCCCCATTGACTTCAATGGGGTTTGGGGTCAAGTTCAGTTCGAGTTCGGGTCCAGAACTGAAACTTTTTTTCCGAAGTTTGGTTGAACCCGTCGAACCCGAACATCCAGGTGTCCGCTCAACTCTATTCACAATCCAATTTGATATCTGCTCTATCAACTTTCAATGTTCTTTTCTGCGCCTACCATCAGGGTGTTCCAGGCCAGAGAAGGAGTGTGAGAAAGAGAGACCACATCCAAGGTAGGATTCATTTTTTTAGAATTTAAAATTAATGAGTTGAAATATGGGAGAAATTATTAAAGCGTAAAAGTGTGACAACTTTTCAAAGTTTAAGCATTGAATGAAAGGATGCGCGAATTAATTACTGAATAGTATATGAAATTGTATTCCCTGTCACCTATTCATAGCAGGTGTTTATTGACATCTTAAATTGTATAATGTCAACCCAAGAATGTAACAGAAAAATTATTGAAATTTATTAAGCTGTCAACTAGGTAGAATTGGTGAATTTCACCCAAAAATGTAACTGACAATTTTTTGGGCCAGCATGTGCAAGGTGGAGTTCCATCTTGTGGGCACATTGCATATGAGGCGGTGAGTGGGAAGCCCCGAAGTTACGCTGCAGAGCTGACAGGCGAGCAGCAGCAGGGTGAGAACGCCGAAAGCATGCACAGATGGTCTGCACTTTATGCAGCAGCTCTGACATATCGGGTTAATTTTTAAGGAATCTCTGCACCACCAAATTCAGCACATGCGCCAGGCAAGGGATGTGCGTCAAACCAGCTAGTCCCAGAGCTGCTACGAGATTTCGACCACTCATTGGTCTGTTGTTCACGGCCCGTCCACAGCTCCTGCGCGGTGTCGGGTTTGTCCCCCAAACAGATACGTTTTAAAACTGCCTGGCTTTTGGTGGTGAAGGTGTTACGCTGACCGGATGAGGAGCTGGTAGAGGATGAGGAAGCAGAGTGGGAGGAGGAAGCAACAGGAGGCAAACTGAAGTGCCCTGCAATCCTTGGTGGTGGAAGGACATGTGCCAAACTGCTATCCGCCTCAGGCCCAGCCGCCACTGCATATACCCAGTGTGCTGTTATAGAGATATAATGCCCTGACCGTTCTTACTGGTCTACATATCCGTAGTCAGGTGCACCTTGCCACAGATGGCGTTGCGCAGAGCTCACCTGATTTTGTCCCTACTTGGTTGTCTCGCCTTGAAAAGTAGTGGCGGCTGGGCACGACGTAGTGTGCCACTGCCACTGCCATAAGGCCTTTAAAACTATCCGTCTCTACCAAACTGAATTACAGCATTTAAAAGGCCAGTAATTTAGAAATGCTGGCATTCAGGGCTAGGTATCACGGGTGGGTAGTGGGGTACTTCCTTTTCCTCTCCAGCATTTGGGAGATGGAGAGCTGAACGCTTCATGAGACATTGTGGAGATGCTTGGTGACCCAGGTGTTGGTGTTGCTGGCAGATCCTTTGTTTGCAGGGTGGCAGGTGGCACTGTCACTCCAGAGGTGGATGAAGAGGCCACGACTGCAACAGAAGAGGAAGCAGGAGGAGCCAGAGACCTTTCCTGGTTTTTGAGGTGTCTACTCCACTGCAGCTCGTGCTTTGCACTTAATGCCTGGTCATGCAGGTTGAGAACGTTTATGCCTTGCTTCAGGCTCTGATTGCACAGCATGCAAACCACTTGTGTCTTGTCGTCAGCACATTGTCTGAAGAACTGCCACGCAAGGGAACTCCTTGGAGCTGGCTTTGGTGTGCTCTGTCCCTTGCTGCGGTGGGCAATAGGAGGCATACTGTCTAGAGGACGGTCGCTCTGCTTTTGCACCCTGCTCTCTCTTCTGCTGTGCTGGTGGCTCTGTGCAACCACCGCTTCTTACTCTGAACTACATAGGTCACTGATATGACCTTGATTCCATGTGGGGTTGAGGACCTCATCTTCCTCCACATCATCTTCCACCCAGTCTTCACCCCTGCCTTCCTTATCGGTCTGCACACTTTCGAAAGCCCCAGCAGTTGGCACCCGTGTCTCGTCATCATCCGAGAAATGCTGCAATGGTCCTCAAATGTACTCATTATGAAAGATAAGTGGTTGGGCATCTCTTCCACTTCTGGGGCAAGGATGTCACGCTGGACAGGATACAAGATACCACAAAAAACCACAAACAAGTGTCTAGGCCAGAAGCTGGGGATAAAAGGTCACCTCCTTACAAATCCCTACCAGCTCTCCCTAGACTACTCTGCCCACGTTCAGACCCTGAAGATGGGAATAATGTGCCCCCGTGCCTAAGGCTGAAGATACCCTAAAATCCCTAAGATGGTGACAGGGGGAAAAAGACAGCCTGCTTTCTCAGAACCTTGAGGAGGCAGGCGTCTCACTAACAGTCTAGACAGAACACACAAAAGAAAACCAAAACCAATTTATCTTGACACAGAGCAGAAATGGCAAATCCTTCCTTCCACAGAACAAGATTGAAGCTATAACCCACACAGAACACTGGGAAGAGGCCTGATTTAAACTCCTAGAAACAACCCCATCCAGAGCATCTGAAGGGAGGCGGATACAGCTCAACACCAAAACAAAAACAAAAAACTACACACATGCTGCTAACCTGGCAGACCTCCGCACATAATATGAGCAGGGCATGACAGTACCCCCCCTTCTACGGGTGACTTCTGGACAACCCGACCCAACTTTATCCGGGTGGGATCTGTGAAAAGCCCTCACCAGTCGGCTGGCATTAACATTCACAGCCAGAACCCACATCCTCTCCTCAGGGCCGTATCCCCTCCAGTGTACCAGATACTGAAGGGAACCCCGAAGAACACGTGAGTCAAGAACACTAGAGATCTCGAACTCTAAATTTCCATCAATCAGAACAGGGGGAGGAGGCAATGGCGATGGTTCCACCGGTTTCACATATTTCTTAAGTAAAGACCTGTGGAACACATCATGGATCCTCCAGATCTGTGGAAGTTCCAGATGAAACGCTACTGGATTGATCACTGCAGATATTAACCTTGGACTGCAAAATAAACCTTGGACCCAGTTTTCAAGATGGTACTTTCAGTTTTATATTTTTAGTAGATAACCACACCAGATCACCCACACACAGGTCCAGACCAGTCATACGTCTCTTGTCAGCCATTCACTTGTACCTCTCACCCATCCTCTCCAAATGCACTTTAATCTTCCGCCAGATAGAGGACAAGGCAGAAGAAAATCTCTCCTCCTCAGGCATCCCAGAGGAACCAGTCTCAGAAAAAGTACCAAACTGAGGATGAAAACCGTATGCGCCAAAAATGGCGACTTACCTGTGGACTCCTGCCTACGGTTATTCAAAGCAAATTCAGCTAGTGATAAGAATGAGGAGCAGTCCTCCTGGTTCTCAGCCACAAAGCACCTCAAGTAGGTCTCCAGGTTTTGATTAGTACGCTCTGTCTGTCCATTCGACTGCGGATGAAAAGCCGAAGAGAATGAAAGTTGGATACCAAAACGAGAGCAGAACGCCCTCCAAAACCTGGAAACAAACTGCGTGCCCCTATCAGAAACCACATCCAAGGGAATGCCATGTAATTTCACGATGTTATCCACAAAAACTTGAGCAAGAGTCTTAGCATTGGGCAGACTAGCTAATGATACAAAGTGAGCAATTTTACTGAAACAGTCAAAAACCACCAAAATCACAGTTTTCCCAAAGGAACTCGGCAGATCAGTAATAAAGTCCATAGACAAGTGCGTCCAAGGACGAGATGGAATAGACAAAGGAAGAAGTGAACCAGAAGGTCGAGTGTGAGCAACCTTTGCCCGTGCACAGGTCTCATAAGCTGCTACGTAATCCTCAACACTCTTACGTAACCCGGGCCACCAGAACCTCTGGGAAATCAGATCAAAGGTGGAATTGCCACCGGAATGTAATGCAAGGACAGTATCGTGATGTTCCTTGAATACCTTGTATTGCAATTCAGCAGGAACAAACAACCTACCTGGGGGACAAGAATCCGGAGCCTCCTCCTGGGCTCTTAACACCTCCAACTCGGGGTACAGAGCGGAAACAACCACCCCATCACCCAAAATCGGAGCAGGATCCTCTGAATCACCTCCCCCAGGAAAACTGCGAGACAATGCATCCGCCTTGACGTTCTTAACCCCCGGGTTAACCACAAAGTTGAACCTAGTAATGAACAGTGACCATCTAGCCTGTCTAGGATTCAGACGCTTGGCAGATTGCAAGTAAGCAAAGTTCTTATGATCAGTATATACCGTAACGGGATAAGACACCCCCTCCAACCAGTGACGCCATTCCTCAAAGGCCAATTTGATGGCCAGCAATTCCCTATCTCCTACATCATAATTCCTCTCGGCGACCAAGAGCTTCTTGGAAAAAAAAGCACACGGACGCCACTTGCCAGGAGATGAACCCTGCGACAACACTGCTCCAACCCCCACCTCTGATGCAGCCACCTCCACCATGAATGGCTGAGACACATCGGGCTGCATCAGAATGGGAGCAGACGCAAAACATTTCTTAATAGCTGAAAAGGCCTACAATGCCTCATCCGACCAGACGGAGAAGTCGACGCCTTTCTTAGTCATATTGGTCAGGGGTTTTACAATGGTAGAGTAGTTCAAGATGAATTTTCTATAATTATTGGTAAACCCCCAAAACCGCATCAAAGCTTTCTGATTCTCTGGTCAGTCCCATTTCGGAACCGCCCGGACCTTTTCGGGGTCCATATGAAAACCAGAGTCAGAAAGCAGGTAACCCAGAAACGAAAGCTCCTGAACAGTAAACACACATTTCTCCAATTTGGCATACAATTTATTCTCCCGAAGGATCGACAAAACCTGTCTCACGAGATCCTGATGAGTCTTCAGATCAGGAGAGTAAATTAGAATGTCATCCAAGTAAATTACAACAAACCTTCCCACAAAATGGTGGAAAATGTCATTGACAAATCGCTGAAACACTACTGGCGCGTTAGTTAACCCAAAAGGCATAACCAGATTCTTGAAATGACCCTTGTGTGTGTTGAAGGCCATCTTCCACTCATCCCCCTCCTTGATTCTGATCAGATTGTAGGCCCCTCTTAAATCTAACTTGGAGAACACCTTGGCTCCAACAATCTGATTAAAAAGGTCAGAGACCAAAGGAATCACGGACCGTAATGCGATTCAATTTCCGGAAATCCAAACAATCCAAAAGAATAACCCAACTGATACCGTGCATTTAGATGGCCTAATATGACCTTTAGGCCAAACTCCCGGCAATATACTTCCGCATTACCTCTCTATCAGGTTGAGAAAGATTGTATAGCCGAGACTTTGGCAACTTAGCCCTGGGATGCGATTAACTGGGCAATCATATTCACGATGAGGAGGCAATTCCTGAGCCCCACCCTCAGCAAATACATCCGCAAAATCTGAGAGATACTGGGGTAAAACTGTAGTAGACACCCCAGAGAGAGAGGCACTAAGACAATTGTCCAAACAAAATTCACTCCAACCAATGATCTGCCTTGCCTGCCAATCTATAGTAGGGTTATGTTTTATCAACCACGGTAACCCTAAGACCATAGGAGCGGGCAAGTCCTTCATGACAAAACAAGAAATGATCTCAACATGTGAATAACCCACCCTTAACTGAATACTATGAGCAATATGAGTGAGACTCCTTTGAGAGAGAGGGGAAGAATCGATTGCGAACACCAGAATCTCTCTTTGTAAGGTGCAAGTACTTAGGCCCAGATTTTGAAGAAAAAGATAATCAATAAGGTTTACCCCAGCACTTCAATCAAGGAATACTTCAAAATTAAATTTTCTTGAGTCTAGCGCCACCATAGCTGGAAGGAGAAAACGAGTATTGCAGGGGAATTGCATACTTGCTTGCTCCGGCAGCCCATTCACAATACCAAGAGTCAAGGATGTTTTTTTTTTCTCTTTATGTAGACCGCTTTGTGGTTCTTTATCATAAACATGCGATTTAACAAAAGGACAAGCATAAACAAAATGACCACTTTCTCCATAGTAATAACATAGCTTATGCAATCTCCTAAAGTTCCTATTACCAGAACGGAACAAAACCTGACCTAGCTGCATGGGTTCCTCCCCTACCCCAGGATTATATGTCATAATACTCTGGGGAACTGGTTGGACGAAACCCCTCACAGAAGAGATCCCTCGCGTGGAGGGAGGGGACCGTACACATTTCTCTAATGCGTCTATCTAATCGTACAGCCAAAGACATAGCATTCTCCAATGTATCCGGGTACTCATGAAAATCGAGGGCGGTTGTGGTGAAGGTGTTACGCTGACCGGATGAGGAGCTGGTAGAGGATGAGGAAGCAGAGTGGGAGGAGGAAGCAACAGGAGGCAAACTGAAGTGCCCTGCAATCCTTGGTGGTGGAAGGACATGTGCCAAACTGCTATCCGCCTCAGGCCCAGCCGCCACTGCATATACCCAGTGTGCTGTTATAGAGATATAATGCCCTGACCGTTCTTACTGGTCTACATATCCGTAGTCAGGTGCACCTTGCCACAGATGGCGTTGCGCAGAGCTCACCTGATTTTGTCCCTACTTGGTTGTCTCGCCTTGAAAAGTAGTGGCGGCTGGGCACGACGTAGTGTGCCACTGCCACTGCCATAAGGCCTTTAAAACTATCCGTCTCTACCAAACGGAATTACAGCATTTAAAAGGCCAGTAATTTAGAAATGCTGGCATTCAGGGCTAGGTATCACGGGTGGGTAGTGGGGTACTTCCTTTTCCTCTCCAGCATTTGGGAGATGGAGAGCTGAACGCTTCATGAGACATTGTGGAGATGCTTGGTGACCCAGGTGTTGGTGTTGCTGGCAGATCCTTTATTTGCAGGGTGGCAGGTGGCACTGTCACTCCAGAGGTGGATGAAGAGGCCACGACTGCAACAGAAGAGGAAGCAGGAGGAGCCAGAGACCTTTCCTGGTTTTTGAGGTGTCTACTCCACTGCAGCTCGTGCTTTGCACTTAATGCCTGGTCATGCAGGTTGAGAACGTTTATGCCTTGCTTCAGGCTCTGATTGCACAGCATGCAAACCACTTGTGTCTTGTCGTCAGCACATTGTCTGAAGAACTGCCACGCAAGGGAACTCCTTGGAGCTGGCTTTGGTGTGCTCTGTCCCTTGCTGCGGTGGGAAATAGGAGGCATACTGTCTAGAGGACGGTCGCTCTGCTTTTGCACCCTGCTCTCTCTTCTGCTGTGCTGGTGGCTCTGTGCAACCACCGCTTCTTACTCTGAACTACATAGGTCACTGATATGACCTTGATTCCATGTGGGGTTGAGGACCTCATCTTCCTCCACATCATCTTCCACCCAGTCTTCACCCCTGCCTTCCTTATCGGTCTGCACACTTTCGAAAGCCCCAGCAGTTGGCACCCGTGTCTCGTCATCATCCGAGACATGCTGCAATGGTCCTCAAATGTACTCATTATGAAATATAAGTGGTTGGGCATCTCTTCCACTTCTGGGGCAAGGATGTCACGCTGGACAAGATACAAGATACCACAAAAAACCACAAACAAGTGTCTAGGCCAGAAGCTGGGGATAAAAGGTCACCTCCTTACAAATCCCTACCAGCTCTCCCTAGACTACTCTGCCCACGTTCAGACCCTGAAGATGGGAATAATGTGCCCCCGTACCTAAGGCTGAAGATACCCTAAAATCCCTAAGATGGTGACAGGGGGAAAAAGACAGCCTGCTTTCTCAGAACCTTGAGGAGGCAGGCGTCTCACTAACAGTCTAGACAGAACACACAAAAGAAAACCAAAACCAATTTATCTTGACACAGAGCAGAAATGGCAAATCCTTCCTTCCACAGAACAAGATTGAAGCTATAACCCACACAGAACACTGGGAAGAGGCCTGATTTAAACTCCTAGAAACAACCCCATCCAGAGCATCTGAAGGGAGGCGGATACAGCTCAACACCAAAACAAAAACAAAAAACTACACACATGCTGCTAACCTGGCAGACCTCCGCACATAATATGAGCAGGGCATGACAGTACCCCCCCTTCTACGGGTGACTTCTGGACAACCCGACCCAACTTTATCCGGGTGGGATCTGTGAAAAGCCCTCACCAGTCGGCTGGCATTAACATTCACAGCCAGAACCCACATCCTCTCCTCAGGGCCGTATCCCCTCCAGTGTACCAGATACTGAAGGGAACCCCGAAGAACACGTGAGTCAAGAACACTAGAGATCTCGAACTCTAAATTTCCATCAATCAGAACAGGGGGAGGAGGCAATGGCGATGGTTCCACCGGTTTCACATATTTCTTAAGTAAAGACCTGTGGAACACATCATGGATCCTCCAGATCTGTGGAAGTTCCAGATGAAACGCTACTGGATTGATCACTGCAGATATTAACCTTGGACTGCAAAATAAACCTTGGACCCAGTTTTCAAGATGGTACTTTCAGTTTTATATTTTTAGTAGATAACCACACCAGATCACCCACACACAGGTCCAGACCAGTCATACGTCTCTTGTCAGCCATTCACTTGTACCTCTCACCCATCCTCTCCAAATGCACTTTAATCTTCCGCCAGATAGAGGACAAGGCAGAAGAAAATCTCTCCTCCTCAGGCATCCCAGAGGAACCAGTCTCAGAAAAAGTACCAAACTGAGGATGAAAACCGTATGCGCCAAAAATGGCGACTTACCTGTGGACTCCTGCCTACGGTTATTCAAAGCAAATTCAGCTAGTGATAAGAATGAGGAGCAGTCCTCCTGGTTCTCAGCCACAAAGCACCTCAAGTAGGTCTCCAGGTTTTGATTAGTACGCTCTGTCTGTCCATTCGACTGCGGATGAAAAGCCGAAGAGAATGAAAGTTGGATACCAAAACGAGAGCAGAACGCCCTCCAAAACCTGGAAACAAACTGCGTGCCCCTATCAGAAACCACATCCAAGGGAATGCCATGTAATTTCACGATGTTATCCACAAAAACTTGAGCAAGAGTCTTAGCATTGGGCAGACTAGCTAATGATACAAAGTGAGCAATTTTACTGAAACAGTCAAAAACCACCAAAATCACAGTTTTCCCAAAGGAACTCGGCAGATCAGTAATAAAGTCCATAGACAAGTGCGTCCAAGGACGAGATGGAATAGACAAAGGAAGAAGTGAACCAGAAGGTCGAGTGTGAGCAACCTTTGCCCGTGCACAGGTCTCATAAGCTGCTACGTAATCCTCAACACTCTTACGTAACCCGGGCCACCAGAACCTCTGGGAAATCAGATCAAAGGTGGAATTGCCACCGGAATGTAATGCAAGGACAGTATCGTGATGTTCCTTGAATACCTTGTATTGCAATTCAGCAGGAACAAACAACCTACCTGGGGGACAAGAATCCGGAGCCTCCTCCTGGGCTCTTAACACCTCCAACTCGGGGTACAGAGCGGAAACAACCACCCCATCAGCCAAAATCGGAGCAGGATCCTCTGAATCACCTCCCCCAGGAAAACTGCGAGACAATGCATCCGCCTTGACGTTCTTAACCCCCGGGTTAACCACAAAGTTGAACCTAGTAATGAACAGTGACCATCTAGCCTGTCTAGGATTCAGACGCTTGGCAGATTGCAAGTAAGCAAAGTTCTTATGATCAGTATATACCGTAACGGGATAAGACACCCCCTCCAACCAGTGACGCCATTCCTCAAAGGCCAATTTGATGGCCAGCAATTCCCTATCTCCTACATCATAATTCCTCTCGGCGACCAAGAGCTTCTTGGAAAAAAAAGCACACGGACGCCACTTGCCAGGAGATGAACCCTGCGACAACACTGCTCCAACCCCCACCTCTGATGCAGCCACCTCCACCATGAATGGCTGAGACACATCGGGCTGCATCAGAATGGGAGCAGACGCAAAACATTTCTTAATAGCTGAAAAGGCCTACAATGCCTCATCCGACCAGACGGAGAAGTCGACGCCTTTCTTAGTCATATTGGTCAGGGGTTTTACAATGGTAGAGTAGTTCAAGATGAATTTTCTATAATTATTGGTAAACCCCCAAAACCGCATCAAAGCTTTCTGATTCTCTGGTCAGTCCCATTTCGGAACCGCCCGGACCTTTTCGGGGTCCATATGAAAACCAGAGTCAGAAAGCAGGTAACCCAGAAACGAAAGCTCCTGAACAGTAAACACACATTTCTCCAATTTGGCATACAATTTATTCTCCCGAAGGATCGACAAAACCTGTCTCACGAGATCCTGATGAGTCTTCAGATCAGGAGAGTAAATTAGAATGTCATCCAAGTAAATTACAACAAACCTTCCCACAAAATGGTGGAAAATGTCATTGACAAATCGCTGAAACACTACTGGCGCGTTAGTTAACCCAAAAGGCATAACCAGATTCTTGAAATGACCCTTGTGTGTGTTGAAGGCCATCTTCCACTCATCCCCCTCCTTGATTCTGATCAGATTGTAGGCCCCTCTTAAATCTAACTTGGAGAACACCTTGGCTCCAACAATCTGATTAAAAAGGTCAGAGACCAAAGGAATCACGGACCGTAATGCGATTCAATTTCCGGAAATCCAAACAATCCAAAAGAATAACCCAACTGATACCGTGGATTTAGATGGCCTAATATGACCTTTAGGCCAAACTCCCGGCAATATACTTCCGCATTACCTCTCTATCAGGTTGAGAAAGATTGTATAGCCGAGACTTTGGCAACTTAGCCCTGGGATGCGATTAACTGGGCAATCATATTCACGATGAGGAGGCAATTCCTGAGCCCCACCCTCCGCAAATACATCCGCAAAATCTGAGAGATACTGGGGTAAAACTGTAGTAGACACCCCAGAGAGAGAGGCACTAAGACAATTGTCCAAACAAAATTCACTCCAACCAATGATCTGCCTTGCCTGCCAATCTATAGTAGGGTTATGTTTTATCAACCACGGTAACCCTAAGACCATAGGAGCGGGCAAGTCCTTCATGACAAAACAAGAAATGATCTCAACATGTGAATAACCCACCCTTAACTGAATACTATGAGCAATATGAGTGAGACTCCTTTGAGAGAGAGGGGAAGAATCGATTGCGAACACCAGAATCTCTCTTTGTAAGGTGCAAGTACTTAGGCCCAGATTTTGAAGAAAAAGATAATCAATAAGGTTTACCCCAGCACTTCAATCAAGGAATACTTCAAAATTAAATTTTCTTGAGTCTAGCGCCACCATAGCTGGAAGGAGAAAACGAGTATTGCAGGGGAATTGCATACTTGCTTGCTCCGGCAGCCCATTCACAATACCAAGAGTCAAGGATGTTTTTTTTTTCTCTTTATGTAGACCGCTTTGTGGTTCTTTATCATAAACATGCGATTTAACAAAAGGACAAGCATAAACAAAATGACCACTTTCTCCATAGTAATAACATAGCTTATGCAATCTCCTAAAGTTCCTATTACCAGAACGGAACAAAACCTGACCTAGCTGCATGGGTTCCTCCCCTACCCCAGGATTATATGTCATAATACTCTGGGGAACTGGTTGGACGAAACCCCTCACAGAAGAGATCCCTCGCGTGGAGGGAGGGGACCGTACACATTTCTCTAATGCGTCTATCTAATCGTACAGCCAAAGACATAGCATTCTCCAATGTATCCGGGTACTCATGAAAATCGAGGGCGGTTGTGGTGAAGGTGTTACGCTGACCGGATGAGGAGCTGGTAGAGGATGAGGAAGCAGAGTGGGAGGAGGAAGCAACAGGAGGCAAACTGAAGTGCCCTGCAATCCTTGGTGGTGGAAGGACATGTGCCAAACTGCTATCCGCCTCAGGCCCAGCCGCCACTGCATATACCCAGTGTGCTGTTATAGAGATATAATGCCCTGACCGTTCTTACTGGTCTACATATCCGTAGTCAGGTGCACCTTGCCACAGATGGCGTTGCGCAGAGCTCACCTGATTTTGTCCCTACTTGGTTGTCTCGCCTTGAAAAGTAGTGGCGGCTGGGCACGACGTAGTGTGCCACTGCCACTGCCATAAGGCCTTTAAAACTATCCGTCTCTACCAAACGGAATTACAGCATTTAAAAGGCCAGTAATTTAGAAATGCTGGCATTCAGGGCTAGGTATCACGGGTGGGTAGTGGGGTACTTCCTTTTCCTCTCCAGCATTTGGGAGATGGAGAGCTGAACGCTTCATGAGACATTGTGGAGATGCTTGGTGACCCAGGTGTTGGTGTTGCTGGCAGATCCTTTGTTTGCAGGGTGGCAGGTGGCACTGTCACTCCAGAGGTGGATGAAGAGGCCACGACTGCAACAGAAGAGGAAGCAGGAGGAGCCAGAGACCTTTCCTGGTTTTTGAGGTGTCTACTCCACTGCAGCTCGTGCTTTGCACTTAATGCCTGGTCATGCAGGTTGAGAACGTTTATGCCTTGCTTCAGGCTCTGATTGCACAGCATGCAAACCACTTGTGTCTTGTCGTCAGCACATTGTCTGAAGAACTGCCACGCAAGGGAACTCCTTGGAGCTGGCTTTGGTGTGCTCTGTCCCTTGCTGCGGTGGGAAATAGGAGGCATACTGTCTAGAGGACGGTCGCTCTGCTTTTGCACCCTGCTCTCTCTTCTGCTGTGCTGGTGGCTCTGTGCAACCACCGCTTCTTACTCTGAACTACATAGGTCACTGATATGACCTTGATTCCATGTGGGGTTGAGGACCTCATCTTCCTCCACATCATCTTCCACCCAGTCTTCACCCCTGCCTTCCTTATCGGTCTGCACACTTTCGAAAGCCCCAGCAGTTGGCACCCGTGTCTCGTCATCATCCGAGACATGCTGCAATGGTCCTCAAATGTACTCATTATGAAATATAAGTGGTTGGGCATCTCTTCCACTTCTGGGGCAAGGATGTCACGCTGGACAAGATACAAGATACCACAAAAAACCACAAACAAGTGTCTAGGCCAGAAGCTGGGGATAAAAGGTCACCTCCTTACAAATCCCTACCAGCTCTCCCTAGACTACTCTGCCCACGTTCAGACCCTGAAGATGGGAATAATGTGCCCCCGTGCCTAAGGCTGAAGATACCCTAAAATCCCTAAGATGGTGACAGGGGGAAAAAGACAGCCTGCTTTCTCAGAACCTTGAGGAGGCAGGCGTCTCACTAACAGTCTAGACAGAACACACAAAAGAAAACCAAAACCAATTTATCTTGACACAGAGCAGAAATGGCAAATCCTTCCTTCCACAGAACAAGATTGAAGCTATAACCCACACAGAACACTGGGAAGAGGCCTGATTTAAACTCCTAGAAACAACCCCATCCAGAGCATCTGAAGGGAGGCGGATACAGCTCAACACCAAAACAAAAACAAAAAACTACACACATGCTGCTAACCTGGCAGACCTCCGCACATAATATGAGCAGGGCATGACAGTACCCCCCCTTCTACGGGTGACTTCTGGACAACCCGACCCAACTTTATCCGGGTGGGATCTGTGAAAAGCCCTCACCAGTCGGCTGGCATTAACATTCACAGCCAGAACCCACATCCTCTCCTCAGGGCCGTATCCCCTCCAGTGTACCAGATACTGAAGGGAACCCCGAAGAACACGTGAGTCAAGAACACTAGAGATCTCGAACTCTAAATTTCCATCAATCAGAACAGGGGGAGGAGGCAATGGCGATGGTTCCACCGGTTTCACATATTTCTTAAGTAAAGACCTGTGGAACACATCATGGATCCTCCAGATCTGTGGAAGTTCCAGATGAAACGCTACTGGATTGATCACTGCAGATATTAACCTTGGACTGCAAAATAAACCTTGGACCCAGTTTTCAAGATGGTACTTTCAGTTTTATATTTTTAGTAGATAACCACACCAGATCACCCACACACAGGTCCAGACCAGTCATACGTCTCTTGTCAGCCATTCACTTGTACCTCTCACCCATCCTCTCCAAATGCACTTTAATCTTCCGCCAGATAGAGGACAAGGCAGAAGAAAATCTCTCCTCCTCAGGCATCCCAGAGGAACCAGTCTCAGAAAAAGTACCAAACTGAGGATGAAAACCGTATGCGCCAAAAATGGCGACTTACCTGTGGACTCCTGCCTACGGTTATTCAAAGCAAATTCAGCTAGTGATAAGAATGAGGAGCAGTCCTCCTGGTTCTCAGCCACAAAGCACCTCAAGTAGGTCTCCAGGTTTTGATTAGTACGCTCTGTCTGTCCATTCGACTGCGGATGAAAAGCCGAAGAGAATGAAAGTTGGATACCAAAACGAGAGCAGAACGCCCTCCAAAACCTGGAAACAAACTGCGTGCCCCTATCAGAAACCACATCCAAGGGAATGCCATGTAATTTCACGATGTTATCCACAAAAACTTGAGCAAGAGTCTTAGCATTGGGCAGACTAGCTAATGATACAAAGTGAGCAATTTTACTGAAACAGTCAAAAACCACCAAAATCACAGTTTTCCCAAAGGAACTCGGCAGATCAGTAATAAAGTCCATAGACAAGTGCGTCCAAGGACGAGATGGAATAGACAAAGGAAGAAGTGAACCAGAAGGTCGAGTGTGAGCAACCTTTGCCCGTGCACAGGTCTCATAAGCTGCTACGTAATCCTCAACACTCTTACGTAACCCGGGCCACCAGAACCTCTGGGAAATCAGATCAAAGGTGGAATTGCCACCGGAATGTAATGCAAGGACAGTATCGTGATGTTCCTTGAATACCTTGTATTGCAATTCAGCAGGAACAAACAACCTACCTGGGGGACAAGAATCCGGAGCCTCCTCCTGGGCTCTTAACACCTCCAACTCGGGGTACAGAGTGGAAACAACCACCCCATCAGCCAAAATCGGAGCAGGATCCTCTGAATCACCTCCCCCAGGAAAACTGCGAGACAATGCATCCGCCTTGACGTTCTTAACCCCCGGGTTAACCACAAAGTTGAACCTAGTAATGAACAGTGACCATCTAGCCTGTCTAGGATTCAGACGCTTGGCAGATTGCAAGTAAGCCAAGTTCTTATGATCAGTATATACCGTAACGGGATAAGACGCCCCCTCCAACCAGTGACGCCATTCCTCAAAGGCCAATTTGATGGCCAGCAATTCCCTATCTCCTACATCATAATTCCTCTCGGCGACCAAGAGCTTCTTGGAAAAAAAAGCACACGGACGCCACTTGCCAGGAGATGAACCCTGCGACAACACTGCTCCAACCCCCACCTCTGATGCAGCCACCTCCACCATGAATGGCTGAGACACATCGGGCTGCATCAGAATGGGAGCAGACGCAAAACATTTCTTAATAGCTGAAAAGGCCTACAATGCCTCATCCGACCAGACGGAGAAGTCGACGCCTTTCTTAGTCATATTGGTCAGGGGTTTTACAATGGTAGAGTAGTTCAAGATGAATTTTCTATAATTATTGGTAAACCCCCAAAACCGCATCAAAGCTTTCTGATTCTCTGGTCAGTCCCATTTCGGAACCGCCCGGACCTTTTCGGGGTCCATATGAAAACCAGAGTCAGAAAGCAGGTAACCCAGAAACGAAAGCTCCTGAACAGTAAACACACATTTCTCCAATTTGGCATACAATTTATTCTCCCGAAGGATCGACAAAACCTGTCTCACGAGATCCTGATGAGTCTTCAGATCAGGAGAGTAAATTAGAATGTCATCCAAGTAAATTACAACAAACCTTCCCACAAAATGGTGGAAAATGTCATTGACAAATCGCTGAAACACTACTGGCGCGTTAGTTAACCCAAAAGGCATAACCAGATTCTTGAAATGACCCTTGTGTGTGTTGAAGGCCATCTTCCACTCATCCCCCTCCTTGATTCTGATCAGATTGTAGGCCCCTCTTAAATCTAACTTGGAGAACACCTTGGCTCCAACAATCTGATTAAAAAGGTCAGAGACCAAAGGAATCACGGACCGTAATGCGATTTCAATTTCCGGAAATCCAAACAATCCAAAAGAATAACCCAACTGATACCGTGGATTTAGATGGCCTAATATGACCTTTAGGCCAAACTCCCGGCAATATACTTCCGCATTACCTCTCTATCAGGTTGAGAAAGATTGTATAGCCGAGACTTTGGCAACTTAGCCCTGGGATGCGATTAACTGGGCAATCATATTCACGATGAGGAGGCAATTCCTGAGCCCCACCCTCCGCAAATACATCCGCAAAATCTGAGAGATACTGGGGTAAAACTGTAGTAGACACCCCAGAGAGAGAGGCACTAAGACAATTGTCCAAACAAAATTCACTCCAACCAATGATCTGCCTTGCCTGCCAATCTATAGTAGGGTTATGTTTTATCAACCACGGTAACCCTAAGACCATAGGAGCGGGCAAGTCCTTCATGACAAAACAAGAAATGATCTCAACATGTGAATAACCCACCCTTAACTGAATACCATGAGCAATATGAGTGAGACTCCTTTGAGAGAGAGGGGAAGAATCGATTGCGAACACCAGAATCTCTCTTTGTAAGGTGCAAGTACTTAGGCCCAGATTTTGAAGAAAAAGATAATCAATAAGGTTTACCCCAGCACTTCAATCAAGGAATACTTCAAAATTAAATTTTCTTGAGTCTAGCGCCACCATAGCTGGAAGGAGAAAACGAGTATTGCAGGGGAATTGCATACTTGCTTGCTCCGGCAGCCCATTCACAATACCAAGAGTCAAGGATGTTTTTTTTCTCTCTTTATGTAGACCGCTTTGTGGTTCTTTATCATAAACATGCGATTTAACAAAAGGACAAGCATAAACAAAATGACCACTTTCTCCATAGTAATAACATAGCTTATGCAATCTCCTAAAGTTCCTATTACCAGAACGGAACAAAACCTGACCTAGCTGCATGGGTTCCTCCCCTACCCCAGGATTATATGTCATAATACTCTGGGGAACTGGTTGGACGAAACCCCTCACAGAAGAGATCCTTCGCGTGGAGGGAGGGGACCGTACACATTTCTCTAATGCGTCTATCTAATCGTACAGCCAAAGACATAGCATTCTCCAATGTATCCGGGTACTCATGAAAATCGAGGGCATCTTTTAATCTCTCAGACAACCCCTGACAAAACTGACTACGAAGCGTAAGGTCATTCCACCCAGACTCCGTAGCCCATCTCCTAAACTCAACACAATACACCTCTGCAGAATGTTCTCCTTGTAATAAAGTACGCAACTTAGATTCTGCCATTGAGACCCGATCTGGGTCATCTTAAATTAATCCCAAGGCTTTAAAAAATTCATCCACCGATCGGAGGGCCAGAGAACCAGTCGGCAGAGAAAAGGCCCAGGACTGCACGTCCCCTTTAAGCAGGGAAATTATTATCCCTACTCTTTGACTCTCATCACCAGATGAAGACGGACAAGCTGAAAATACAGCTTGCATGACTCTCTAAAGCGGATAAAATCATCCACACCCCCAGAAAAACGATCAGGGAGAGCAATCTTAGGTTCAAGGCTGGACTGACTCCCACCTGCAGAGCTATGAAGCAGAAAATTCTGAAAAAGTGAAACTGCATTGTGGAGATCAGCTACCTCCCAAGTTAATTCCTGCATGCGATCAACCAACAAATCAATTGACTCCATTTCAAAGCTGCTGAGAAATGGCAGTCTAGTTATTGGCGGGTTATAATGTCACGCTGGACAGGATACAATATACCACAGAAAACCACAAACAAGTGTCTAGGCCAGAAGCTGGGGATAAAAGGTCACCTCCTTACAAATCCCTACCAGCTCTCCCTAGACTACTGTGCCCACGTTCAGACCCTGAAGGTGGGAATAATGCGCCCCCGTGCCTAAGGCTGAAGATACCCTAAAATCCCTAAGATGGTGACAGGGGAAAAGAGACAGCCTGCTTTCTCAGGACTTTGAGGAGGCAGGCTTCTCCCTAACAGCCTAGACAGAACACACAAAAGAAAACCAAAACCAACTTATCTTGACACAGAGCAGAAATGGCAAATCCTTCCTTCCTTTCACAGAGCAAGATTGAAGCTATAACCCGCACGGAACACTGGGAAGAGGCGTGCTTTAAACTCCTACAAACGACCCCACCCAGAGCATCTGAAGGAAGGCGGATACAGCTCAACACCAAAACAAAAACTAAAAACTACACACGTGCTGCTAACCTGGAAGACCTCCGCACATAATCTGAGCAGGGCATGACAAGGGCTAGGTGGATGGCCCTGGAAAACCCTGCTAATAGAGTCATCAAAAAGCAAAAGAGACTGCTGCATGAATTGGGGCTCAGACTGCTTGGCTGATTTGCAAGGGGGTGAGGTGTAAGACTGATGGACATCGGCTGCGGGTGCCAACTGTGGTCTTTCAGCAGGAGCCTGGGTGGGAGACAATGTGAAGGAACTGGATCCACTGTCAGCAACCCAATCTACTATCGTCTGTACTTGTTCAGGCCTTACTATTCGTAGAGCAGCATAAGGCCCGACCAAATACCGCTGCAGGTTTTGTCGCCTACTCGCACCTGAGGAAGGGGTTTCACTTGCGCGTGTAGCTGGCACAGATCGACCACGTCCTCTTCCTGCAGCAGGAGCTCCACCAGCAGCACCACGACCTGGGCCATGTCCTTATTTGCCGCTCTCCTCATATTTTTCGAATTTAGGATCTTGCCCTAAATGAGTGTTAATTAATAGTAGAATAGAACGACAGAATGTAAAGGGTGTATCTCTCACACGGCCTGAACCAGATTAGGCCTCAATTAAAGATTTCTTTGCCCAAAATGGCTGTATTTAAAATGCCTGAATCAAACCCTTGTAGGTAAAGGGTGTATCTCACACGGCCTGAACCAGTGTAGGCCTGAATTAAAGATTTCTCTCCCCAAAATAGCTGTATTTCAAATGGCTGTATTTTAAATGCCCGAATCAAACCCCTGTATGTAGAGGGTGTATCTCACACGGTCTGAATCAGTGTAGGCCTAAATTAAATATTTATTTGCACAAAATGTCTGTATTTCAAATGGCTGTATTTAAAATGCCTGAATCAAACCCCTGTATGTAGAGGGAGTATCTCACAGGATATGAACCAGTCTAGGCTTAAATTAATTATTTATTTGTCCAAAATAGATGTATTTCAAATAGCTGTATTTGAAATGCCCGAATCAAACCCCTGTATGTAAAGGTTGTATCTCACACGGGCTGAACCAGTGTAGGCCTGAATTAAAGATTTCTTTCCCCACAATGGCTGTATTCAAATGGCTATATTTCAAATGCCTGAATCAAACCCCTGTATGTAGAGGGTGTATCTCACAGCACCTGAACCAGTGTAGGCCTGAATTCAATATTTGTGCACCAAATGGCAGTATTTCAAATGCCTGAATCAAACCTCTGTATGTAGAGAGTATATCTCACAAAGATTGAACCAGTGTAGACCTGAATGAAATATTTCTTTGCACAAAATGGCTGCATTTCAAATGGCTGCATTTCAAATGCCTGAATCAAACCCCTGTATGTAGAGGGGGTATCTCACTGGGCCTGAACCAGTGTAGGCCTGAATTCAATATTGGTGCATCAAATTGTGGTATTTCAAATGCCTGAATCAAACCCCTGTATGTAGAGGGTGTATCTCACACGGCCTGAACTAGTGTAGGCCTGAATTAAAGATTTCTTTTCCCAAAATGGCTGTATTTCAAATAGCTGTATTTCAAATGGCTGTATTTCAAATGCCTGAATCAAACCCCTGTATGTAGAGGGAGTATCTAAAAGTGCCTGGACCAGTGTAGGCCTGAATTCAATATTGGTGCACCAAATGGCGGTATTTCAAATGCCTGAATCAAACCTCTGTATGTAGAGGTTGTATCTCACAAGTTCTGAACCAGTGTAAGCCTGAATGAAATATTTCTTTGCACAAAATGGCTGTATTTCAAATGGCTGTATTTCAAATGCCTGAATCAAACCCCTGTATGTAGAGGGAGTATCTCACAGAGCATAAACCAGTGTAGGCCTAAATGAAATATTTCTTTGTCCAAAATGTATGTATTTCAAATAGCTGTATTTCAAATGCCTGAATCAAACCCCTGTATGTAAAGGGTGTATCTCACACGGCCTGAACCAGTGTAGGCCTGAATTAAAGATTTATTCCCTGAAAATGGTGGTATTTCAAACAGCTGTATTTCAAATAGCTGTATTTGAAATGCCTGAATCAAACCCCTGTATGTAAAGGTTGTATCTCACAGGGCCTGAACCAGTGTAGGCCTGAATTCAATATTGGTGCACCAAATGGCGGTATTTCAAATGCCTGAATCAAACCCCTGTATATAGAGGGTGTATCTCACAGGGCATGAACCAGTGTAGGCCTAATTAAATATTTATTTGCCCAAAATGGATGTATTTCAAATGGCTGTATTTCAAATGCCTGAATAAAACCCCTGCATGTAAAGGGCCTATCTCACACGGTCTGAACCAGTGTAGGCCTGAATGAAAGATTTCTTTCCCCAAAATGGCTGTATTTCAAATGACTGTATTTCAAATGCCTGAATCAAACCCCTGTATGTAGAGGGGGTATCTCACACGGCCTGAACCAGTGTATGTCTGAATTCAATGTTGGTGCACCAAATGGCAGTATTTCAAATGCCTGAATTAAACCCCTGTATGTAGAGGGTGTATCTTACACGGTTTGAACCAGTGTAGGCCTGAATGAAATATTTCTTTGCACAAAATGGCTGTATTTCAAATGGCTGTATTTCAAATGCCTAAATCAAACTACTGTATGTAGAGGGGGTATCTCACAGGGCCTGAACCAGTGTAGGCCTGAATTAAATATTTATTTGCCCAAAATGGCTGTATTTCAAATCCCTGAATCAAACCCATGTACAGGTCCTTCTCAAAAAATTTGCATATTGTGATAAAGTTCATTATTTTCTGTAATGTACTGATAAACATTAGACTTTCATATATTTTAGATTCATTACACACCAACTGAATTAGTTCAAGCCTTTTATTGTTTTAATATTGATGATTTTGGCATACAGCTCATGAAAACCCAAATTTCCTATCTAAAAAAATTTGCATATTTCATCTGACCAATAAAAGAAAAGTGTTTTTAATACAAAAAAGTCAACCTTCAAATAATTATGTTCAGTTATGCACTCAATACTTGGTCGGGAATCCTTTTGCAGAAATGACTGCTTCAATGCGGCGTGGCATGGAGGCAATCAGCCTGTGGCACTGCTGAGGTGTTATGGAGGCCCAGGATGCTTCGATAGCGGCCTTAAGCTCATCCAGAGTGTTGGGTCTTGCGTCTCTCAACTTTCTCTTCCCAATATCCCACAGATTCTCTATGGGGTTCAGGTCAGGAGAGTTGGCAGGCCAATTGAGCACAGTAATACCATGGTCAGTAAACCATTTACCAGTGGTTTTGGCACTGTGAGCAGGTGCCAGGTCGTGCTGAAAAATGAAATCTTCATCTCCATAAAGCTTTTCAGCAGATGGAAGCAGGAAGTGCTCCAAAATCTCCTGATAGCTAGCTGCATTGACCCTGCCCTTGATAAAACACAGTGGACCAACACCAGCAGCTGACATGGCACCCAGACCATCACTGACTGTGGGTACTTGACACTGGACTTCAGGCATTTTGGCATTTCCCTCTCCCCAGTCTTCCTCCAGACTCTGGCACCTTGATTTCCGAATGACATGCAAAATTTGCTTTCATCCGAAAAAAGTACTTTGGACCACTGAGCAACAGTCCAGTGCTGCTTCTCTGTAGCCCAGGTCAGGCGCTTCTGCCGCTGTTTCTGGGGAATGCGGCACCTGTAGCCCATTTCCTGCACACGCCTGTACACGGTGGCTCTGGATGTTTCTACTCCAGACTCCGTCCACTGCTTCCGCAGGTCCCCCAAGGTCTGGAATCGGTCCTTCTCCACAATCTTCCTCAGGGTCCGGTCACCTCTTCTCGTTGTGCAGCGTTTTCTGCCACACTTTTTCCTTCCCACAGACTTCCCACTGAGGTGCCTTGATACAGCACTCTGGGAACAGCCTATTCGTTCAGAAATTTCTTTCTGTGTCTTACCCTCTTGCCTGAGTGTGACAATGATGGCCTTCTAGACAGCAGTCAGGTCGGCAGTCTTGCCCATGATTGCAGTTTTGAGTAATGAACCAGGCTGGGAGTTTTTAAAAGCCTCAGGAATCTTTTGCAGGTGTTTAGAGTTAATTAGTTGATTCAGATGATTAGGTTAATAGCTCGTTTAGAGAACCTTTTCATGATATGCTAATTTTTTTTGATAGGAATTTTGGGTTTTCATGAGCTTAATGCCAAAATCATCAATATTAAAACAATAAAAGGCTTGAACTACTTCAGTTGGTGTGTAATGAATCTAAAATATATGAAAGTCTAATGTTTATCAGTACATTACAGAAAATAATGAACTTTATCACAATATGCTAATTTTTTGAGAAGGACCTGTATGTATAGGGTGTATTTTACAGGACCTGAACCAGTGTAGGCCTGAATTCAATATTGGTGCACCAAATGGCGGCATTTAAAATCTCTGAATGTAACCCAAATGTATTAAGGGTGTATCTCACAATGACATCTGCATCAAAGGCTGCAAACTAAATTTTTGGTGCCCAAACGAGTGTTTGTTTAGCAACTGAATTTGACAGCAGTATATAAGCCTGTAATTTCACACGTGCTGATGCTGCAAGGCCTGAAAATTGTGTTTTTTGTAAAAAAATGTGTGTTTTTTAAACCCCAGCAAAGGATGGGTGTATTTCTAGCTTAAATTGCAAACTGACTAATCAAGATGTTGTAGATTGCACAAAAAGTTGAAAGCTGTATATATATATATTTTTTTTATTGAATAAATCAGTACAATACAAAAATAGAGCAGAAGAGAAGTAAACAAACTCCTCTACTCTTATATATAAGAAAACGGAATACAGGTCTGTCAAATATCAAATATACAGTAAGTATGATAAGCTAGAATCCAAGGGGTTAATCGGTATATAATATCCCATGGAAAATATGGAAAGTACACTTCAGAAAAAGCACATTTAAGAACCAGGTGGCAATTATTGATCTAAAATGTCTGTTAAATACCTTAGGTCTTAATGATACGTTCCATCCGAGACGGTCCCAAGCGGGAGCAGCAACACCGTCTGAGCAGCTCAACGTCCAACAATCCAAGAAGGGTTAGGAGATAAGTGGATGGGGAGATAGATGGGGTAGGCCCTAGATGCTGTATATCTAAGGATAATGTTGATAGTGCTAATCTCTGTCTAATAGCCCCTAAAGGAAATCCATTTACTCCAGTTCTTTAGAAACTTATGATGAGATCTCAGTTCCCATGATGATAACTCCTCTAATCTGTAAATTTGATCTATTTTCTGATACCATTGATCCAAAGAAGGAACTTAGGAGGATAACCATAGTGTAGGGATCAGCAATTTTGCAGCATTCACTAGATGTTTGAAAAGAAGTAGGTTAGGGGGGGAGGGGTTACGAGGATAAAGATTCAGGAGGGCAACTTCCGGAGACGGAGTAATATTGGAATTGCAAATCTTGTTACTGATTTGAAAAACCTTTTCCCACCAATTAAGTAAGATTGGGCAGGTCCACCATATGTGGATAAAAGCGCCCCTTTCTTTTGAGCATCTCCAGCATGTGTCAGATGCTGTAACTGAATATAAGCATGTCTTGTCGGGGGTTTTATACCATCTTGTGATGATTTTATAGTTATTCTCCTGAATCCTGACACACCTTGAAGATTTGTGTGAAGAGTTATATATGATGCCGGTATCCTCCGGTGAGAGACTTATATTTAGGTCTTTTTCCCAAAGTCTTATGAAAGCAGGCGTTAGTGCTTCAGGAGGAGTTCTCAGCCTGTTGTACCATTGTGAGATCAGTTTATGTGGGGTGGAATCACGAGAGATAATATGTTCAAGCCAGGTAATAGGGCGTAACAATGTATGTAATTGTACGTTTTGAGACATGTATGCCCTTAAGAAATGGAGCCCATTAAAACTTGAGAGAGGGCTTTTTAGGAGATCACATATCTCTTTTATGGAGAGTAGTTTGCCTTCTTTGTATAAATCTATCAGTTTCAGATTAGACTCAGTAATTTCAGTGGGAAGGCTGCTCTGTAAGGCCTGAGGGGCTAGGTGAAAAATATCCTCTATTTTGAGGACAGGAGATGGGAGTGGGGAGCTTAAGGATGATTTTTGTAAGGTGTACCACGCATTCAGAGTGGCTTTCATAACTGGAGTAATATTAGGATGGGGGTGCAGTGGAGACATGCGTCCCAGTAGAGCCGCTCTGAACGGAAGTTCCAACAAGGACTCTTCCATTGGGACCCAAGATTTCTGCTTGGGGGCCGTTAACCAGTCTACTACTCTAGTGAGTAAAATAGCTCTGCCGTAGAGTTCAGGGTCTGGTAAAGCTATTCCTCCCCTCTCTCTCGGATAAGACAAAGATTTGTAAGACGTTCTGGCCTTTTTCTTATTCCATATAAAGGAACGAAACATGGACTTGAGTTTAGAGTAATATGTGGAAGGAACGGGGATTGGTAAGGTTTGTTGGAGGTAGGTAAGTTTAGGGATGATGAGTGACATTAATATGTTTTTCCTCCCGAACCACGAGAGTATAGGGATATCAAGAGAAGTTAAATCTTCCGCCAATTTATTTTGGAGAGGGATATAGTTCAGGTTAAAGAGTTGATTGGGATCTGTACTCATTTTGATGCCTAGATAGGTTAGATAAGGAGAGGACCAGTTAAATGGCGAACACGCTTCTAGTTGACTTTTCAAAGACTTTTTAAGTCCTGTGGATATTATTAGTGATTTATTGTGATTCACCTTGAAATTAGAAAGTGATCCATATATTTCAAAATGGTCATAAATTTTCGGGAGAGCCATTTCGGGGTTACTTATTATTAAAAGCAAGTCGTCCGCGAATGCGGCTACTTTGTGCTGTTGGTCTCCTAAATTTATTCCCAGTATGTCAACATCCATCCGAAAAGTCTGTAGAAGAGGTTCTAAGGCAAGAACAAACAGGAGGGGAGATAGAGGGCAGCCTTGCCGGGTGCCATTACTAATTCTAAAAGAATTTGACAGGGTATCGTTGACCCTTACTGAAGCTGAGGCATGTTGATACATTGCTTTTATTGCTGCTATGAAGGGGAGGGGGAAATTACGAGATTGCAGCGCCGCATACATGAAGGACCAGTTGACTCTGTCAAATGCCTTCTCAGCATCTGTGCTGAGAAGGACCAAAGGTAGGCCTTTCCTCTTGACATAGTGTATAATGTTGAGGATACGAGCCGTGTTATCTTTCCCTTCTCTTTTTTTCACGAAACCTACTTGGTCTCTGTGGATTAATGAGGGGAGAAATTTTGATAATCTGTTTGCGAGCATCTTAGCTAGAAGTTTTAAATCAATATTGAGAAGAGAGATGGGCGTATAATTGGGACAAAGAGAATGATCTTTACCTTCCTTGGGTATTAAGGTGATGTGAGCTTTGGTCATGTCCGTCGATAATGGTATACCCCGCAGGGCGCTATTGTATACTGGTATAAGATGTGGGATTAGTACTTCATGAAAAGACAAGTAGTAGGGTATGGGGAACCCATCCGGGCCTGGGCATTTCCCTTTGGGGGAGTTTTTAATGGCTTGTAGGAGTTCATCTGAAGAAAATGGGGAAGCTAAGTGAGCTTTATCCTGTTCCGAGAGAGAGGAGAGGGCCAAACCACTAAAATATGAAGTAAGAGATGGCGGGACCACTGTATCATCGGAGGAAGATTGCATTGGATTAATATTATAAAGAGATTCGTAATAGTCTCTAAATAATGAAGCAATTTTACTTGGTTCAAAGGTTAGAGCACCTTCCGGAGTCTTTAGTTTATGTATGTAATTACTTAGTTTTCTACGTTTAAGTCTGGACATCATATATCGAGAAGCTTTATTTCCGTGGGCAAATATTTTATATTGTGAATGTAGGTAAAGTTTGGCAGAGGCCGTGTTTAACAGATTTTTGATGGCAGCCCTACATGAAGAAAGTTCCATTAAGTGGGATTCTAATTGGGATTTTTTGTGGACACTCTCCAGGTGACTAATTTTTTCATAGAGGGCGTCTAACTGTTTTTGTCTCTCTTTTCTGAGATGGGCCCCTAAACTGATACAGTGGCCCCTTATAAATGCTTTATGGGCATCCCAAATTGTTTGAGGCGAAACCTCAGGAGTACAGTTTGTTTTAAAATATTCTTCAAGAAGGTCTTTTAGTTTAGATTTAGTGGCTGGTAGATTGATGAGTTGCTCATTGAATCGCCAATGACTGGAGGGTTTATGGTGAAGGGGAGATTTCATATGTAAATATATGGGAGCATGATCCGAGAGGATTATAGATCCTATATCAGCTCTAGAGCATAAATGGAGATGTTCCTTTGAGATGAATAAATGATCTAGACGTTGATACGATCTGTGTAGTGATGAATAGAAAGTGTAATCTCTAGAATCCGGATACATGGTGCGCCAGACATCTATTAGGTGAGCCTTGGCTAGTGACCTTAATAGAGAACGGATTCCCTTTTGGGATTGGGCTGATTTGTGCGAGGAGGAGTCAATGAAGGGGTTTATGACCAGGTTAAAATCCCCCCCAACTACTGTAATGCCATCCCTAAAAGACTCTATTTTTAGTAGAATTGACTTGAGCCAGGATATCTGACGTTTGTTTGAAGCGTAGATATTTATAAAGGTATATAGGTGTTGGCCTATCTTGCCTTTAATTATAATAAAACGACCTTCCGGGTCACATAGCTGATCATCTAAGATGAAGGGTATCTTGCTCTGGAAGCCGATACTGACTCCTTTAGAGTTTGACTTGGGGGAACCACAATGAAACCACGTAGGATAAAAAGCTGTATATATTAAACTATAATTTAACACTTGCAGATCTGGAAAATACAGTTTTTTGGAAAAAAGTGTGCTTTTCAAACCCCAGAAAACGATGGGTGTATTTCTAGCTTAAATTGCACACTGACTAAGCAAGATGCTGTAGATTGCCAAAAAAGTGTTTTTTTGGTAACAGAATATGAAAGCTGTATATATTAAACTTGAATTTAACACTTGCAGATCAGGAAAATACAGTTTTATGGAAAAAAAAATTGTGTTTTTCGAACCCCAGAAAATGATGGGTGTATTTCTAGCTTAAATTGCACACTGACGCATCAACCTGTTGTAGATTGCTAAAAAAAATGGTGATTTGCAATGTCCCAAAAGCTCAGATGCAGTGGGCTCAGGGCAGGGTAAAACGATTGTACCCTGCACCCACACAACTATTTCTAGGTAGATTGCTGAGTTAGATTCTCTCCTATTCTCTCCCTGAAATCACAAGTCCAGCAGCATCCTCTCCCTACACTAAGCACAGCAGAGTGATGTGCAGCGCTACGTGACTCAATCTTATATAGAGCCTGGGTCACATGCTGCTCTGGCGAATCACAGCCTTGCCATTGCAGTACGCCGCCCTGCAGGGTGAGGTGAATGGTGAGGTCATAGGGGTAGTTACTAACCAAGGGTGGTTGTAGTACTCACAGTCTTTTGTATACCCTGGGCAGAAGTACAGCAGTGATGGAAAGACTGGCACAGGGGACCTCTGGGGCACTCTCTGTGTATAGGGACCAGGCCTGATGGTAGATGAGGTGCCCTTGATGTTTTTAATGTGCCGGTGGCAAGATCCCTTTAAATTTGTGACGCCAGTGCCGGTAACGGTGGCACACCGATTTATGGTAGGAATAATTGAGGAACACGATGTTGTGGTGAACCAAAACTTCCTTTTACTGGAAACAGTTAACTATTTACAGTCTTTTGGCAAAGTTCCATATGTCAGCAGCAGGGCCGTCTTTAATATTGATTGGACCCTGGGCAAAAATTTACTTGGGCCCCCTGGATCCCGCCTTCCCACACCTTAGCAGGCAATCACGGCCTCCACCACAACACACACACAAAAAATCCACACATCTGGTAGAGTACAGTGATATAAATACTTCCAGTTCTGAAGACTCCAGCGGCTCAGGATCAGTGTTCTGGGCAGCTGGGCTCAGGCTGGAAGTGGGCACCGCTCTGCAGGAAGGAGACCAGGGCTCGGCTCACCCTAGTGTTAAAGTGCACCCCAGCACCCCACAGTATGCAGTACAGCACCCTATAGTATACAGTACCACACAGTATGCAGTATAGCACCCTATAGCATACAGCACCACACAGTATGCAGTATAGCATTCCACACTATACAGTACCCCACAGTATATAGTAGAGCAGTATAGCAGCCCACAGTATACAGCACCCCACAGTATATAACACCTCACAGTATACAGTAGAGCAGTATAGCACCTCACTGTATACAGCACCCCAAACTATACACAATATAGCACCCCACACTATACAGCCCCCCACACTATACAGTACAGCAGTATAGCACTCCACACTATACAGCACCCACAGTATACAGTATACAGCCCCCCCACAGTATACAGTACAGCAGTATAGCACTCCAGCCCCCCCACAGTATACAGGCCCCCACAGTATACAGCCCCCCCACAGTATACAGCCCCCCCCGACAGTATGCAGGCCCCCAACAGTATACGGGCCCCCCACAGTATACAGGCCCCCCCACAGTATACAGCCCCCCACAGTATACAGGCCCCCCACAGTATACAGCCCCCCACAGTATACAGGCCCCCCACAGTATACAGCCCCCCACAGTATACAGGCCCCCCCAGAATACAGCCCCACACAGTATACAGCCCCCCAAAGTATACAGCCCCCCACAGTATACAGGCCCACACATTATACAGGCCCCTAACAGTATACAGGACCCCACTATACAGTAGTTTACAGAATATTAGCATTAGCATAACAGCCCCTGTCACCTTTTCCTGATGTAATCTTCACAAAAAAAAACTCCACAGTTAAGGCAAACTTCTCCTGCAACACTCCTGGTAGGACCTGTGATGACCTCATAGCCATGTGACCAGTAATATTGCTAGGTTACTGGTCACATGGTGATGATGTCATTAAGGTCCTAGATCACAGCTCTCACAGACACAGTACGCTGGCTGGAGTGCCGGCAGGCATGGCATGGCAGCACACCCTGTGTAGCTGACAGCCTGACACCCGGGGCAGTGGCTAGCAGGGCTCAAGAGGCAGCTGCCTTGGGCCCCCAGGAGCAACTGGGCCCGGGGCAGCTGCCCCTTTTGCCCCTTGGTAAAGACGGCCCTGGTCAGCAGCAGTCACAAGCAGGCTTATACAAATGGCAGGCACAATGTTCTTGCGAGATACTCAGAGGGTTAAACACTTAAAGTTCAGGCTGCACTTTTCCTCAGTATCCTGTCTGTCTTTATCCCAAGGCCCGTATACCCTATTGCTGGCGTTATGCTTGGTTAGGGGAAACTTCCTCAGGTATATATCTCCTTGCTTTAAATATATCCTTCTGCCCTTCAGCCCTCAGGTTAGCTGGAAACACTTTGGCTCTGCTCTGCTCTGGTTATGGGAACTTCAGGTTTCTCTCAGGAGGCAACTTCTTCTCCTGGTGGCAACTAGAAGCCTGGGCTGTCTAGCTGCATGTCAGTAGGTGGCCTTCAGCTCCTCTCTGGCAAAAGTGCACACTCTCTTCTGGCTCTACACAGATTCCTGACTCTACACCCCTTTCCCTGAACAGGACCTGACTATATATATATTAGGGGTTCACTAGCTCCCTCTACTGGCTAGGAGGAAGGACTACACCCTAACAGGCCTGATACACACATAACAGGGAAAAATACACATAAAAACAAAGCAATATACATTAAAATGGAATGTAAAATACAATGCCACTGTTCCTCAGGAGTTGGAGAACAACGTGGCCCAATTGACCCTTGTGTAGTGCCGACATTTACCTAGTGGGACACTACACCATTAGTAGTCATGGCTGTGATGGCTTCTAAGGTCAGACAGTTAACTGCTTGTTGATTGGCTGCTCTGCAGCCTTTCAAAAAGCGCCAAGAAAGCACCGAACAACGAACCCAAACCCAAACTTTTATGGAAATGTTCAGGTTCAGGTCCGGGGTCCAAAATTCCTAAATCTCTTATGCCTCCAGTGAATAAGCCCCAAAGCACTTTTGTGACACAATGCAGTGTTGAATTTCCAGAAATATGCAGCATAATTAAAAAAACATCTCCCAGTATTAGCGTATGATAAACAACGGGCAGAAATATGTGTAGCCCAAGGAGGTGTAAAATGTGCAGCCAGAAGGGCCCCTGCCATAGCAAACTCAGTTAGTCCCAATCTGAATCAGGATGGAAAGAAATCACAATCTACAGTCTTGGCCAAAAGTTTAGAGAATTACATAAATATTGGAAATTGGAAAAGTTGTTGCTTAAGTTTTTATAATAGCAATTTGCATATACTCCAGAATGTTATGAAGAGTGATCAGATGAATTGCATAGTCCTTCTTTGCCATGAAAATTAACTTAATCCCCCCAAAAAACTTTCCACTGCATTTCATTGCTGTCATTAAAGGACCTGCTGAGATTATTTCAGTAATCGTCTTGTTAACTCAGGTGAGAATGTTGATGAGCACAGGGCTGGAGATCATTATGTCAGGCTGATTGGGTTAAAATGGTAGACTTGACCTGTTAAAAGGAGGGTTATGCTTGAAATCATTGTTCTTCCATTGTTAACCATGGTGACCTGCAAAGAAACGCATGCAGCCATCATTGCGTTGCAAAAAAATGGCTTCACAGGCAAGGATATTGTGGCTACTAAGATTGCACCTCAAACAACAATTTATAGGATCATCAAGAACTTCAAGGAAAGAGGTTAAATTCTTGATAAGAAGGCTTCAGGGCATCCAAGAAAGTCCAGCAAGCGCCAGGATCGTCTCCTAAAGAGGATTCAGCTGCGGGATCGGAGTGCCACCAGTGCAGAGCTTGCTGAGGAATGGCAGCAGGCAAGTGTGAGGGCATCTGCATGCAGAGTGAGGCGAAGACTTTTGGAAGATGGCCTGGTGTCAAGAAGAGCAGCAAAGAAGCCACTTCTCTCCAAAAAAAACATCAGGGACAGATTGATCTTCTGCAGAAAATATGGTGAATGGACTGCTGAGGACTGGGGCAAAGTCATATTCTCTGATGAAGCCTCATTCCGATTGTTTGGGGCATCAGGAAAAAGGCTTGTCTGGAGAAGAAAATGTGAGTGCTACCATCAGTCCTGTGTCATGACAACAGTAAAGCATCCTGAGACCATATATGTGTGGGGTTGCTTCTCATCCAAGGGAGTGGGCTCACTCACAATTTTGCCCCAAAACACAGCCATGAATAAAGAATGGTACCAAAACACCCTCCAACAGAAACTTCTTCCAACAATCCAACAACATTTTGGTGAAGAACAATGCATTTTCCAGCGCGATGGAGCACCGTGCCATAAGCAAAAGTGATAACTAAGTGGCTCGGGGACCAAAACGTTGACATTTTGAGTCCATGGCCTGGAAACTCCCCAGATCTTAATCCCATTGAGAACTTGTGGTCAATCCTCAAGAGGCGGGTGGACAAACAAAAACCCACTAATTCTGACAGACTCCAAGAAGTTATTATGAAAGAATGGGTTGCTATCAGTCAGGAATTGGCCCAGAAGAGCATGCCCAGTCGAATTGCAGAGGTCCTGAAAAAGAAGGGCCAACACTGCAAATACTGACTCTTTGCATAAATGTCATGTAATTATCGATAAAAGCCTTTGAAACGTATGAAGTGCGTGTAATTATATTTCACTACATCACAGAAACAACTGAAACAAAGACCTAAAAGCAGTTTAGCAGCAAACTTTGTGAAAACTAATATTTGTACTAAAGGCAGCTACAAGTGTGGTCATGGCAAATGTGTTTGCTGTGACCAAACAGTGATTGCTAAAACATTAAAATCCACTATGAATGGTAATGAATTTGATATAAAATCTTAACTTAATTGTAATGCTACATTTGTTATTTATTTGATTACCTACACAATCTGTGAATTACAGTATGTCAGTTGCACGACCAATTCGATAAAAGTGAGGGCACTCAGACACATATCTGACGTGCCACACCATGGGAGCCGCAATGTGTCAGCAGTTAGTCTGCATTTTGCGTTGGCTCATGGTGGGGGACACGTCAGGTATGTGCATACAAGGAATAGAAAGGGTTAAGATGCCAGCTAGGGGAAGTGATCACAAAATTAAACTCCTAAATTGGGAATACTTATGGATTTTTCAACTGGATAGCTGTCAGCCAAAAGGTTAAAACAAAAGATTGGATCTAATTTTGCAACAATGATATGATACAGCTCCCACCACACATTCTGTGTTTTTATGTATTGATATGTTTTTTTCTGTATAAGATTTTTTAAATAGAGGAGTGTTTTTGTACCTGATTGCCGGCATGTTCTCTAGTCACATGATGCCCTAATCATAGTTGCAGCTGTATGGCTGGCTTATTTGCTGGAATCATAGGAATACTCAGTATGTCATGAGTAAGGGCAGACATCACAACAGCTGAAATAAAGTACCGTTGCACAGTCTGCGTATTGAGCTGAATTACCTTTCTTTCTACTGGATTTCCACTTACCGCATCCAAGTGCGGTTGTTCCATGCTCATAGCAGATGAAGAGCAGGTGAGAGCCGTTTCATCTTTTTTGCTGTGAAATAATTTCTACTGGTGTGATATAACAGTTGCCCGACAAAAAAGTGATTGAGGCCAGGGTGTGATATGCTAATAATATACTTTCTATATAGTGCTTTTGGTTAGATAAGCATTTGTTTGCAGTTTTGCTGCATTACCACAGCTACACAGAGTGACAAACGCTATTGGAACAAATCATTTCTACTATTGTGATATATTAGTTGCCCCCCAAAAAAGTGATTGAGGCAGGGGTGTTATATACCAATATTATACTTTCTATATAGTGCATTTGGGTAGTGCAGCATTTGTTTGTGTTTTTGCTGCATTACCACAGCTACACTGAGTTATTGGAAAAAACAATTTCTACTGGTGTGATATACCAGTTGCCCCCCAAAAAAGTGATTGAGGCAGGGGTGTTATATACCAATAATATACTTTCTATATAGTGCATTTGGACATTGTAGCATTTGTTTGCGGATTTGCTGCGGTACTGCAGCTGCACAGAGTGACAAACTCTATTGGAACAAATAATTTCTACTGGTGTGATATACCAGTTGTCCCCCCCAAAAAAGTGATTGAGGCAGGGGTGTTATATACCTTCTTCCACAAATACTGCTCTTCTATAAGGACAGTGTCATTTACATTGTCATTTTGAAAATGACAGACAGAGGAAGAGGCAGACCATTCCGCAGGGGTGGTAGGGGTCGGGCAGGTGCACCAGGCCGGAGCCTAAGTGGGAAGTTGCAGAAGGTGCGTGTGATTACATCAAAGGACGCACCAGACTTGGTTGAGTGGCTCACTCAGCCTTCCGCTTCTGCACTCTCCTCATCCTCTCTATCTGCAGCCTCTTTACTCTCTGATGTGTGCACCCCCAAAGACACCACCACCATCATATCCCCTCCACTCGATGATGACGTGTCGATGGACGTCACGTGGGTGCCCACAAGAGAGGAAGAGGAGGGGAGTTCAGAGGGAGAGATGGAGAAACAGATAGGAAAGAGAAGGAGGAGAAGCAGGCAGAACTTACAGTACACAGGAGGCAAAAAGCAGACTGCTAATGTATCTGGAACGATCCTTCCACTGTGGACGGTCACATCTGGCGCTCCCAGGATGTGGGCACATGGCTCCGCAGTGTGGGCTTTTTTTAACATGTCAGATGCTGACAATAGTGTTGCCATCTGCAGCCTGTGCTGTCAACCTATAAGTCGCGGTAAGCCCAACAGTCACCTAGAGACGACCGCCTTAAGAAGGCACCTGGCGTCTCATCACTGAGCCCAGTGGCCGCAATACAGTCAGTACCAACAAAGCTACTCTCCTGGCGCTCCACAACCTGCCTCTTCTCCTCTCACCTCTAATTTGTCCTCCACTCCACCTTCCACCATGCCGCCGTCGCTTATCTGACAAAAGGCAGGCTTCCGTGTCCAAAATGTTCGAGTGTAAAAAGATGATGACGGCGGATTACCCTCTTTCCCAGCGGCTGACCGCTGGCTTGTCGGAACTGCTAGCCCGCTGACTACTGCTATATAAACTGATGGACTCAGGGGCCTTTAGAAATTCGTGGCCATTGGCACAACGCAATGGAAGGCCCCCAGAAGGAAATATTTCTCCTAGAATGGCATCCCGGAGATATATAGCCACGTTTAGCGGCAAGTGAATGTATCTCTGGCACACAGTGTCAGTGCCAAGATACATCTGACCACAGACATGTGGTCTAGCAAACATGAGCAGGGAAGGTACATAACTTTTACTGCCCCCTCGGTGAAGCTTCTGACAGCCATCAAGCATGCAACCCGTGGCACCCATATGGATCTGGTGTTACCGCCAAGGATTGCATGCAGGCCTGCCTCTTCTTCTCCTCCTCCTATTCCATCCTCTGTCACCTTCTCGGCTGACTCCTCCTTTTCCAGTGCTACCGCCTCTTCTGCTGAGCCCCTTAAGCTCCCCAGAACCTATTCAACATTCCAGGTGAGACGTTGTCATGCTGTGCTGTGGCTGTTGTGCCTGGAAGCCAAGAGCCACACTGATCCTGCACTCCTTTCATCTTTGTGGTCACAGGCTGATCAGTGGCTATTGCTAACCCTGCTCAATTTGACAGTTGGTAAAGTGGTGTGCGACAACGGTGCCAATCTGCTGAGCGAGCTAAAATAGGGCAAAATTACACACGTGCCTGAACTTAGTTGTGCAGTGATTTGTTGCCAAATACTCCAGGGTTCAGGAGGTCTTGCGGCAGGCCAGGAAAATCTCTGCCCATTTTCGAAGCTCTTACATGGCCATGGCTTGCCTTGCTGAAGTTCAGCAGCGACACCACCTGCCCGTCAGATGTCTGATTTGTGACTTCCCGACTCTCTGGAACTCCACCATGTATATGCTTGATAGGCTGCTCCAGCAGAAACGTGCAGATAACGACTACCTGTAAAAAACTCTGAGGCTTTGGGGAGCTTGTTTTTTTTTCACCGAGACAGTGGTTGCTTATGCGTGATGCATGCAGACTTCTGCGGCGATTTAATGAGATCACCAATATGGTCAGTTGCAGTCAGGGCGCCATCAGTGACATTGTACCTTATGTCTTCTTTCTGGAGCGTGCATTATGTCGTGTCATTGATCAAGCTATCGAGGAGCAGAAAGATGAGGAATTCGCAATGCTGGAGGAATTCCTGGGGGGGCTACTCCATCTGAGACAAGTCAATAGGAGTCTGAAGAGGCGTCAGAGGAGGATGGTGCTGGGGCGGAGGAGGAGCAAGAAGAGCATGCTTAAAACTTTTCTGGTATCCCTGGTGTTTGTGGCTGGGGAGGATGAGCAGGAGCCAGGCCACTCCACTGCTTCCAGTTTAGTGAAAATGGGGGCCTTCATGCTCCAGTGTTTTAAGAGGAACCCCCATATAAAAAGCATAAAGGGCAATGACTAGTACTGAGTGGCAACGTACTTGGACCCCTGGTACAAACACAAAATGGTGGACATGTTACTAGCATCACGGAGGGCTGTCAGAATGCAGCACTTCCAGGCCTTGCTTCGAGAATTGCTTCATTTGGCTTTTTGCAGGCACTGGCAGAGAAATTTCCACCCACAGAGAAACAGGTGCAGTTACCAATCCAACAGTGCATGCAAGAAGAGGGCGGTTTGAAGATGTGTTGGTCACTTTGGAACGCCTAGACCGACCGGTGTCCTACTATATCGGGTTAGCGGCTGATGCGGACGCTCTGAGAAGCGAGGAATCCCTGGACTACTGGGTGTGCAAGCTTGACCTGTGGCCAGAGCTGGCACAATTTGCCAAGGAACTCTTGGCTTGCCCCTCGACCAGTGTCCTGTCCGAAAGGACATTCAGCGCAGCAGGGGGGATTGTGACCGATAAGCACACTCCCCTAGCTCATGACAGTGTGAACTACCTCACATTTCTAAAAATGAATGAGGCATGGATCTCGGAGGAATTCAACACATATGACGAGTCGACCACGTTTAATTGAATTTCCTCATGACAGACCACAAATATTCACCACCACCCAGAACAAATAATGGTCCCTGACTTAGGTAAATACAGCGGCATAAAAGTATTTTCTTTAAGGTGAATGCCTAATGTTTTGGGCCTCAGAGAAATTCAACATCTGTGATGACCACATGTTATTAGTTTTTTTTTCAAAAGGGGGGATTTAATTTGACATATTTTTAATCCAATTTAATATTTTTTGTTCTTTTAAACATATGTACTTGACCTGAATTTGTACTGGCCTGCAGTAAAATTGATATCCATTGACCATCTAATATAACTCCGGTCACATAATCGCTTGATCTTTTCTGATCGGTGAATGCATAATGTTTGGGGCCTGTAGTCCAGTGGCCTACAGTAAAATTTTTATCCTTTGACCGCATAATGTACCTCGAGCCACATAATCAGAATTTCTTTTATGTCAGGTGAATGCCTAATTTTTAAGGTTTGTACTCCCAGGGCCTAAAATTAAATTTTTCTAGGCTCCAACAGGGCACATTTCAGAGAATTTCCCTTTAAGACAGATAAAAGTGTCCATTGATTAAGATTCATATTTTTTGTTGGAATTATTGTCATTGACCCCCCTCTAGTATGTCACTGTCCATGTGTTGGGACTATTTCTGCACTTCTACTAAGTATTTGTTGGCTGCAATATGAGCTGAAGGTTTTTCAGGTTCTCCTGCCATTAAAGTGAATAGGGTCAATAGCAAACCGCGAATATTTGATCACGTTCGCACACCGCCCCAGCCGATGTTCATCCATCACTAATAATATATCCATTTTTAGTGTGAGATACACGTGCACTGCATATGTGACAGGGAAATTAATATAGTTAATCCGTCTGTTAGTTTTGTGGTTGACATATTCTCATTTTTGGTGTGAGGTACACCTACACTGCATACGTGACAGGGAAATTAATATAGTTAATCAGTCTTTTAGTTATGTGGGTGAAATATACAAATTTTTGGTGTGAGATACACTTGCACTGCATATGTGACAGGGTAATTGATATAGTTAATCCATTTGTTAGTTCAGTGGGTGACCTCAAAGAATGTGGAGAGCATAAAATAAGGGACGTGGCCCTGGTCATGCTGGTGCTGGTGGAGCTCCTGTTGCAGTTAGAGGATGTGGTCGATCTGTGCCAGCTACACGCCTAAATTAAACACCTTCCTCAGGTGCATGTACACTACAGAATGTTCAGTGTCATTTTGTAGGCCTGAATACCGGTGTACGAATGGTGAGGCCAGAACAAGTACAGGCGGTAGTAGTTTGGATGGCTGACAGTGCCTGCAGTTCCTTCACATTGTCTCCCACCCGGTCCTCTGCTGAAACCAAAGAGTTGGCACCTGCAGCCCATGGGCTTTTAGCTCACCCCCTTGCAAATCAGCCAAGCAGTCTGAGTCCCAAGTGATGCAGCAGTCTCTTATGCTTTTTGATGACTATGCTGGTAGAGGTTCCATGGGCCGTCCACCTAGCCCTGCCCCAGAAGTGGAAGAGATTGAGTGCAATGATGCCCAACCACTTATGTTTCAGGATGTGGACATGGGAGGACCACCACAGCACGTCTCTGATGATTATGACAAAACACAAGTGCCAACTGCTGTGGCTTTCTGCCGTGTGCAGACTGGCAAGGAAGACAGGGGTGAAAAGTGGGTGGAAGATGATGTGGAGGATGATGAGTTCCTAGACACCACATGGAATCAAGGTCATGCAAGTGACGTGTACAGTTCGGAAGAAGAGGTGGTGGTCACAGCGCCAGATGCACAGCAAAAGAGGGAGCAGGGTGCAAAAGTAGAGTGGCTGTCCCCTAGCCAGTATGCCTGCAACTGCCCACCACACCCAGCTCCAAGGAGTTCCCTGGCGTGGCAGTTCTTCAGACAATGTGCTGACGACAAGGCATGAGGGGTTTGCAAGCTGTGCAATCAGATCCTGAAGCGAGCCATAAATGTTCTAAACCTGAGCACCACCTGTATGACCAGGCATCTAAATGCAAAGCACGAGCTGCAGTGGAGTAAACACCTGAAAAACCACAAAAGAACTCAGGCTCCTCTTGCTCCCTTGTTGTGGCAGCAACACCACCACCTCCACCACTGTCACCCAGCATGTCCACACTGTCCCATGGAGGGTTCAGCTGTCCATCGCCCAAACAATGGAGAGAAAAGGGAAGTACCCCCCTACCCATCCACGAACCCTGGCCCTGGATGCCAGCATTTAAAAATTCTTGGCCTTTAAAATTCTGTCATTGCGTCTGGTGGAGACAGAGACTTTTAAAAACCTTATAGCGGTGTCTGTCCCACAGTACATGGTTCCCAGCCACTACCACTTTTCCAGGCGAGCCACCCTACCCTGTACAATCAAGTGGCGAACAAAATCAGGTATGCACTGCGCAATGCCATCTGTGGCAAAGTCCACATAACAACTGATCTATGGACCAGTAAGCATGGGCATGGATGTTAGATCTCAATAAATGTACACTGAGTAAATGCAGTGGCGGCTGGGCCTGATGCGGATTGCAGTTTGCTGCTTGTTCTACCTCCATTGAGGATTGCAGGACATTTCTCATTGCCTCCTGTTGCCTCCTCCTCCTACTCCGCTTCCTCCTCTACTGCCTCCTCCTTCGGTCAGCGTAACACCTTCACCACCAACTTCATCACAGCCAGGGGAAAGTGACAGCAGGCTGTTTTGAAACTCATCTGTTTGGGGGGGGGGGGACCTACACCGCGCAGGAGCTGTACACAGGCATGAAACAAAAAAGTCAAGTGGAAGACCCAAAAAAATTTCATCAGCACTGAGCCGGAGGATCCAATTGGCTGTCCGTCAAGACACTGGACGATCCTCGACCCAAATTAAGGTCCTTACTGGTGCTGACTGAAGCCCCATAACCACCAGATGGCATCTAAGACTGAAGGGCTTTAAAAACAAAAAACTTCTTCAAAGACATCGTCTCCTTGAACGCCACAGAACTGCTCGTTTGGACTTTTCAAGAGAGCACCAAACATGGGACATTCAAAGGTGGAAGAAAGTTTTATTCTCTGATGAGAAAAAATGTAACCTTGATGGTCCTGATGGTTTCTAACTTTACTGGCATGACAAGCAGATCCCACCTGAGATGTTTTCTACGGGCCACAGTGGAGGGGGCGCCATAATGGTCTGGGGTGCTTTTTCCTTCAGTAGAACAATGGAGCTTCAGGAAGTGCAGGGGCGTCATACGGCCGCTGGCTATGTCCAGGTGTTGCAGAGAGCATTCCTGATGACTGAGGGCCCTTGTCTGTGTGGTAACAACTGGGTTTCTCAACAGGACAACGCTACAGTACACAATGCCCGCAGGACAAGGGACTTCTTCCAGGAGAATAACATCACTCTTTTGGCCCATCCTGCGTGTTCCCCTGATCTAAATCCAATTGAGAACCTTTGGGCATGGATGGCAAGGGAAGTTTACAAAAATGGACAAAAGTTCCAGACAGTAGATGGCCTTTGTGCGGCCGTCTTCACTACTTGGAGAAATGTTCCCACTCACCTCATAGAAACACTTGCATCAAGCATGCCGAAACAAATTTTTGAAGTGATAAACAATAACGGCGGAGCTACTCATTACTGGGTTTATGTTTGGAAGTTGGATTTCTGTTTAGTTTTTTTTTTGGAGGTGTGGTCCTAAACTTTTGATCAGCTGAAAAACAGCTTGTTTCAGTTTATTCATTGTTTTCATTAAATTGAATGCTCAAAAAATGTTTTGTCTCACTCCCATTTCTTCTTGTTGCATGTTGAAGCTCTACTTGGAACCTTGTTAAGATCCAGCCATGCTAAATATGATTTTTTAGCAATTTTTAAAGTGGTCTTAAACTTTTGATCAGGACTGTATAATATATAGTTTGACCCCACATGCGACTCACAAGTGTCTGTGGGTGGTGCAACTCCTAGCATCATAACTTCACCTGCTATTCTATCTGACACTCTTGAGACTGGCACTCATTTCCTCAAGTTTTCATCATCAACGGTGTTTTACTTGGGGTGGGTCCCTTGTTCTTGTTTTCCACCTTGTTGCTGATTCTTTGACACATGAGCGACTACATGCTGCAGTATGATGCAACGACCGCCGAGTTGCCAAGATTCGAACCAGTGCTGATTACTGGGTGGCCACCCTGCTGGATCCCCGCTACAAGAACAACATGCTAGCCTTAATTCTGTCAATGGAGCATGATCAGAAGATACGTGAGTACAAGTACACACTGGTAGAGTCACCGCAAGTAGAGTTGAGCGAACACCTGGATGTTCGGGTTCGAGAAGTTTGGCCGAACATCCCGGAAATGTTCAAGTTCGGGATCCGAACCCGACCAGAACTTCGTCCCGAACCCGAACCCCATTGAAGTCAATGGGGACCTGAACTTTTCGGGCACTAAAAAGGCTGTAAAACAGCACAGGAAAGGGCTAGAGGGCTGCAAAAGGAAGCAACATGTAGGTAAATCCCCTGCAAACAAATGTGGCTAGGGAAATTAATAAAAATAAAAATAAAATAAATAAAAATTAACCAATATCAATTGGAGATAGGTCCCATAGCAGAGAATCTGGCTTCACGTCACCCACCACTGTAACAGTCCATTGTCATATATTTAGGCCCCGGCGCCCAGGCAGAGGAGAGAGGTCACATAACAGAGAATCTAACTTCATGTCAGCAGAGAATCAGTCTTCATGTCATAGCAGAGAATCAGGCTTCACGTCAGCCAAAACTGGAACAGTCCATTGTCAGATATTTAGGCCCAGGCAGAGGAGAGAGGTCCATTAACAGAGAATCTGGCTTCATGTCAGCAGAGAATCAGTCTTCATGTCATAGCAGAGAATCAGGCTTCACGTCTCCCACCACTGTAACAGTCTATTGTCATATATTTAGGCCCCGGCACCCAGGCAGAGGAGAGAGGTCCCCTGACAGAGAATCTGGCTTCATGTCAGCAGAGAATCAGTCTTCATGTCATAGCAGAGACTCATGCTTCACGTCACCCAACACTGGAACAGTCCATTGTCAGATATTTAGGCCCAGACACCCAGGCAGAGGAGATAGGTCCCGTAACAGAGACTCTGGCTTCATGTCAGCAGAGAATCAGTCTTCATGTCATAGCAGAGAATCATGCTTTACGTCACCCAACACTGGAACAGTCCATTGTCAGATATTTAGGCCCAGGCACCCAGGCAGAGGAGAGAGGTCCCGTAAAAGAGAATCTGGCTTCATGTCAGCAGAGAATCAGTCTTCATGTCATAGCAGAGAATCAGGCTTCACGTCACCCACCACTGTAACAGTCCATTGTCATATATTTAGGCCCCCGCACCCAGGCAGAGGAGAGAGGTCCCCTAACAGAGAATCTGGCTTCATGTCAGCAGAGAATCAGTCTTCATGTCATAGCAGAGAATCATGCTTCACATCACCCACCACTGGAACAGTCCATTGTCAGATATTTAGGCCCCGGCATTCAGGCAGAGGAGAGAGGTCCCGTAACAGAGAATATGGCTTCATGTCAGCAGAGAATCAGTCTTCATGTCATAGCAGAGAATCAGGCTTCACATCACCCACCACTGTAACAGTCCATTGTCATATATTTAGGCCCCGGCAACCAGGCAGAGGAGAGAGGTCTTATAACAGACAATCTGGCTTCATGTCAGCAGAGATTCAGTCATCATGTCATAGCAGAGAATCATGCTTCACGTCACCCAACATTGGAAGAGTCCATTGACATATATTTAGGCCCCGGCAACCAGACAGAGGAGAGGTTCATTCAACTTTGGGATGCCCCGAAATATAATGGTAAAATAAAAATAAAAATAGGATTGAATGAGGAAGTGCCCTGGAGTACAATAATATATGGTTAAGGGGAGGTAGCTAATGTCTAATCTGCACAAGGGATGGACAGGTCCTGTGGGATCCATGCCTGGTTCATTTTTATGAACGTCAGCTTGTCCACATTGGCTGTAGACAGGCAGCTGCGTTTGTCTGTAATGACGCCCCCTGCCGTGCTGAATACACATTCAGACAAAACGCTGGCCGCCGGGCAGGCCAGCACCTCCAAGGCATAAAAGGCTAGCTCTGGCCACGTGGACAATTTAGAGACCCAGAAGTTGAATGGGGCCGAACCATCAGTCAGTACGTGGAGGGGTGTGCACACGTACTGTTCCACCATGTTAGTGAAATGTTGCCTCCTGCTAACACGTTGCGTATCAGATGATGGTGCAGTTAGCTGTGGCGTGTTGACAAAACTTTTCCACATCTCTGCCATGCTAACTCTGCCCTCAGAGGAGCTGGCCGTGACACAGCTGCCTTGGCGACCTCTTGCTCCTCCTCTGCCTTGGCCTTGGGCTTCCACTTGTTCCCCTGCGACATTTGGGAATGCTCTCAGTAGCACGTCTACCAACGTGTGCTTGTACTCGCGCATCTTCCTATCACGCTCCAGTGCAGGAAGTAAGGTGGGCACATTGTACCGGGGATCCAGCAGGGTGGCAACCCAGTAGTCCGCACACGTTAAAATGTGGGCAACTCTGCTGTTGTTGCGCAGGCACTGTAATCGCTCATGTGTGCCAGGCTGCCCAGAGGTAAGGACAAGCTGTCCTTTGTGGGAGGCGTATCGTCATCGTCCTGCCTTTCCCCCCAGCCACGCACCAGTGATGGGCCCGAGCTGCGTTGGGTGCCACCCCGCTGTGACCATGCTTCATCCTCATCCTCCTCCACCTCCTCCTCATCCTCGTCCTTCTCGTCCTCCAGTAGTGGGCCCTGGCTGGCCACATTTGTACCTGGCCTCTGCTGTTGCAAAAAACCTCCCTCTTAGTCACTTTGAAGAGACTGGCCTGAAAGTGCTAAAAATGACCCCTCTTCCTCCTCCTCCTCCTCCTCCTGGGCCACCTCCTCTTCCATCATCGCCCTAAGTGTTTTCTCAAGGAGACATAGAAGTGGTATTGTAACGCTGATAACGGCATCATCGCCACTGGCCATGTTGGTGGAGTACTCGAAACAGCGCAACAGGGCACACAGGTCTCGTATGGAGGCCCAGTCATTGGTGGTGAAGTGGTGCTGTTCCGCAGTGCAGCTGAAACTCCACTATGGCCTGCTGCTGCTCGCACAGTCTGTCCAGCATGTGCAAGGTGGAGTTCCACCTGGTGGGCACGTCGCATATGAGGCGGTGAGCGGGAAGGCCGAAGTTACGCTGTAGCGCAGACAGGTGAGCAGCAACAGGATGTGAACGCCGGAAGCGCGAACAGACGGCCCGCACTTTATGCAGCAGCTGTGACATGTCGGGGTAGTTGTGAATGAACTTCTGCACCACCAAATTCAGCACATGCGCCAGGCAAGGGATGTGCGTCAAACCGGCTAGTCCCAGAGCTGCAACGAGATTTCGCCCATTATCGCACATTACCAGGCCGGGTGGCTCATCAGCAGCAACCACTCGTCGGTCTGTTTTTCTATACCCATCCACAACTCCTGTGCGGTGTGGGGCCTGTCCCCCAAACATATGAGTTTCAGAATGGCCTGCTGACGTTTACCCCGGGCTGTGCTGAAGTTGGTGGTGAAGGTGTGTGGCTGACTGGATGAGCAGGTGGAAGAAGAGGACGAGGGAGCCGAGTAGGAGGAGGAGGCAACAGGAGGCAAAGAATGTTGCCCTGCGATCCTTGGCGGCGGAAGGACGTGCGCCAAACAGCTCTCCGCCTGGGGCCCAGCCGCCACTACATTTACGCAGTGTGCAGTTAGGGAGATATAGCTTCCCTAGACGTGCTTACTGGTCCACGTATCTGTGGTTAGGTGGACCTTGCCACAGATGGCGTTGCGCAGTGCACACTTGATTTTATCGGATACTTGGTTGTGCAGGGAAGGCACGGCTCTCTTGGAGAAATAGTGCCGGCTGGGAACAACATACTGTGGGACAGCAAGCGACATGAGCTGTTTGAAGCTTTCTGTGTCCACCAGCCTAAATGACAGCATTTCATAGGCCAGTTGTTTAGAAATGCTAGCATTCAGGGCCAGGGATCGAGGGTGGCTAGGTGGGAATTTACGCTTTCTCTCAAATGTTTGTGAGATGGAGAGCTGAACGCTGGCATGTGATATGGTTGAGATGCTTGGTGACGGAGGTGGTGGTGTTGGTGGTACATCCTCTGTTTGCTGGGCGGCAGGTGCCAACGTTCCTCCAGAGGCGGAGGAAGAGGTCGAGGCGGCAGCAGCAGAAGAGGCCGAGACGGCAGCAGCAGAAATGGTAGCAGGGGGAGCCTGAGTGACTTCCTTGTTTTAAAGGTGTTTACTCCACTGCAGTTCATGCTTTGCATGCAGGTGCCTGGTCATGCAGGTTGTGCTAAGGTTCAGAACGTTAATGCCTCGCTTCAGGCTCTGATGGCACAGCGTGCAAACCACTCGGGTCTTGTCGTCAGCACATTGTTTGAAGAAGTGCCATGCCAGGGAACTCCTTGAAGCTGCCTTTGGGGTGCTCGGTCCCAGGTGGCGGCGGTCAGTAGCAGGCGGAGTCTCTTGGCAGTGGGTGTTCTGCTTTTGGCCACTGCTCCCTCTTTTGCTACGCTGTTGGCTCGGTCTCACCACTGCCTCTTTCTCAGAACTGTGAAAGTCAGTGGCACGACCTTCATTCCATGTGGGGTCTAGGACCTCATCGTCCCCTGCATCGTCTACCATTGAAACGCTTGCATGTGCTTAGCAGTCAGGGAGAGCTCTTAGCGTTTTAAAGGGCTCGCCTATATGCTCCTTAACTTGGGATCAAGCCAGTTGATCATTTATTTATACGTTCCAGCTATCTGCAACTTCATCCATGACATTATAAACCGCCATAACCGTCTTAAGCATGGACCCGGTTTCAGCCTTGATTGACCGCATGCAAGGTCTTTCGCTGGAGGTAGCAGATCTCCATAAAACTGTGTCTCAGTTTCAGGTGACCATTTCTGCCTGCATTCATGGGGTTTGTTCCGAGCCTCAGAACTCGCTTCCGGATACGTTTTCCGGGGGTAGTAAGAATTTTGTTTGCTTTAGAGAGGCTTGCAAACTCCTTTTTTCGCCTACTTCCTCATTCCTATGGTAATGAGGAGCAGAGGGTGGGGCTTATCAACTCGCTGCTTAGGGATAACGCTCAGTCTTGGGCCTTTTCCCTGCCGGTGGGGGCACAGCCCCTCCGATCGGTGGATGATTTTTTGATTTTTTTCTCCTGATTTCAAGACCCATCGGGACCACCTATGTCAGGTCTTGCTGATTCTGTGGGAAAATAAATTGTACGCTAAACTGGAAAAATGTGTGTTTGCGGTTCCGGAGATTAAATTTCTTGGTTTTCTTCTCTCTGCTTCTGGTTTTCGGATGGACCCTGAGAAGGTCCTCGGTGTGCTTCATTTGGAGCTTCCTGAGACTCAGAAGATGCTGATGCGGTTTTTGGGTTTTGCCAATTGTTACAGGAAGTTCATTTTGAATTATTCCTCTGTTGTTAAGCCGCTCACTGATATGACTAAAAAGGGGGTGGATTTTTCCTCGTGGTCGGTTAAAGTATTTTCTAGTATTAAAGAGAGTTTTAATTCTGCTCCCATTTTGGTACAACCTGATATCTCTCTACCTTTTATTGTTAAGGTGGATGCTTCTGAGGTGGGTGTGGGTGCGGTCTTATCTCAGGGTCCCTCTCCTGCCAAATGGCGACCATGTGCCTTTTTCTCAAGGAAACTCTCCTCAGCAGAGAGAAATTACGATGTGGGAAATAGGGAGTTGGCCATCAAATTAGCTTTTGAGGAATGACGCCATTGGTTAAAGGGAGCCAGACACCCTATTACCGTGTTTACTGACCATAAGAATCTGGCCAACTTGGAATCGGCCAAGCGTCTTAACCCAAGACAGGCCAGATGGTCTTTGTTCTTTTCTAGGTTTATTTTTATTGTTACGTTCTGCCCTGGGGTTAAAAATGTGAAGGCGGATGCCCTGTCGCGTTGTTTTCCGGGAGGGGGGAACTTTGAAGACCTGGGTCCCATTTTGGCTGAAGGGGTGGTTGTATCTGCTCTTTATCCTGATTTGGAGGCAGAGGTTCAGGCAGCCCAGGCAGAGGCTTCTAATCTTTGTCCTCCTGGGAGGTTGTTTGTGCCTCTCACTTTACGACACAAGGTTTTTAAGCAGCACCACGATACTGTCCTTGCTGGGCACCCGGGGAGTAGAGCCACAGTGGATCTCATTGCTTGGAGATTCTGGTAGCCGGCTCTTCGTAAGATGGTTGAGGGTTTTGTGGCATCCTGCAAGACCTGCGCTCGTGCCAAGGTCCCTCATTAACGGCCATCGGTTTCTCTCCTCCCTTTACCTATTCCTTCCCGTCCTTGGATGCATCTGTCCATGGACTTCATTACGGACCTGCCTCGTTCCTTGGGAAAGACTGTGATTCTGGTGGTAGTGGACTGTTTTAGTAAAATGGCGCATTTCAATACCTTTCCTGGGTTACCCAATGCTAAGACGCTGGTGCAAGCGTTTGTTGACCACATTGTTAAATTGCATGGCATTCCTTCAGACATCGTTTCTGATAGGGGCACGCAATTTGTTTCCATATTCTGGAAGGCCTTCTGTTCTTGCTTGGGGGTTCGGTTGTCGTTCTCTTCTGCTTTTCACCTGCAGTCGAATGGTCAGACTGAACGCGTCAATCAGAATCTGAAGACATATCTGTGCTGTTTTCTGGCGGAGAATCAGGAGGATTGGTATTCTTTTTTGTCCCTTGCTGAGTTTGCCTTAAATAACCATCGCCAGGAGACCTCTGATAAGTCACAATTTTTTGGTGCATATGGGTTTCATCCACAGTTTGGGACATTCTCTGGAGAGGGGTCTTCTGGTTTACCTGATGAGGAGAGATTTTCCTCGTCTTTGTCATGTATTTGGCAAAAGATTTAGGGTAATCTGAAGAGGATGAGTGAGAGATATAAGCGTGTGGCGGATAAGAGACGTGTGCCTGGTCCGTACCTGAATGTGGGTGATCTGGTGTAGTTGTGTACAAAGAATATCAAACTGAAGGTTCCCTCCTGGAAGTTGGGTCTTAAGTTTATTGGGCATTACAAGATCTTGTCCGTCACCAATCCCGTTGCCTTCCGTCTTGATCTTCCTCAGACTTGGAAGATCCATAATGTTTTTCACAGGTCCCTATTAAAACCTTATGTCCAACCCATGTACCCTCCTCTTTGCCTCCTCCTCTGATTTTTGTTGATGGCAATCTTGAATTTCAGGTCTCTAGGATTGTGGATTCTCACATTATCCGTTGTTCTCTTCAGTACCTCGTTCATTGGGAGGGTTATGGTCCTGAGGAGAGGATGTGGGTCCCAGTTGCAGACATTAAGGCCACTCATCTCATCAGGGCATTCCATAGGTCTCATCCTGAGAAGGTGGGCTCTGAGTTTCCAGAGTCCTCCCGTAGAGGGAGAGGTACTGTCACCGCCAGTTCTGTGAGAAGGTCTGGCAGACGTTCTTCTCTACCTCTTGTATGACGTTCTTTGTTTTGGTTTCACTTTGTCATCTCCTTTCCTTCTGCCAGGTGTCACTTATTTAGACTAATCGTCTTCCTTTATATTCCCTCCCACACTGCCTCACTTTGCGGTTTATACTACTTCCTGGATGAAGTGCAGAACAGTTTAAAGAAAATCCAGCTCCACTTGTATAAAGGAATATGTTTATTTTGCTTGCGATAAAATCTCATCCATAGGTTACAAAAATTAGCAGGCTTGTCTACGCGTTTTGGGCTACCAAAGACAAATTTCAGCCCTTCCTCATGACTCATAGGTGTCATGAGGAAGGGCTGAAATTTGTCTTTGGTAACCCGAAACGCGTAGACAAGACTGCTAATTTTTGTAACCTATGGATGAGATTTTATCGCAAGCAAAATAAACATATTCCTTTATATAAGTGCAGTTGGATTTTATTTAAACCTTTCTGAATTCAGTTACCCGTTACCTGACTCGGGTTATCCGTGCTCACAGCTGGAGGAAGGGCAGGTGAGAGCTGCTGAACTTTCTATTATTCTTCCTGGATGAAGTGTTCACTGCTGGAGGCTGCCGCTGCTGTTTGCTCAGATAAGTCTTTTCCTTTATTGTGTTTCCTTGCTGGCTTGATTCTAGGTGACCCTGACTCCGTCCGTATTAAGTGCAGGGAGCCGGTGGTCATGTCACCTCACTATTATAGGGTTTTCAGGTGTCACACAGTCTTAGGTACGTGGGCATGCAATCGTCTACCATTAAGACCCTTGCATGTGCATAGCAGTCAGGGAGAGCTCTTAAGGTTTTAAAGGGCTCGCCTATATGCTCCTTAGTTTGGGATGAAGCCAGTCGATCGTTTATTTATACGTTCCAGCTATCTTCAACTTCATCCGTGACAGGTAGATTAGCATTAACACCTGACAGTGGGGGCTGTAAGGTGAAGGCAGAGGAGAAGTAGGAAGAAGTCGCTAACGCAGCTGGGGTACCGCCAGCACCTTAGAAGGGAGGGTTAGCATGGCCGAATTGTGGAAAAGCTTTGTCAGCATGCCACAACTACCAGTACCACCAGCTGATACGGAACGCCTTAGCAGGAGGCAGCATTTCAGCAACATGATGAAACAGTACATGTGCACATGCCTACACATACTAAGTATAAATTGCACAGAAGGTGAACTAGATAAACATGCTTATATAATAGACTGCCTGTTGACACTTAGTCTGATGCACAGTAAGTCTTTGTATAAAAGAACAGAATAAGTATAAATGGTGCAGCAGGTGATGTAGATAAAAATACACCTATATAATCTCCCTACAATGTCCCTGCATCTTTCCTATCCAATATTTTACAATTAAAAGCTTTGTAAAACCCTGTCCCTAGAACTTGCCACCTCTGTCCCTATGCTCAGCTCACAGTAAAATGGTGGAGACCGGGCAGTATGAGGCTTTTTTAGAGCTGTGACCTCACAGGGGATGGCTATCTGTGGATTGGCTGGCTGCACGGCATTATGTACAATCTCGCATTTCTTGGCTTCTTACTTTTAGTTTGTAACATGTATAGCCGCAATTTAAGGAAAAACGATTCGTTATCAAAAAGTGCAAGCAAATTCGGATTCATTGTATATCAAATTTTTCCTAAACTTTGGATCAAATTCCACTTCTGATGCTATGGTTCACTCATCGCTGATATTAATTATAAATTTTCCATATTGATATATATAATGACAGTAATATTTAATCCCTTTTACAGTAGGACAAAGAGTTTTTTTTTTTTATATTGAGTTGGTGTATTCAATGGTTTGAATACTAGAAACATATTGTCAATTATATTAATTAGAGCTAATTAAGTTATTTTTATATTTCTTACAAGAGTTCCAGGGGAATTTTTATTGCAGATGCACAGGAAGATATTATATAAATATTACATCAATAATAATATTCTAAGACACTATGCTGTCAGCTAGTGGCTCACAGAACAGCTGTAAAGTCATCTATGTGTAAGTATAAAATCAATGCCATATGGAGTTATTACTGAGATAATGGACACCATTTGTTCTAGGGAGCCATAGTGCGTTTATATGCATAAGCCTAAATTGTTGATTATTGTTCTTCAGGTTCCAATTATAATACCAACCAAATCCTAATCTGTAGAAAGCAGGACCCAGAAGAAGACAAGATGGCATACAGAAATCAAAGTTCAGTTAAGGAGTTCACACTTAGTGGTCTCTCCCAGTCATATGAATCACATGCCATTTTCTTTGTGGTTTTTCTGGTCCTATATTTAATGACTTTATCAGGGAACCTGGCCGTTATGACTGCAGTTCAATCAGATGCTCATCTACGTTCTCCAATGTATTTCTTCCTTAGTAACTTATCTTTTCTAGACATATGTTACACCACGGTGACCATACCAAAGATGCTTATTAATATGCTATCAGAAAGAAAGACAATCTCATTCAACCAATGTATATCTCAGCTTTTCTTCCTTCATTTATTTGGTGGCACCGAGTGCTTCCTGCTTACTGTCATGGCGTATGATCGTTATGTGGCCATTTGTAATCCACTAAGCTATAACATAGTCATGAATCACCGGTTTTGCTTCTGGTTGGTGGCATTCAGTTGGTTTGCAGGGTTTCTGCACTCTTTCACTCAGGCTTTCCTCACATACCAGCTTCCATTTTGTGGTCCTAACAAAATCAACCACTTCTTCTGTGATGTTCATCCACTGGCAGTGCTTGCCTGTGCAGACACTTTCTTTATAGACATGTTTATTATCGCCAACAGTGGAATGATTTCTCTTGGTTGTTTTGTTGTCTTACTGTTTTCCTACCTTGGCATCATTACAACAATCGTAAAGATTCATTCATCAGATGGGAGACGCAAGGCATTTTCTACCTGTGCTTCCCATATATTGGTTGTTATTTTCTTTCTGTTACCACCTATATTTATCTATTTAAGACCACCTATCAATTATCCAGCAGATAAGTTAATATCTGTGCTGTACACAGTGTTGACTCCCTTATTAAACCCATTAATCTATACCTTACGAAACCAGGAGGTCAAAAATGCTATGAAAAAGATTTTTAGAAATAACATTTTTACACATTATTCAACAAAAATACACATCAAAGATCATCAATAAATGCTGCTTTTTACAAAATGAATCATTTTTTGTAATGTTTCACTAAATTATTACAATATCCAAAAACTATATATAATGTCTTAGTGTTCTTATAGCACAAACATGTCCAGAAAGTTATTATTTTGAATATTGTGTATTCATGTAAAGTGGTACTATATACACTGTACAGTAAAAGATATATTTTACATTTGAAAACTATAAAGCACTAGTACGATACTAAATATTTATTTGTGCGTCAATCATGGATAGTGTCTGCAGATGGATGTTTTGCTTGGCTATTTTCCCTTGTCATATCCCAAGTCTTGTTAAAAAGTCAGACTTTAAATCATAGGGAGCCACTTCCAAAATGTAGTGCTAGTGAGATGGTCTTCTATATTGAAAGACACCTCTTTGCACACCATTCTTCATATTCTATGAACATGCATAGGCTTTATTAGATTCAGAAATAAAAAAAATACGGTAAATAAAATAGAGGGAAAATGATCTGTGCCATAATGGCTCATTCACATCTGTGCCAATACATTTAAATAGTTTTATTCACATTACCATTTGTATATGTGTTTTTATGTATATATGGGGACAATCATCAACATGCTGTAACAGCGGCCGCTGTTCCCCTGCTTACCTCCATGTTCAGCAGTGATCTGCGGCCAGTGCTTCCTATTCACCGCTGCAGTCCTGGGCTCTGACTGTGTAGGTACTGTTGTTCTGGGATCTGCTTCACAGTTCCCTCTCAGCCCAGCTTGTTTACTGTAGCCCTTTCTTAACCCTTAGGCTACCAGAGGTTTTTTCGTTTTTGCATTTTCATTTTTCTTTCCTATTTTCTTTGAGCCATAACTTTTTTATATTTCCCGTCACATAGCTGTATGAGGACTTATTTTTTGCGGGACATGTTGTACTTTCTAATGCCACCATTAATTATGGCATAAAATGAGAAGCGGTAAAAAATTCCACTGCATTCTGTTTACGGCAAAACTGACCCATGTCCTTCATTCTCTGTGTCAGTACGCTTACAACTATACCCCATATGTATAGGTTCTTTATGTCTAAATAGTGTAAAAAGAAATTTAAACTTAGATTTTTTTACTTATGTCTACTGAGCTGTTTAGGGGCTCATTTTTTGCAGAACAATCAGTATTTTTTATTGATATGATTTTAGAGTGTGCTTGAATTTTTGATCACATTTTATTAATTTAAAATTAAAAACAATTTTTGGGGGGTAAGAGAAGTAATGAAAAAATGCCAAATTGCCCATTTGTAACCTTTTTTCCGTTCCGCCATTCGCCATATTATTATTTTTTTCTATTTGAATAGTATAGGCGTTTATATTTATTGTTATTTAGATAATTATTTTGTAATTATACGGAAAGAGGGGGGTTTAATATTTTTCTTATTTTTTATATATTTTGCAAAAAATAAAAAATAAAAAAATTGTGATGATTTTGTGCCTCATATATGAGCCTATAATGTTTTTAAATTTTTCATTTTGTTCTATCAGGGTTTTTTAAAATGCCATTTAAACTCAATATTGCTCATTTGTAATCCTACCCTGCCATCTGGTGGCCAAAATAAGAATTGCAGCATGAACACTTTCAGTCTTGTCAGTGAGATTGAAAGTGTTCAGTGCAACTACCCATGCCGCAATTGGCCACATGGTTGTTTTGCGCATTTAGATGCCGTGATCTCACATGATCACGGCATCTAAAGCATTTAATTACCATGATTGGCATTATTGCTGGTCCCTGTAATTAGCCGCAGGTCTCTGCTGTTTGAAACAGCAGAGACTTGCCAGCCATGGAGCCCACTGCACATGCTGGCGGGCGCCATGCTTGCACATTGCTCCAGCTCCGTACATCTACGACGCTGCTATCGAAGAGGTTAAGGGCCAGCGCTCGTCACATCCTGGGCTTTATGGGTTAGGTCATGTGACCTCGCTGACCAATACTAGCCCTCCTGTGCATATATAAGTGGCTCAGCCACCTTCCCAGATGCCTCAGTGTGAAGGTCCTTTTTCTACTGCTAAAGTTCCTGATTTCAGCTTGTGTTCCTGTGCTCTTGACTCGTACCTGTATTACTGGACTCTGCTACCTGTTATATCCTTGCCTGCTTGCCTTGACTCTCCTGTTGCCGACCGGAATTGCCTGACCTGTACCTGTGCCACATACCCTGAACTTTTGCCTGTCTGGCTTCGCCTCTGCCTCATCCTTCGGTCCTGCACTGTTGTTCCTGGTTGCGACTCAGCCGGCTGTCAACGCCTGCACCTCTGGTACCTTTCTCAGATACCTCCTGGTCTGCCTGGACCAGCTACTTTGTGTGCCTATCCTCCTCCAGAGGTAGCGACCTGGTGTTCCCCTTGGGAAAGTCTATCGCCACCATCAGGGGTACTGTGAAGATCGAGGGGTTCACTTAGAGGAGGGAGGACACGTGACACAGTGGGTTCACACCCGCTAGTTTGTGACACATGCTATGTATTCAGAAAACACCATTGGGGCCATTTATCAAACTGGTGCAAAGTAGAACTGGCTTAGTTGCCTATAGCAACCAATCAGATTCCACCTTTTATTTTCCAAAGGAGCTGTAAAAAATGAAAGGTGGAATCTGATTGGTTATAGGCAACTAAGCCAGTTTTGCTTTACACCAGTTTGATATATGACCCCAATGGTGTTTTCTGAATACATAGCATGGTCTGAAGGATCCATGTTGGTGGTGATTTTAGCCCACAGAAGTCAATGGATTCAGTTTAAAAATGCAGGTTCTATATCTGCATTTTTTATATGTGCATATTAGGTTGTTTTTTTAAATCCATAGTTCAGCATAGCAGCAAAAACACCCAAAATATTGGTTATCCTTTAAACAAAAAAGGAATAAATATACAGATGAAAAATGGACAATTTAAAGTTATTAAAATTTCTTGAGAGGTCGTTGCTCCAGGGAGTTAGGCCTCATGCACAGAAACGTATTTTCATTCCGTGTCCATTCATTATTTTTTTTTTTGTGGACCGTATTCCAAACCATTCATTTCAATGGGTCCACAAAAAAAGCAAGGTTCTCCGCATGCATTCCGTTTCCGTATATTCCGTATTTCCGTTCTGCAAAAAAATAGAACATGTCCTATTATTGTTTGCATTACGGACAAGGATAAGACTGTTCTATTAGGGGCCAGCTGTTCCGTTGTGCAAAATACGTAATGCACACGGATGTCATCCGTATTTTTTGCGGATCCGTTTTTTGCAGACCGCAAAATATATACAGTGGTGTGCATGAGGCCTTATTCTGATTGCCTGATTTTTTTCCCCTAAAGTGAGGAAAATTGGCTTCTACCTCACAGGGGATTTTTTGCCTTCCTCTGGATCAACTTGCAGGATAACAGGCTGAACTGGATGGACAGATGTCTTTTTTAAGCCTTATAACCTATGAGGTACATTTATTAAGACCAGTGTTTTGGACGTTGGCATCTCCATAACTTCAGCGTATCCTCCGCCAGTTCTACTGGAAATATAAGCCAGCTTCCTAGCTGTCTTACATTTAAACCTTTTTTTATGCCTGAATGAGGTCCGTCTTCTTCCCCAAAGGGGGGGGGGGGGGTAGCGGCGTATCTCAGTATAATAAATGTACCCCCTATGTTACTATGTTATAGCATAATATGGAAGAAAAAAGATGCAATATGGAGCCAAAAACAAAAGAAAGAAAGAACGATTCATACTGTGCATGCATAGCTGATGAATATTTGTAAGTGTAAAGGTAGCCATCTTATTTAGGTGTTAGAGCTACATTTTTTATGTGTCTGAGGCCTCATGCACACGGCCGTGATCCGCGACTGAGAGAAGTCCGTGGTAACACGGCCTGGATTCCTGTTGAGAGCAGGAACGCACTGCGTCATTGGTTGCTATGACCCGCGTGCTTCATGCCGCCGCTGCACTACAGTAATACACTCGTATAGTGTATTACTGTAGTGCAGCGGCGACATGAAGCGCACAGGGTCATAGCAACCAATGACGCCGTGCGCTCCTGCTCTCAACAGGAATCCAGGCCGTGTTACCACGGACCGCTCTCGGACGCGGAATTCGTCCGCGTGCATGAGGCCTAAATATGTAAGGGGACATGTATCAAACCAAATACATCAGGTTTTTGGTCTAAAAATGTTGCACGACATGCCAATTGTGACTTTTTTGCAACATTTTGGAGACATGCCATTTTTTTTTTATGTGGTCTATGTTTAAGGCAGGAAAGTGAGATTAGACCTAGATTATTGCACATTTACTGTCTGTTATATTTGTAGAAAAGTCAAAGAAAAGTTTCATCCTATGCCAGTCAGCCCCATGGTGTAAGTCATACAACACAGTGTAGGTGCAGCAAATATAAGAAAAATGCACCATTTCAGAAATTTGGTCCACCAACACAATACACAACCATACTTAAACTGACATAAAAACAATCTGAAATTATAAATGACCCGTTTTACCGGATTCTTTGATTAGGAGAGATGGAAGTGTTTTATCTCTCAAAGATAAGAGTGCTATTATGTATGGGTTGAGATGTTATCGCACTGCGGTTATTACTGATTGGCAGGTTGTCCCTGGACTACATTAAGGTTTCAAGTAAAACATATTCAGCTGCGGACAAAGAGCAGTAACAGCAGTGCAATAGGCATGACTAAAGATGCTCTCACCCAGCTAAGCCAGCAATCGTTCCTAAAAAGCTGTCTACAGATGAGATACTGGATTAGCTAGTAAAATCCTAACTTGTGCCTCAAGGCCTGCTTAAACAATCAAACATTGACTTATAGCAGGGGTCAGTGCAGTGTGCTGGCAGCCCACTGTGTGAAGAGTTAATTAACCGATGAAGAACATAACTGCTAGTAAGACTCTTCCCTGTACTATGACTGTGCCAGTTACTGAACTGCACAGAGCAGTGTAAGACTTTATGAGAAGTCAGAGCCAGGCACAATGATGTTTACAATGCCTGTCAATCAAAGAGCAGGGTGCACTGCAGAAGCAAGGACAACAGAGCCTCTTAGCGTAACGTCAATTCCCCTGTTCCTCTTTGAGGTATAAAAATGTAGATATATAGCAACTGGTGTGCTGAAACATTTATAAGGCTCAAAGACTATGTTGAAAATCCCAGCCTAAGCTTTCATGTGTGTATCTTGCGCTGTGACTTGGAAAAATGTGAATTTTGTGCATTAGTAACCTTATTTGCTGTCTGTGAATGGACTATTGTACTGCAGTAATTTGCCACTGACCAACCCATGATAGGTTAACTGTAAATTTTTTGCTGTTCCATTGCTGAAAGAAATGCCCCTCCTTCCCAGGTTAAACCTAGCCAGAGATTTGCAAAATTAAAGTCATGTACCCAGAGGGAGAATTTATGTGCAATACCCTCTGAGAAGTTTTGTAACGTTTACATGTACTATGTTACTATGTTTAAAGGATAACTGTCATATTTTTTCTTATTTGCTAGTATTAGAGCTAGGCATGTATATCTGAGTTAGTCTGTCAATGATTGCCAAAAGATCTGTAATTACTTTATAATAACAACAGCTTTCATTAATGTCTCCTGTCCCTTTCCACTGCTCCCTTAAAAGACCTTTGCTAGGGCTCATCTGTCTCCCAACTTAATGTAAACAGAAGACGGAGGGGCAGTCCTTCACACTGCATGCCTGCATTAGGCTTCAGAGTGAGGAGGCGTGTCTTTCATGATTGGCTGGCAGGAAGCTGCTGGCTATAGCAAGTTTGAATGTGACCTGAGGGAATGCAGTTTTGGCCTCACAGAACTGGCAGAAGAGCCATCTTGAGAAGATCCTCATAATGTAGGATTCAAAACAGCCGTAACTAAGGGGAAAACTCAAGGACAACAGTGGTAAGTGAAGACACTAAAGATTGCTTTATGCATAATGCAGCAGTAACATATGCTAAGATTTTTTTTAAATTAAAATATAACAGTTATCCTTAAAAGCCTTGTGCCCAGAGAGTGACTTTCATATGCCAAAGCCTTATGTGACTGTTATTTCTGCAAAGTGTAAGGCCTCTTTCACACGGGCGTCATATTTTTGGCCCAGATAAGAGGCGGGCGCGTTGCGGGAAAATGCACGATTTTTCAGCGTGAGTGCAAAACATTGTAATGCGTTTTGCACGCGCGTGAGAAAAATCGGCATGTTTGGTACGCAAACACAAAGTTCGGGTTTAGGAACGGGGTTGTGTAGATTGTATTATTTTCCCTTATAACATGGTTATACGGGAAAATAATAGCATTCTGAATACAGAATGCATAGTACAATAGGGCTGGAGGGGTTAAAAAAAATTATAATAATTTAACTCACCTTAATTCACTTGCTCACACACCCCGGCTTCTCTTCTGTCTTCTTCTTTGCTGATTGCAGGAAAAGGACCTGTGGTAACGTCACTCCGGTCATCACATGGTGATGGATCATGTGATGACCGGAGTGACGTCACCACAGGTCCTTTTCCTGCACACAGCACAGAAGAAGACAGAAGAGATTCCAGCTGCGCGAGCAAGTGGATTAAGGTGAGTTACATTTTTTTTTTTTGTTAACCCCTCCAGCACTATTGTACTATGCATTCTGTATTCAGTGTTATAAGGAAAAATAATATAACCATGTTATAAGGGAAAATAATAATGATCGGGTCCCCATCCTGATCATCTTCTAGCAACTGTGCGTGAAAATCGCACCGCATCTGCACTTGCTTGCGGATGCTTGCGATTTTCACGCAGCCCTATTAACTTCTATGGGGCCTGCGTTGCGTGGAAATCACACAATATAGAGCATGCTGCGATTTACACGCAACGCAGAAGTGATGCTTGAAAACCAATGCTCATGTGCACGGCCCCATGGAAATGAATGGGTCCGGTTCAGTGCGGGTGCAATGTGTTCACCTCACGCATTGCACCAGCGCGGAATACTCGCCCGTGTGAAAGGGGCCCTTAGTGATGTGCCTCGGGATGGACTTACACCTTAAAGATCCTGTGATAGTTGAATGTTTATTGTGAAACTTGGGCCCAAAAATAAGTGCTGGACTGTATGCTGTAGACCCTTAGGTTGAATTGTTCTTGGTTATTTGTACTTTAATTAACTTTTTATGGACTGTCGTGAACCCTTTGTCACACAGTAAGGCCTCTTTCACACAAGCCTGACGGATTGGCTCCGGATGCGCTCAGGGTGCGTTCAGTGAAACTCGCACCATTTTGCAAGCAAGTTCAGTCAGTTTTGTCTGCCATTGCATTCCGTTTTTCAGTTTTTTCTGCGCGGGTGCAATGCGTTTTTCATGCGCATGATAAAAAACTGAAGGCTTACGAACTTGCTTGCGGATGCAATGCATTTTTAACTGAAGCCCCATTCACTTCTATGGAGCCACGGCTGCGTGAAAAATGCTAGATATATAACATGCTGCGATTTTCACGCAACGCACAAGTGATGCGTGAAAAACAATGCTCATGTATACATACCCATTGAAATGAATGGGCCAGGATTCAGTGCGGGTGCAATGCGTTCACGTCACAAATTGCACCTGCTCAGGAAACTTGCTCGTGTGAAAGGGGCCTAAAAAATCTTGTCTGGAGGGAAAGGTATTTTTCTCCCAGCATGTGCTTCTGGACTGATTTACAGCCAGGTGAGGTAAAGCACGGGACTGGATCTTGGGTGCCGGTCCGGGCTTTGCCGACATCTAACTGTCTTAAAAGCCAACTGGACGGCGGCAGGGGGAGAAGGTCTGTGCCTGGATGAATGCATGCAACCTGTTTGGAGAAAACAGATCAACTAAATCCTAGACTAAAACTTTGGCGTGGACCTGTTGGCAAAGTGTGAACACACGCCTGGACTTGGACTCTTTATGCAGAAACTGCAGCATGGTGTGAATGAACACCAAGACTTTCAACTAAGGTGAAGTTGGTTGCTGAGCTGTTAAACCTGCTTAAAATGAAAGAAACACTGCAGTTTGGTCAAGATCTGTTTTTGGTGCCTCTGTTCTGTGACTGCTCACCCTGCCTACCAGAGCGATTGGTGAAGGAGGCGTGCAAGCGCGGCGAGGCTGATGCAAAACTGGAATATTTTTGTTTTTCCTTTTTTTACGGGCACGGTTTTATGTCATGGATTAAGCCTGGAGGCTAACCAGCTACAGACAGAAACGAACCAGCACCAACATGAGGCTAATCAGCGACCGCAAGAAACAAACCAGCTGCTGCTCCAAGATGTGATTGCCTTACAGATGGCAGGAACATTGCAGGAAGTCCACGATGCCCGGAAAGCAGCCTGCACGGCGATCCCAAAAGTGGCACCAACGGATGACGTCGAGACTAGGGATGAGCGAACCCGAACTGTATAGTTCGGGTTCGTACCGAATTTTGGGGTGTCCGTGACACGGACCCGAACCCGAACATTTTCGTAAAAGTCCGGGTTCGGTGTTCGGCGCTTTCTTGGTGCTTTTTGAAAGGCTGCAAAGCAGCCAATCAACAAGCGTCATACTACTTGCCCCAAGAGGCCATCACAGCCATGCCTACTATTGGCATGGCTGTGATTGGCCAGTGCAGCATGTGACCCAGCCTCTATTTAAGCTGGAGTCACGTAGCGCCGCACGTCACTCTGCTCTGATCAGTGTAGGGAGAGGATGAGGCTGCTGCTGTTAGGCCTCATGCACACGACCGTTGTGTGCATCCGTGGCCGTTTTCCGTTTTTTTTTTTCGCGGACCCATTGACTTTCAATGGGTCCGTGGAAAAATCGGAAAATGCACCATTTTGCAGCCGAGGCCGTGATCCGTGTATCCTGTCCGTCAAAAAAATATGACCTGTCCTATTTTTTTGACGGACAACGGTTCACGGACCCATTCAAGTCAATTCACAACAGTGTGCCAACCACCATCGGCCCCCCCTCCCTCTATAGCAGTAACAACATTGGTGGCAGTGTGCGGCCTCCCATTCCCCCCCCCCATCATTGGTGGCAGCGGAGTTACGATCGGAGTCCCAGTTTAATCGCTGGGGCTCCGATCGGTAACCATGGCAACCAGGAAGCTACTGCAGCCCTGGTTGCCATGGTTACTTAGCAATAGTACAACAGTATAAGATTCATACTTACCTGCTTGCTGCTGCGATGTCTGTGAACGGCCGGGAGCTCATCCTACTGGTAAGTGACAGTTCTTTAGCAATGCGCTGCACAGACCTTTCACTTACCAGTAGGAGGAGCTCCCGGCCGTTCACAGACATCGCAGCAGCAAGCAGGTAAGTATGAATCTTCTACTGTTGTACTATTGCTAAGTAACCATGGCAACCAGGACTGCAGTAGCGTCCTGGTTGCCATGGTTACCGATCGGAGCCCCAGCGATTAAACTGGGACTCCGATCGGAACTCCGCTGCCACCAATGATGGGGCCGATGGTGGTTGGCACACTGTGCCACCAACGATTTAATACAATAGAGGGAGGGGGGGGCGATGGTGGGCGCACACTGTGCCACCAACGATTTCTAACATTAGAGGGAGGAAGGGGGGGCCCGATGGGGGGCGCACACTGTGCCACCAATGATATTCAAACTGGGGAGGGGGGGGCGGTCTGCCCCCTGCTGCCTGGCAGCCCTGATCTCTTACAGGGGAATATGATAGTACAATTAACCCCTTTAGGTGCCGCACCTTAAGGGGTTAATTGTGCTATCATATCCCCCTGTAAGCGATCGGGTGCTGCCAGGCAGCAGGGGGCAGTCTTGTACAAAGTTTGTAGTGTATTCTAACCTGAAGCGTCCCCATCACCATGGGAACGCCTCTGTGTTAGAATATACTGTCGGATCTGAGGTTCACGAAGTAGCTCATATCCGACAGTATATTCTAACATAGAGGCGTTCCCATGGTGATGGGGACGCTTCAAGTTAAAATATACCATCGGATTGGAGAAAACTCCAATCCGATGGTATAAAAGAACTCCAGACTTTACATTGAAAGTCAATGGGGACGGATCCGTTTGAAATGGCACCATATTGTGTCAACATCAAACGGATCCGTCCCCATTGACTTGCATTGTAATTCAGGACGGATCCGTTTGGCTCCGCACGGCCAGGCGGACACCAAAACGACTTTTTTTTTCATGTCCGTGGATCCTCCAAAAATCAAGGAAGACCCACGGATGAAAAAACGGTCACGGATCACGGACCCACGGACCCCGTTTTTGCGGACCGTGAAAAAAAACTGTCGTGTGCATGAGGCCTTAGGGCGAGATTAGGCAGGGATTTACTCAGCAAAAACACTTAATGAAGTGATCGATCTACAGCTGTGAATCATTCAACTTCTGCTATTTAATTGCTCACTGTTTTTAGGCTGCCCAGAGCGTTTTGATGTCACTTTTTTCTGGGGTGATCGCCGGCTATTTTGTGTCTTGTGGTGCGCCAGCACAAGCTGCCACCAAGTCCATTTAACCATCAATAGTGTGTTGTTGTTTTTTTTTGCTATATCCTACATCAGGTGCTTGGCTGCGCTTGTTATTTTATTGAGGGGTGAAATACAATTGCCAAAATAGCAGTACCCTAAATCTGGTGTTTCAGCTGTGGCTAGCCAATTGTAATACAGTCTGCTTTCTGGCAAAGGATATATTTTTGTTCTGGGTTGAAATGCAATTCCCAACTTAGCAATTCCCTAAATCAGTGGTTTCTGCTGTATCAGGCCAAGTTTAAATCTATCCATAAAAGGGTATATTAGATTGAAGGTGCGGATAGGGTCATCCTCAATAACTTCACACGCTACCGTGCATTTCCAAGTCTAATTCTGTCCGTAAACGTATACCTGTCATCCAGCGCCTAAATACTAGGCCTACAATTTATATTCAGCTAAATCTGTGGTTACTGCTGTGGCTGGTCAATTTATTTAGTGTCCGCCAAAGCACAGTTTTGTTCTGGGTTGAAATACAATTCCCAACTTAGCAATTCCCTAAATCAGTGGTTTCTGCTGTATCAGGCCAAGTTTAAATCTATCCATAAAAGGGTATATTAGATTGAAGGTGCAGATAGGGTCATCCTCAATAACTTCACACGCTACCGTGCATTTCCAAGTCTAATTCTGTCCGTAAAAGGGATACCTGTCATCCAGGGCCTAAATACTAGGCCTAAAATTTATATTCATTTAAATCTGTGGTTACTGCTGTGCCTGTATTAGTGTAATACGGTACCTAAATAGATAGCCAGATAGTGTTAGGTGCCTGTAAAAAAAGGCCTGAATTTGAATTCAATACATTGGGCAAAATATTTTTTTTCTTATTGTGGTGAACAGTAACAATGAGGAAAACATCTAGTAAGGGACGCGGACGCGGACATGGTCGTGGTGGTGTTAGTAGACCCTCTGGTGCTGGGAGAGGACGTGGCCGTTCTGCCACAGCCACACGTCCTAGTGAACCAACTACCTCAGGTCCCAGTAGCCTCCAGAATTTACAGCGATATTTGGTGGGGCCCAATGCCGTTCTACCGATGGTAAGGCCTGAGCAGGTACAGGCATTAGTCAATTGGGTGGCCGACAGTGGATCCAGCACGTTCATCTTATCTCCCACCCAGTCTTCTGCAGAAAGCACACAGATGGTGCCTGAAAACCAAGCCCATCAGTCTGTCACATCACCCCCATGCATATCAGGGAAACTGTCTGAGCCTCAAGTTATGCAGCAGTCTCTTATGCTGTTTGAAGACTCTGCTGGCAGGGTTTCCCAAGGGCATCCACCTAGCTCTTCCCCAGCGGTGGAAGACATAGAATGCACTGAACCACAACCACTTATGTTTCCTGATGATGAGGACATGGGAATACCGCCTCAGCACGTCTCTGATGATGACGAAACACAGGTGTCAACTGCTGTGTCTTTCTACAGTGTGCAGACTGAACAGGAGGTCAGGGAGGAAGACTGGGTGGAAGATGATGCAGGGGACAATGAGGTCCTAGACCCCACGTGGAATGAAGGTCGTGCCACTGACTTTCATAGTTCTGAGGAAGAGGCAGTGGTGAGACCGAGCCAACAGCGTAGCAAAAGAGGGAGCAGTGGGCAAAACCAGAACACCCGCCGCCAAGAGACTCCACCTGCTACTGACCGCCACCATCTGGGACCGAGCACCCCAAAGGCAGCTTCAAGGAGTTCCCTGGCATGGCACTTCTTCAAACAATGTGCTGATGACAAGACCCGAGTGGTTTGCACGCTGTGCCATCAAAGCCTGAAGCGAGACAATAACGTTCTGAACCTTAGCACAACCTGCATGACCAGGCACCTGCATGCAAAGCATGAACTGCAGTGGAGTAAACACCTTAAAAACAAGGAACTCACTCAGGCTCCCCCTGCTACCTCTTCTGCTGCTGCCGCCTCGGCCTCTTCTGCTGCTACCACCTCGGCCTCTTTCTCCGCCTCTGGAGGAACGTTGGCACCTGCCGCCCAGCAAACAGAGGATGTACCACCAACACCACCACCTCCGTCACCAAGCATCTCAACCATGTCACACGGCAGCGTTTAGCTCTCCATCTCACAAACATTTGAGAGAAAGCGTAAATTCCCACCTAGCCACCCTCGATCCCTGGCCCTGAATGCCAGCATTTCTAAACTACTGGCCTATGAAATGCTGTCATTCAGGCTGGTGGACACAGACAGCTTCAAACAGCTCATGTCGCTTGCTGTCCCACAGTATGTTGTTCTCAGCCACCACTACTTCTCCAAGAGAGTTGTGCCTTCCCTGCACAACCAAGTATCTGATAAAATCAAGTGTTCACTGCGCAACGCCATCGGTGGCAAGGTCCACCTAACCACAGATACGTGGACCAGTAAGCACGGCCAAGGACGCTATATCTCCCTAACTGCACACTGGGTAAATGTAGTGGCGGCTGGGCCCCAGGCGGAGAGCTGTTTGGCACACGTCCTTCCACCGCTAAGGATCGCAGGGCAACATTCTTTGCCTCCTGTTGCCTCCTCCTCCTACTCGGCTCCCTCCTCCTCCTCTTCTTCCACCTGCTCATCCAGTCAGCCACACACCTTCACCACCAACTTCAGCACAGCCCGGGGTAAACAACAGCAGGCCATTCTGAAACTCATATGTTTGGGGGACAGGTCCCACACCGCACAGGAGTTGTGGCGGGGTATTGAACAACAGACCGACGAGTGGTTGCTGCCGGTGAGCCTCAAGCCCGGCCTGGTAGTGTGCGATAATGGGCGAAATCTCGTTGCAGCTCTGGGACTAGCTGGTTTGACGCACATCCCTTGCCTGGCGCATGTGCTGAATTTGGTGGTGCAGAAGTTCATTCACAACTACCCCGACATGTCAGTGCTGCTGCATAAAGTGCGGGCCGTCTGTGCGCGCTTCCGACGTTCACATCCTGCCGCTGCTCGCCTGTCTGCGCTACAGCGTAACTTCGGTTTTCCCGCTCACCGCCTCATATGCGACGTGCCCACCAGGTGGAACTCCACCTTGCACATGCTGGACAGACTGTGCGAGCAGCAGCAGGCCATAGTGGAGTTTCAGCTACAGCACGCACGGGTCAGTCGCACTGCGGAACAGCACCACTTCACCACAAATGACTGGGCCTCCATGCGAGACCTGTGTGCCCTGTTGCGCTGTTTCGAGTACTCCACCAACATGGCCAGTGGCGATGACGCCGTTATCAGCGTTACAATACCACTTCTATGTCTCGGGCCCATCACTGGTGCGTGGCTGGGGGGAAACGTAGGACGATGACGATACGCCTCCCACAGAGGACAGCTTGTCCTTACCTCTGGGCAGCCTGGTACACATGAGTGACTACATGCTGCAGTGCCGCAACGACAGCAGAGTTGCCCACATTTTAACCTGTGCGGACTACTGGGTTGCCACCCTGCTGGATCCCCAGTACAAAGACAATGTGCCCACCTTACTTCCTGCACTGGAGCGTGATAGGAAGATGCGCGAGTACAAGCGCACGTTGGTAGACGCGCTACTGAGAGCATTCCCAAATGTCACAGGGGAACAAGTGGAAGCCCAAGGCGAAGGCAGAGGAGGAGCAAGAGATCGCCAACGCAGCTGTGTCACGGCCAGCTCCTCTGAGGGCAGGGTTAGCATGGCAGAGATGTGGAAAAGTTTTGTCACCACGCCACAGCTAACTGCACCACCACCTAAAACGGAACGTGTTAGCAGGAGGCAACATTTCACTAACATGGTGGAACGTGTGCACACCTCTCCACATACTGACTGATGGTTCGGCCCTATTCAACTTCTGGGTCTCCAAATTGTCCACGTGGCCAGAGCTAGCCTTTTATGCCTTGGAGGTGCTGGCCTGCCCGGCGGCCAGCGTTTTGTCTGAACGTGTATTCAGCACGGCAGGGGGCGTCATTACAGACAAACGCAGCCGCCTGTCTACAGCCAATGTGGACAAGCTGACGTTCATAAAAATGAACCAAGCATGGATCCCACAGGACCTGTCCATCCCTTGTACAGATTAGACATTTATAACTACCTCCCTTTAACCATATATTATTGTACTCCAGGGCACTTCCTCATTCAATACTTTTTTTATTTTCATTTTACCATTATATTGCGGGGCAACCCAAAGTTGAATGAACCTCTCCTCTGCCTGGGTGCCGGGGCCTAAAAATATCTGACAGTGGCCTGTTACAGTGTTGGGTGACATGAAGCCTGATTCTCTGCTATGACATGAAGCCTGATTCTCTGCTATGGGACCTCTCTCCTTTGTCTGGGTGCTGGGGCCTAAAAATATCTGACAGTGGCCTGTTCCAGTGTTGGGTGACATGAAGCATGATTCTCTGCTATGACATGAAGCCTGATTCTCTGCTATGGGACCTCTCTCCGCTGTTTGGGTGCCAGGGACTAAATATCTGACAATGGTCTGTTCTAGTGGTGGGTGACGTGAAGCCTGATTCTCTGCTATGACATGAAGCCGGATTCTCTGCAATGGGACCTCTCTCCTCTGTCTGGGTGCCGGGGCCTAAATATCTGACAATGGCCTGTTCCAGTGGTGGGTGACGTGAAGCCTGATTCTCTTCTATGACATGAAGCCTGAATCTCTGCTATGGGACCTCTCTCCTCTGTCTGTGTGCAGGGACCTAAAAATATCTGACAGTGGACTGTTCCAGTGGTGGGTGACATGAAGCCTGATTCTCTGCTATGACATGAAGCCTGATTCTCTGCTATGGGACCTCTCTCCTCTGTCTGGGTGCCGGGGCCTAAAAATATCTGACAATGGCCTGTTCCAGTGTTGGGTGACGTGAAGCCTGATTCTCTGCAATGACATGATGCCTGAATCTCTGCTATGGGACCTCTCTCCTCTGTCTGGGTGCCGGGGCCTAAAAATATCTGACAGTGGACTGTTCCAATGGTGGGTGACGTGAAGCCTGATTCTCTGCTATGACATGAAGCCTGATTCTCTGCTATGGGACCTCTCTCCTCTGTTTGGGTGCCGGGGCCTAAAAATATCTGACAATGGCCTGTTCCAGTGTTGGGTGACGTGAAGCCTGATTCTCTGCTATGACATGAAGCCTGATTCTCTGCCATGAGACCTCTCTCCAATTGATATTGGTTAATTTGAATTTATTTTATTTTTATTTTTATTCATTTCCTTATCCACATTTGTTTGCAGGGGAGTTACCTACATTTTGCTGCCTTTTGCAGCCCTCTAGCCCTTTCCTGGGCTATTTTACAGCCTTTTTAGTGCCGAAAAGTTTGGGTCCCCATTGACTTCAATGGGGTTCGGGTTCGGGGAGAAGCTCGGGTCGAGTTCGGCCGAACTTCTCGAACCCGAACATCCAGGTGTTCGCTCAACTCTACTTACTAGGACAAAAGACCAAAAAAATCCTCTTCTCCTATCAAAGAGCTATATGCACCAAAGAGAGTCTGTAAGGATTTTAGTAACACTGTCTCACCTTTTTTAAAGAGATTAATAAAGGTTACGGATAATTAGATCTCACAAGGCACACTCAGTTCACGATATTATAATTATTGAGACCACTGAGCTACTAGATAGTCTGCCAAGACAGACAGCCTATCCTACATTGGGTTATTTATTCTCTAACTTCACCCCTTAACGGCAAAATATTTTCCGATTAATAAACTCCACCCAAGAAATATATAAACACCCCATAAATGGCTGTAGTAAAATGTAACTTTTCCGCAGAACAGCAATTAAGATGTATTATTTTCCTAATTATACACCCCAAAAAAAGAAATATCACAACAACAATCACAATGCACCGCAGAATGGCTAATAGGACGTACATGCCTTTCCTTCTTTTAATTCACTCCATAAATTGCTGTAGTACAATGTAACTTCACCGCTGAATGGCATTTATGACATACATTTTTCCTTTTTTTTCCTATTAATATCCCCCCCCCAAAAAAAAAATTCACCTTAAAATGACTAAAATGACTAGTAGGATGTACGTATCTTTCCTATTAATACACCCTATAAATGGCTGTAGTACAATGTAACTTCACCGCTGAGTTGCAATTATGACATATATTTTCCTTTTTTTCCTATTAAAGAACTCCCCCCCCAAAAAAAATATATATTTCACTGCAGAATGGCTACTAGGCTACTAGGACAGAGTTATACACTCACCTAAAGAATTATTAGGAACACCTGTTCTATTTCTCATTAATGCGATTATCTAGTCAACCAATCACATGGCAGTGGTTGTGGTCCTGGTCAAGACAATCTCCTGAACTCCAAACTGAATGTCAGAATGGGAAAGAAAGGTGATTTAAGCAATTTTGAGCGTGGCATGGTTGTTGGTGCCAGACGGGCCGGTCTGAGTATTTCACAATCTGCTCAGTTACTGGGATTTTCACGCACAACCATTTCTAGGGTTTACAAAGAATGGTGTGAAAAGGGAAAAACATCCAGTATGCGGCAGTCCTGTGGGCGAAAATGCCTTGTTGATGCTAGAGGTCAGAGGAGAATGGGCCGACTGATTCAAGCTGATAGAAGAGCAACGTTGACTGAAATAACCACTCGTTGCAACCAAGGTATGCAGCAAAGCATTTGTGAAGCCACAACACGCACAACCTTGAGGCGGATAGGCTACAACAGCAGAAGACCCCACCAGGTACCACTCATCTCCACTACAAATAGGAAAAAGAGGCTACAATTTGCACGAGCTCACCAAAATTGGACTGTTGAAGACTGGAAAAATGTTGCCTAGTCTGATGAGTCTCGATTTCTGCTGAGACATTCAAATGGTAGAGTCCGAATTTGGCGTAAACAGAATGAGAACATGTATCCATCATGCCTTGTTATCACTGTGCAGTCTGGTGGTGGTGGTGTAATGGTGTGGGGGATGTTTTCTGGGCACACTTCAGGCCCCTTAGTGCCAATTGGCCATCGTTTAAATGCCACGGGCTACCTGAGCATTGTTTCTGACAATGTCCATCCCTTCATGACCACCATGTACCCATTCTCTGATGGCTACTTCCAGCAGGATAATGCACCATGTCACAAAGCTCGAATCATTTCAAATTGGTTTGTTGAACATGACAATGAGTTCATTGTACTAAAATGGCCCCCACAGTCACCAGATCTCAACCCAATAGAGCATCTTTGGGATGTGGTGGAACGGGAGCTTTGTGCCCTGGATGTGCATCCCTCAAATCTCCATCAACTGCAAGATGCTATCCTATCAATATGGGCCAACATTTCTAAAGAATGCTATCAGCACCTTGTTGAATCAATGCCACGTAGAATTAAGGCTACTTTCACACTAGCGTTCGATCGGATCCGTTCTGAACGGATCCGATCGTAATAATGCAGACGGAGGCTCCGTTCAGAACGGATCCGTCTGCATTATATTAGCTAAAAAAAGCTAAGTGTGAAAATAGCCTGGGACGGATCCGTCCAGACTTTCAATGTAAAGTCAATGGGGGACGGATCCGCTTGAAGATTGAGCCATATTGTGGCATCTTCAAACGAATCCGTCCCCATTGACTTACATTGTAAGTCTGGACGGATCCGCACGCCTCCGCACGGCCAGGCGGACACCCGAACGCTGCAAGCAGCGTTCAGCTGTCCGCCTGTCCGTGCGGAGGCGAGCGGAGTGGAGGCTGAACGCCGCCAGACTGATGCAGTCTGAGCGGATCCGCTCCATTCAGACTGCATCAGGGCTGGACGGCTGCGTTCGGGTCCGCTCGTGAGCTCCTTCAAACGGAGCTCACGAGCGGACCAGCGAACGCTAGTGTGAAAGGAGCCTAAGGCAGTTCTGAAGGCAAAAGGGGGTCCAACACCGTATTAGTATGGTGTTCCTAATAATTCTTTAGGTGAGTGTATTTGCTATTAAAACACCCTGTACATAACTGTAGTACAATGTAACTTCACAGCTGCACGGCAATTATGTGAGTATGACATATATTTTGTAAATTTTTTTCCCTATTAATACAACCCCCAAAAAAATAATTTGAAATTCACAGCAGAACGGCTACTAGGACAGAGGTATATTTCCTATTAATACACCCTGCAAATGACTGTAGTACAATTGTAACTTCACCGTAGAACGGCAATTAAGACATATTCTTTTTGCTATTAATAAACCCCCCAAAAAAGTATAACAAAACCCTCCCAAAAAGTATAACAATCAAAATTACCCGCAGAACGGCTAATAGGACGTACGTATCTTTCCTATAAATACACCCCGTAAATGGCTGTAGTACACTATAACTTCACCGCTGAACTTAGGACATATATTTTTTCCTTTTTTTTTATTTTTATTAATACACCACCCAAAAAAAGTTTAACAATATAAAATCAATGCAGAATGACTAAGAGGATGTATGTATCTTTTCTATTAATACACCCTGTTCTCCTTTTATAGTGTAGATGATGCCTCCCTATCCTTTCCCTACACCTTGAATAATCTTTACCTGAACTTGTAAATCGATTTTTCAGCATAATAAAGTATTTTCTAGCACTGCCCCTAGCGCCTGCTGACGTCTCTTCCTGCACTAAGTACACTGGAAAATGGCTGAATCCAAGATGGCTGAGGCTATTTATAGGGCTGCGACATCACAGGGGCTGGCTGCTGTTTGGCTACATGCATGGTATTGTGGGTGATCCCTCGTTCCCAGAGTTCTTTGCTTCATGTACTAACATGTGCAGCAGCCATTTTAGGAATAAATGTGATTCGTTACCACGAAGCGCTTCGGTGCAAATCAAATTTTTCCTAAAATTTGGATCAAACTTCACTTCGTCAACTTCGATTCACTCATCTACAATCGCCTCCAAGATTTCTCCCGTGCATCTCCCATACTCTGGAACTCTCTACCCCAACATATCATACTCTCGCCTACAGTGGAATCCTTTAAAAGAAACCTAAAAACCCACCTCTTCAGACAAGCCTACAACCAGTGACCCTGCTGCCTCTATACCGTCATGAACAGTTTTAGCCTCACTTACTGTGTCCTTCTCCCATACCATGTAGATTGTAAGCCCTCACCGGCAGGGCCCTCTCTCCTTCTGTACCAGTTTGTAACTCATCTTGTTTATGATTAGTGCAATTGTCTGTATTATGTATGTATACCTCTTTCCATATGTACAGCGCTATGGAATGAATGGTGCTTTAATAATAAATAATAATAATAAAGTGATGATACCAACAGCACAATTGCTAAAACAACACTTGCCATAACTGATTATTGTCTTCGATCTTTTTTTTTTTTTTACAGAGAGAGAGGGAGTACTACAACTACCATCATCTGTCCATACACTGCTATTGGGAGAGATTTGCATTGTGACATATCTTGGAACTGTGCATTTTGCTGCTATTTGTACTGCTACACTTACCATCAAAATTTGTTAAAGAGAAGCCACATTTATTGCAATCACAGGCCTGCTTATTGTCTCCACCATATGCCAGCATCCATATCCTGACTCCTGCCTTGCACCTATTCAAACCTACTCCGCCAAGGGTATCTCAACTACTACCAGACAGGAGCCCCAATATCAGGGAAAACCCAGAGGGAAGAAAGAATGTGTTCTCCAGTCACTGCACAGTCAAAGGAGCACCAGAGTTGAAACGGCTACTGTGATCTGTGAGTACTACTACCACCCTCAGATAAAAACTACCATCTCTTCCATCCTTGCCTGCCCTCTCGGTTGCTGTTGCTGTTTCCATTTGGAAGTATGACTCTGCTGGAGGTGCTGATTGGATCATTTCATAAACATCACATAATCATACAAATATAGTCGATGTTCCAGAACTTTTATTACATGTGGAATCAAGTAGTTACTAAAGCAGACATTTCAGGAGTGGTGACAGGTCCTCTATAAACTGTGCCAGATTTATCACTGTTTCTGATAGTGGATGACAGTCTTGTCTAGGTGTACGCTACTTATGTGTTGGCTTAGTTTACTCAACCCCTTATTGACCACCCATATGTGTTTTTACGGCTGTCGATAAGGGGCCTTGGGCTGGAGCGCCGCCTTTTTACGGTGGCACTTCAGCCCAAGTTAGCGATAAAATCAAGCGCTGTAGCTCCATGCCCGCAGCTACCAGAGATAGCTGAGGGCTCAGGACAGTGATCAGAGACCGTGACAAGCGGTCTCTGATCATGTGATCGCCGTGATACACTTCATCACGGTGATCACATAAAATGCCGGCAGCGGAGCTGCCCGCACTAAACTTTCTCCCTCCTCTCATGTAAGAGAGGAGGGAGAAAGTCTCTGGTGCAGCCATCGGGTCCCCCAGCGCTTCTGGCCCTAAGCTGGGTCCTGATCCTCACCCACCACCCCCCCTTACCCTCAAGAAAGATGGCGTTGGTGGCCCGGCGCGTGCGCAGACTGAAAGCCGCTCACCGCTGCTCTCAGCAAGGAGCAAGGTCTCTTTCCTCAGGAGAAGAGAGAGAAGTTCATATTATGCCCCGATCAGGTCCCCCAGCAATATGGCCCCCAGATGTGTTAAATAAAGTTATTAGGCCGCCCCCCCCCCCACATCTAAATAAGTGCAGCCAAAATAAAGTAAAGATGTGGAAATATATTTCTGATAAAAATATTGAATAGCATTTATGTATGTATGTTAAATATTGCAGTTGAAAATAGGAAAATGTGGCTTTTTTCAAAATTTTCATAAATTTTCACTTTTATAATAAAGATACGCATATTTTGTCGGTAGAATTTTACCACCTAAGTAAAGTACAATATGTGACGAGAAAACAATGTCAGAATTACTTTGATGTGCAAAACCGTTACAAAGTTATTCTAAGCTAAAATGACACATGTCAGATTTCCAGAATTTGGCTTGGTCATTAAGGCCCAAACAGGCTTGGTCACTAAGGGGTTAAATCTATTTTCTGCAGTGAAATCAGTGCAAGCAAATAATATTCTGCAAGCTTTGAGCAAAGACATAATAAAGAAATGAAGAGAAGTGATTGTTTATAGATGCACGGCAGTTCACTCATCAATATTCAGTTGTCCAGGCACCTCAGCAGAACTGATGATAATTAGGAGGGCACTAATAAATTCCCATCCTGTGATTTGGAACCTGAGTCTTCTATTACTGTGCGCTGGGTGACTCTCACGATGATAAAATGTATGACTTAGCTGTGCAGAAACATTTCTTGATTAACAGGAAGTGGATGTAATAGACAACAGATGGCCAAAAAACGGAAATGTATAAAGTAGTAGTATCGAAGTTCACGCTGTACATATATAACTATTTTACCTAAAAATGGAGTAACTTTATAAATACATGCATGACCTATCTTTTATGGATCTATATTGTAGACCACAGCTAAAACCTCCAAGTGTTTTTGCTGGTTCAATATCGGCACAAAAATAGTTCCCAAAATCGCAAACTAGAAGGGAAACCAATGTAGTGAAGTACGGACGGCACTCCTCGTCTTTCTAGAGGTCCCGGTGCTCGAGTCAGGGAGAGACAGCCCACTTGATTCACAGAGAAGACCGGCACTCGGGTATGGTTGAAGAAAACTGCTTTATTCAAGCATCAAACGGTCAAAGCAGAGAACAAATAAGCAGATAAGCGACGCGTGTTTCGGCTCTGCTTATTTGTTCTCTGCTTTGACCGTTTGATGCTTGAATAAAGCAGTTTTCTTCAACCATACCCGAGTGCCGGTCTTCTCTGCAAACTAGAAGGGAAATTTCAGCAGGGACTGCATGGTAATCTGATATAGGAAAAAATAACTTCCTTACTGTATTATAAGAGCTCAGAAAAGCTGTTAGAGATGATTTTCTGACTGCAAAGCTGTCAACTGTTTCCAATGGCAACCAGAAGAAAACTTAATTAGAACACCACCAGTCATGGATTTCGATAGAATAGTTTGTTTAGGTAGCATGGTATGGACAGGTCTCCTTGCTGCCTAGTGTTTCTTATTCCAAGAGCTGGTCCACATACAGTATATAGGTTGTATCCAGACAGTTTTTTGTTTGTTGTTTGCCTTAGGCCAACCTGGGGCTCTCCAGCTGTTGTAAAACCACATTTCCCACCATGCCCTGGTGTAGGCTGATAGCTGTAGGCTGTCTGGGCATGCTGGGAGTTGTAGTTTTGCAACAGCTGGAGAGCCGCAGGTTGGCCATCCCTGCCTTAGACCAACAAAACTGATGAAAAAGCAGTGCAGTCACCTGACATCCATGCCTGGGCTGAGAATTGTTAAATGCTAAATTTTGCCATCCAGGGAGACGTCATTCTGCAAAACTGATGCCACAAGATGCAAAATTGAACGAATAGGTAACTACTGTGTTCATCAATTTTGTCAGAAGACTGTAGCAGATAGCATATGTGAACGAGCCCTAGTAATGTAATGATATGATTATTTTGTAGTGAAGGAAGAGTCTTTTGTTACAGATACCTTGTACATTATATTAACCTAATTAGCCTTAATTATATATTGTGGCGAAATATATATCTAACAACATAAGGACAATGGTAGCCCATGATAAGGCTCAGTTCTCTGTTTAAAGGTTCATGCTCTTTCGTTGTGCGGAAGTCTCAGATGTGGTAAACTTGTGCTCATGGGATTCCTCTACTACTCAGTTCTCCAATATACGAGTCATTTAAAGGCGTGGTATATTAGTGGTAATGTACAGGTGCTTATAGCTCTATACTGTGGTATTCATCTACAGGAAGACAAAAGGCTTGAAAGATTGCAGCTGTTGTGACTCTTAATGACTGAAATGAACCTCAGATTCTGCACATTTCTGAATTTCGCACTGATCTTTTATTTTTCATTGACATGTATGCAATGCAATGATGAAAAGACAGCAAGAGAAGGGGACACCCTAACATTTGATTGTAGCTATAGGTCCACCAAGTATGTATTAATCTGGTATGTTCAGAAGCCTGGAGGATCTATTATATTTCTTCTTCACGATCAATCAAAGAAACAAGATCTGGATAAGGAATATAAGGACCGAATCTCAGCCAGTCATTTCCCGGAGAACAGAACCTTTCCATTGACAATTAGAAATATCCAACGATCAGACACGGGGACCTATTACTGTGCTCTAGAGCATGGCACAATGTGCACTACAGAAATCTGAGTGGTACTAAAACTCTTCCAGCTGATAAACACTTTTTCATAGATAATCTGACATTTTAGGAGCTTTAATGAAATGCATTGTAATCAGCTTATTAACCAATTCTAAGTGTTCTTTACCCATTTCTTGCAGCCCCATAGAAATGAATGGGTCTGTATGCAATTGGCAAAAAATGCAGATCAGAAGCAGTTGTATGAATGAGGCCTAAGGATTAGTGTTGAGCACGAATATTCGAATTGCGAATTTTAATTGCGAATGAATGAGGCCTAAGGATTAGTGTATGAATGAGGCCTAAGGATTAGTGTTGAGCACGAATATTCGAATTGCGAATTTTAATTGCGAATGTTTGCTAATATTTTGAATATAGTGCTATATAATCGTATTCGCGAATTGTGTTGAATATTCTAATCGCAAATTTATCGCAAATATATTACTTTACCGATTTTCGCAATCAAGTAAACAATGACTGGAGATCACGAATTCTCGAATTTGTGAATTTATGGCGAATATTCGGCCAAAAATGTGCGAAATATCCCAAATTTGAATATTGCCTATGCTGCTCATCACTACTAAGGATGTAGAAAGTCCAAGTACGCAACTCACAAGAGAATAAGTACATCAGAGACAGCAGTTTGAAAGTGGGATGTAGTATGGGTCCTGAGTTAGCAGCTGAAGAAAATATTATATAACCTTGTTTTATGCAAAAGTAATAAGACAAATCTGGGATCTACTGGCATAAAATAAAATCCATATTTGAAACCAGCAAACATAAAAAAGGCTGTGCAGAGGTAGCCATCGTCCCAGGGACATAGTGTTACAGTGTGCTGGCCACTGCTAAAAGAGTTAACAATGTGTAGGACGATTATGGTATTGTGTGTTTTCGATCTACAGGCAGCAGATGGGAACCCTTGCAAGGTTTGGCTGTTTCGCCCTCCCCATATAGAGGGGTAGTTTTCAAGCTAGTTTAGTGTAGTGAGAAACAAGAGTGAGGAAGGAAAACTAATCCTGGGGAAATTAGCCAGCCAGCTTGAGACAATGCCTCATAGCAGCCTCTGAGGAATCTAATGACAATGATCTTGGAGTGTGTCAGCCCTAGTGAGGAGGTGCATGCTAAACAGACTGTGGAAAAAAATCTGCATTTAGATTTTAGACTCCGTAGCTTCTTTGCCTGAGGGAATGGGAACTCTGGCATATTTTGGAGACAGACTGGCCATCTGCTAACAAAGTTGCATTTTGTGATAAGTAAAGAGATTGTGAGATACAAAGACAGAGAGATCTACAGTCGTGGCCAAAAGTTTTGAGAATGACACAAATATTAGTTTTCACAAAGTTTGCTGCTAAACTGCTTTTAGATCTTTGTTTCAGTTGTTTCTGTGATGTAGTAAAATATAATTACACGCACTTTATACGTTTCAAGGGCTTTTATCGACAATTACATGACATTTATGCAAAGAGTCAGTATTTGCAGTGTTGGCCCTTCTTTTTCAGGACCTCTGCAATACGACTGGGCATGCTCTCAATCAACTTGTGGGCCAATTCCTGACTGATAGCAACCCATTCTTTCATAATCACTTCTTGGAGTTTGTCAGAATTAGTGGTTTTTTGTTTGTCCACCCGCCTCTTGAGGATTGACCACAAGTTCTCAATGGGATTAAGATCTGGGGAGTTTCCAGGCCATGGACCCAAAATGTCAACGTTTTGGTCCCCGAGCCACTTAGTTATCACTTTTGCCTTATGGCACGGTGCTCCATCGTGCTGGAAAATGCATTGTTCTTCACCAAACTGTTGTTGGATTGTTGGAAGAAAATGCTGTTGGAGGGTGTTTTGGTACCATTCTTTATTCATGGCTGTGTTTTGGGGCAAAATTGTGAGTGAGCCCACTCCCTTGGATGAGAAGCAACCCCACACATGAATGGTCTCAGGATGCTTTACTGTTGGCATAACACAGGACTGATGGTAGCGCTCACCTTTTCTTCTCCGGACAAGCCTTTTTCCTGATGCCCCAAACAATCGGAATGAGGCTTAATCGGAGAATATGACTTTGCCCCAGTCCTCAGCAGTCCATTCACCATATTTTCTGCAGAAGATCAATCTGTCCCTGATGTTTATTTTGGAGAGAAGTGTCTTCTTTGCTGCCCTTCTTGACACCAGGCCATCTTCCAAAAGTCTTCGCCTCACTGTGCTTGCAGATGCACTCACACCTGCCTGCTGCCGTTCCTGAGCAAGCTCTGCACTGGTGGCACTCCGATCCCACAGCTGAATCCTCTTTAGGAGACAATCCTGGTGTTTGCTGGGCTTTCTTGGACGCCCTAAAGCCTTCTTAACAAGAATTGAACCTCTTTTCTTGAAGTTCTTGATGATCCTATAAATTGTTGATTGAGGTGCAATCTTAGTAGCCACAATATCCTTGCCTGTGATGCCATTTTTATGCAACGCAATGATGGCTGCACAAGTTTCTTTGCAGGTCACCATGGTTAACAATGGAAGAACAATGATTTCAAGCATCACCCTCCTTTTGCCAGGTCAAGTCTGCCATTTTAACCCAATCAGCCTGACATAATGATCTCCAGCCTTGTGCTCGTCAACAGTCTCACAATTTCAACATGAAATGCAGTGGAAAGTTTTTTGGGGATTAAGTAATTTTCATGCCAAAGAAGGACTATGCAATTCATCTGATCACTCTTCATAACATTCTGGGGCACGTCGCATATGAGGCGGTGAGCGGGAAGGCCAAAATTATGCTGCAGCACTGACAGGCGAGCAGCAATTGCTATTATAAAAACTTAAGCAGCAACTTTTCCAATTTCCAATATTTATGTAATTCTCAAAACATTTGGCCACGACTGTATATGTATTGTACCCCTGTGGCTGAATCAGAGAGAGAGTACAGATTTGGGAAGATTGACTCAGAGAGCAAACATCTAGGCCTGTCTATCACCTTTGCAGCCCATACAATTTTGAAAACTGTGGAAATTGTAACCTGTGTAAGATCTGCCAGTCCATGCATGATAAAAACTGTAATCTGTTTTAAACTTGATTAAAGAGCTATATCTCTCACTTTTCACCAAGCCAGGGAACACCAGGGAGGTTGCACAGCCACTAAGAGGGACAACTACCACCATCCTCCACCACTCCTATCCTCTCACTTCCCACTCAGGCTCTCTGCATTTACCATAAGCCACAGAGGAGCACAGTGAAGGATGGGAGTGGTTGTAGCTCTGTCTGTAACAGTCAATCACAGTGGTAATGTAGTGTCCCACTAGGTAGGAGTGGGCACTACACAAGGGTCAATTGGGTAGCATGTACTTCTACTTACAAGGGACAGTGATGTTACATTTGACTGTGTACTTTAATGCATTTCCTATGTGTTTTTACATGCAATGTTTTCCCTGTCATATGCTTTGCAGGCCTAGTTGGGTGTAATTAGACATTCCAGACACCACAGGCAGATAGGGAGCCCCTAGTATAAATGTCCAGGCCCAGACAGGGAGGGGTTAGGTCATAGTCAGGAGTCTGTGGAGACAGAAGTGAGAAGGCACCAGCCCAGGATATGCTGAGGGCCTCCTCCTGACATGCAGCTGGACAGTCCTGGTTCCTAGCTGTACCAAGGAGTACAACCTGCTTGGAGACCGAGTGTATTCCAGGGGACTAGAGGAGTTACCTCATCAGCCTGAAGCTCCTGAGGCTAAGCTTAGCTCAGTTGAGATACCCCAGTAGTAGGAGAGCACCTCCTGGGAGCAACATGCAGTTTACCTACCAAGAGAGGAGAACACAACCAAGTACAGATAAGTAACCTGATGAGCAGAAACACTATAAAGTGAAGAGCAAGGGTCTATACTGGAGGAAGGAATTTATACCAAGGATTTAAGCCAGCACTTAGGCATCTGGGCCTTGGGATCCAGCCAGCTAGAATAGCTGAGGAAATAGAGCAGCATTGCACTGCAAAGCATTAACTGTTTGCCCTCCAAGTATCTTGCATGATTTATACCTGCCATCATTGTAAAATAAGCCTGCTTGGGACATTGTGTTCAAGGGACTGCATCATCATCTGTAACTTCTGTAATAGACTGTACAAAGTTGGACTGTTTACCGTTTGCCAAGTAAAGCTACGTTCACCCTACAATCTGTGTACCTCAATTACATTTCTTACCAACCGGTGTGCCACCGTTACAGGCACTGGCGTCACGATCCTTAAAGGGACCTTGCCTCAAGCACTCTAAACACCTGCCACAACCAGGGCACCTCACCCAACATCAGGCCAGGTCTCTACACCCAGAGTGTGCCCCAGAGGAACTAGTGTCTGCCTCTCATTCACTGCCGCATGCCTGCCCAGGGTCCTCAAAAAAGTGAGTAACCCTCGATTGCCCTTACCGTGACCTCACTGTCGCTATACCCTGCAGGTCTGGCGTGCTGCATAAATTGGCGTCACAAACAGGATACGATCATTCCTGCGCCATTGCGGATACAAAAACTGTGTGCTGTTAATTGCCTTAAAGTGACAAGCCCTAATTGTTTTATTGAGAATTGCTGGGCCAAAGTGAACTGTGATAATTGCGGTGTGAAGATTATATTGTATGGACTGTTTGCTGCTTATTTAAGCCACCGCTTGCTGTCAGTGACTAGACAGCGATTTTGCTCAAAGATGGCCACTTAGCCTGACTGGATTTGTTTGCTGCGTCATCTTCATACTAAATTGGTGGTAAAAATTGGCGCCTTCTGCTGAAAAGTGCGGAAAAGGCTATATGTCCGCGCCACCGCCCTGTCTGGACATTTGCATGTCTGTTGAAATGGACTCCGCCTCCCCCATACTGGAGTACCTGGGGGCGGCCTCCCAGTGCAATGGGAGGATCTGTCTGAAATTGTTGGCGCCACCCTGTCGCTCTCCAGAGAAGGATCGAGCATGTTGAAGAGTGAAGACTGCTCTGCTGGGATGTCTGCGCCTGATCTGCTAAAGATGAACGTTAGTGGTGTAGAGCAAGAGGACGCTCCACCGGCCTACTCTCCGGGACCGGAGAGACCCACCTGCCTGCCACCGAGGACGCAACCGGAGACCTACTATGGCTCCTGGAGAGACTTTTTCCAGCCCTCATTCAAGTGGTCAGCGTTAATGGCAGAGATCCGGGAGGCCGCAATAAAGAAGACTACTAAAACTAAAATCTACTACGAAGAACTGGCAAAGACCGTTCATGAGCGCCACACTGACACCCAACCCCGCCTGGAAAGGAGAAGGGGGTTGGTTGTAGCCTTTGACAAGGACCGATGCTTCGGTTTTATCAAGGACTATATCACCGGCAGAGACTTATACGTGAATCGGAGGTCCGTCAAGCGGAGTTACCTCCCAGAGCATCTGCATAACCTCCGCGAGGGAGAGGAAGTAGAGTTCACCCCTGCCGAGGGCCTGCAAGGCCCCTACGCCACTGCCGTGTCCCGTCCTAAAAAGAAAACGGAGGACTGAGACCTTGATGAGGACCACCCTGGCTGCGAGCACGAACCTGTGCGCTCTCCATAACCGGCCCATCATGCCTTCCAAGAATGGGGCTCCTTCATTGGCCCGAACGTCTTTTGGCAACCTACAGTGGTGGAGAAGAGGGTAAGCCCATGGCCCTCACCTGAGCTGCCTCGCAGGGAGAAGACTGTCCGTGAACTAGAAGATGCCGAAAGATTCCGTGCTGCCCTGGACAACATCAGAAGAGGAAGAAAAGCGGACGCCTCACCTGAACCTGCAGCGGCTGCGCAGGATGCGCCAACTTCTGTACAAGTGCCGGCGGCGACAGCGGAGGACAGCGATCCCGACTCCGAAAGCCTGGACGACCAGATCGTGCGGCTGGAGAAGAAACTACGGGAGCTGCGCCAGATTGCCTCTGCCAGGATCCAGAATCCACCTGACCTGAAAGAAAAAGGACTTAAGGACTCGGACGTCTCCGGGTCTGAGGTGAGAGTACCTGTCCCTTCTAGCCGGCCCTCTTTAGTGTCAGCACCTGCGGTGAGGTCTTCCTACGCTGTGCACCGGCGCACAGAGCCAGTCGTCCAGGAACCCACCGGACCGCTTGCAGCAGCGGTACCCAGGCCAGTGCAGCAACCTCCAATTGTCATGCCTGCACCGGTGCGGTCAGCAACCCTGATTACCCCTAGGCCTATGGGGCCAATACCTATTAGGGGTCCATTCATGCTACAGTTGCCCCCCAATACTGTGTTGTGGGCACATCCGCCTGTTCATTCTCAGTACAGGCCCAGTCTACAAATGGAGCCAGGGAGCACCACTGAGATGCCTAGTGGATTATATATGCCCCTGTGAATTGGCCTGCTAGGCCATTGATTTACTTTCTTTTGCCAAGGGACCCTAATACAGTGGATTAACCCTTCCAGGACAGGAGTCCTTTGTTGTTTTGGCCCTCTGTTGCTGCTGCCAGTTATCCACGGCTCAGTGGTAATGGTCGGCCACTGAAATACCAATTGCAGCAAGGCCATATTGTTTTACAGGACCTCCTGCCTGCTTTCTCAGAGTGAAGAAATAATCCCAGTTGTGCCTATTTGTGTATGTTGCACCTTTAACCCTTTCACCCCCTTTTCAGGTTGATTAAGGGTATTGCAGCACTTATTTTTATAGGTGCCATTTGAATAATGTGGACTATTTTCATGTGCTGTCATTTTATTGTGCAACTTAAATTCCAAGAAATGCCCCCAGGGATAGACTCTAATGTACATGAGCCTTTGAGATTTTGCTATTATTTTAAGGAAATGTGCCCAGGGATAGACTCTAATGCACAAGAGCCTCTGAGATTTTGCTACTACTTTTAAAGAAATGTGCCCAGAGATGAACTCCACTGTATGCGAGCCTCTGTGATCTTATACCTTCTGCTGGTTTGGGAATACTTGCTGTGAATAAGAAAGGAACCTGGGTACGGACTCATGTTTGTTCTCTGAGCCTCCAAGAACTTTTAATTGTTTTACATTTTTCTACTGTTCTATTATGGACACTTTGCACTTAAAATATAAATATGGACTATCCTGGTATTTACTGATACGCTGCACCAGTTCAGCGCCTCTGTTCCCTTATGTTATCCTAAGAGAAGAGAACAACGCCCCTTTTCACCGAACTTGTTCCTTAGCCAGTGGAACTGCCTGATATATACATATTATGTATTTCGCAAATGTAGAAGTGTTTTCCTGCTTTGCATTATTTTTCTTTTACAGGTGCAGTATCTAGCTGGGCAGGGCCCCTTTTATGTTGCGCAGAGGACGGGCAACGTCATAGCATGGGGGTATGTAGTGTCCCACTAGGTAGGAGTGGGCACTACACAAGGGTCAATTGGGTAGCATGTACTTCTACTCACAAGGGACAGTGATGTTACATTTGACTGTGTACTTTAATGCATCTTCTATGTGTTTTTACATGCAATGTTTTCCCTGTCATATGCTTTGCAGGCCTAGTTGGGTGTAATTAGACATTCCAGACACTACAGGCAGATAGGGAGCCCCTAGTATAAATGTCCAGGCCCAGACAGGAAGGGGTTAGGTCATAGTCAGGAGTCTGTGGAGACAGAAGTGAGAAGGCACCAGCCCAGGATATGCTGAGGGCCTCCTCCTGATATGCAGCTGGACAGTCCTGGTTCCTAGCTGTACCAAGAGGCTAGAAGGAGTACAGCCTGCTTGGAGACCGAGTGTATTCCAGGGGACTAGAGGAGTTACCTCGTCAGCCTGAAGCTCCTGAGGCTAAGCTTAGCTCAGTTGAGATACCCCAGTAGTAGGAGAGCACCTCCTGGGAGCAACCTGCAGTTTCCCTACCAAGAGAGAACACAACCAAGTACAGATAAGTAACCTGATGAGCAGAAACACTATAAAATGAAGAGCAAGGGTCTATACTGGAGGAAGGAATTTATACCAAGGATTTAAGCCAGCACTTAGGCATCCGGGCCTTGGGATCCAGCCAGCTAGAATAGCTGAGGGGATAGAGCAGCATTGCACTGCAAAGCATTCACTGTTTGCCCTCCAAGTATCTTGCATGATTTATACCTGCCATCATTGTGAAATAAGCCTGCTTGGGACATTGTGTTCAAGGGACTGCATCATCATCTGTAACTTCTGTAATAGACTGTACAAAGTTGGACTGTTTACCGTTTACCAAGTAAAGCTACGTTCACCCTACAATCTGTGTACCTCAATTACATTTCTTACCAACCGGTGTGCCACCGTTATAGGCACTGGCGTCACGATCCTTAAAGGGACCTTGCCTCAGGCACTCTAAACACCTGCAACAACCAGGGCACCTCACCCAACATCAGGCCAGGTCTCTACACCCAGAGTGTGCCCCAGAGGAACTAGTGTCTGCCTCTCATTCACTGCCGCATGCCTGCCCAGGGTCCTCCAAAAAGTGAGTAACCCTCGATTGCCCATACCGTGACCTCACTGTCGCTATATCCTGCAGGTCTGGTGTGCTGCAGTAACCCTCATATCAATGTCCCCTAGGGCTAGGGCAGTGTTAGGAGGGCATACCAATTTTTCCCTCAGGGCACTCCCTGATGTTGGAGCTACTGCCTGATGTTAGTTGAGTGTCCTTGATGGTATAAGTTTGGTGTAGGTGCAAGGCAGGAGGTGTAGAGTGCAATGGCTGGCATATGGTGCAGGAGTCAGTAACCAGGCTAGAGGAGAAAATAAATGTCTGAAAACACCAACAATTCCAACAATTCACAGTGCAAATATTCCTAGATAGTGATGTATGGATTTAAGTAAGGAAGGGAATTATAGTAGTCCTTTCCTCTCTGTCTTTCCAAAATTTCTGGTGGTGGCAGCAGCCATACGATAATTAAAAAGATAGTAGATAGGCAGACAGCGGTAGTGGCATGAGGGCAGATGCGGTGGCAGCAGTCATACAGTGAAGAACATGATCAAATGCTGACAGTGGCATGATGGTGGCAGAAGCAGTAGCCATATGGTACTGAATAGGGATGAGCGGACCTGTGGATGTTCGGGTTCGCCGGATTCGGCTGAACTTCGGGTCAAAGTTCGGGTTCGGGAACCGAACTTGACCCGAACCCAAACCCCATCGAAGTCAATGGAAACCCGAACTTTGGTGCACTAAAATCGCTGTACAATAGTCATAGTAAGGGCTGGAGGGCTGTAAAAGGAAGCAAAATGGGGGTAAAAGCAGGACAATTGCCCTGCAAACAAATGTATATAGGGAAATGACTTAAAATAACATAGAATAGAAAAAACTTTTTTTTTATAATAATCTTGAACTAGGAGGCGGAGGTCAAAGTGGAGTAGGAGGTTGAGGAGGCGGTAGACGTGGCGGTGTAGGTGGAAGCGGCAGTGGAGGAGGAGGAGATAGCCAAGACTTTTTTTTAATATATTTATTTATTTTCTATAAATTTGGGAAAACCCCAAAACATTGGGAAATGGAAAAGAGAATGCAAAGAGAAAGTGCGCTGGAGTATAACAATGGATCGGTGTAGCCAGTATACTTGTCTATTCAGCACAAGGTACGGACAAGTCCCGTGGGATCGATGCCTGGTTCATTTTAATGAACGTGAGCTTGTACACGTTAGCTGTGGACAGGCAGCTGAGCTTGTCACCCCCCTTATCACCCCCCTGCTGTGCTAAACACACATTCGAAGAATACACTGGCCACAGGGCAGGCCAGCACCTCCAAGGCGTAAAGGGCAAGCTCAGGCCATGTGCCCAATTTGGAGACCCAGAAGTAAAATGGGGCAGACCCATCAGTCAGTACGTGTAGGCATGTGCACACGTACTGTTCCAGCATGTTGCTGAAATGCTGCCTCCTGCTAAGACATTCTGTATCAGCTAGTGGTGCTGGTTGTTGTGGAGTGTTGATAAAGCATTTCCACTTTTCGGCCATGCTTACCCTCAGTTCAGAGGTGCTGGTGGTGCTCCAGCTGCATTGGCGGCTTCTTTCTCCTCCTCTGCCTTCGCCTTGTGCTTCCACTGAGCCCCTGCTGTCAGGTGGAAATGCCATCAGCAGCTTGTCTACCAGCATACGCTTGTACTTGCGCTTCTTCCGATCATGCTCCAGTAACAGAATTAAGGACGGCACGTTGTCCTTGTAGCGGGGATCCAGCAGGGTGGCCACTGAGTAACCAGCACTGGTTAGAATGTGGGCAACTTGGCGGTCATTGCGCAGGCACTGCAGCATGTATTCACTCATGTGTACCAGGCTGCCCAGAGGCAACGACAAGCTGTCCTCTGTGGGAGGTGTATTGTCTGTGTCCTCTGTATCCCCCAGCCACGCTCCATTGATGCCCATGAGCTGCTTTGGGTGCCACCCTGCTGTGAACACAGTTCCTCCTCATCATCATCATCCTCCTCCAGAACTGTGTCCTGGCTGGACAGTTGTGTACCTGGCCTCTGTTGGTGCAGGAACTCACCCTCCGAGCCACTTGTGAATGACTTTCCTGATAACCGTGGAAATGACTCCTCCTCTTCCTCCTGTGCCACATCCTCTTCCTTCATCTCCCGAAGCGTTTTTTTCAAGGAAACATAGAAGTGGGATAGTAACGGTGTGGACGGCATATCGGCACTGGCCATGTTGGTGGAGTACTCGAAACAGCGCAACACGGCACACACGTCCTGCATGGAGGCCCACTCTGTGGTTAAGTGGTGCTGTTCCACAGAGTGACTCACCCGTGCATGCTGCAGCTAAAACTCCACTATCGCCTGCTGCTGCTCGCACAGTCTCTCCAGCATGTGCAAGGTGAAGTTCCACCTTGTGGGCACGTCGCATATGAGGCGGTAAGCGGGAAGGCCAACGTTATGCTGCAGCACTGACAGGCGAGCAGCAACAGAGTGAGAATGCCAAAAGCACGCACAGACGGTCTGCACTTTCTGCAGCAGCTCTGACATATCGGGGTCTTTTTTCAGGAACCTCTGCACCACCAAATTCAGCACATGCGCCAGGCAAGGGATGTGCATCAAACTGGTTAGGCCCCGAGCTGCTACGAGATTTCACCCGTTATTGCACACCACCATCGGCCTGTTTCTCTATGCCTGTCTACAGCTCCTGCATGGTGTGGGTTTTTTCCCTCAAACAGATGAGTTTCAAAATAGCCTGCTGTCGTTTCCCCCTGGCTGTGCTGAAGTTGGTGGTGCAGGTGTTACGCTGACTTGATGTGGAGGCGGTAGAGGAGGAAGCGGAGTAGAAGGCAACAGGAGGCAACGAGAAGCGTCCTGCAATCCTCCATGACAGAAGGACATGCTACAAACTGCTATCCATCTCAGGCCCAGCCACGACCCCTTTTACCCAGTGTGCAGTTAGGGATATATAATGTCCCTGCCCGTGCTTACTGGTCCACGTATCGGTAGTTATGTGGACCTTGCCACAGATGGCATTGCACAGTGCACACCTGATTTTGTCTGCCACTTGGTTATGCAGGGCAGGGATGGCTCGTCTGGAAAAGTAGTGGCTGCTGGGAACCACTTACTGTAGGACAGCCATCGCCATAAGGTTTTTAAAAGTCTCCGTCTCCACCAGACGGAATGACAGCATTTTAAAGGCCAGGAATTTTGAAATGCTGGCATTCAGGGCCAGGCATCGCTGGTGGGTAGGGGGGTACTTCCTCTTTTTCTCCAGTGTTTGGGGGATGGACAGATGAACGCTTCCTTGGGACAGTGTGGAGATGCTTGGTGACGGTGGTGGAGGCGGTTGTGTTGCTGCCACATCTTCTGTTTGTCACTGTCACTCCAGAGGGGGGGGGGGGGGGGGGGGGCTCGAGACTGCAGCAGAAGAGGGAGCAGGAGGAGCCTGAGATCTTTTGTGGTTTCTTAGGTGTGTACTCCACTGCAGCTTGTGCTTTGCATTTAGATGCCTGGTCATGCAGGTGGTGCTCAGGTTTAGAACATTTATGCCTCGCTTCAGGCTCCGATTGCACAGCGTGAAAACCACTCACGTCTTGTCTTCAGCACATTGTCTGAAGAACTATCATGCCAGAGAACTCATTGGAGCTGGCTTTGGTGTGCTCAGACCCTGGTGGGCAGTAGCAGGTGTACTGGCTAAGGGATGGCCACTCTGCTTTTGCACCCTGCTCCCTCTTTTGCTGTGCGGCTGACAATGTTAACTGGAGGCACTGTCAGCCACCCAATCTACTACTGCCTCTACTTGTTCTGGCCTCACCATTCGTACACTGGTATTCAGACCTACAAAACAACGCTGAACATTCTGTGGCCTACGTGCACCTGAGCAAGCTGTTTCATTTGGGAGTGGAGTGTAGCTGGCACAGCTTGACCACGTACTCTCCCTGCAACAGGAGCTCCACCAGCAGCACCAGCAGCACCATGACCAGGACCACGTCTCTAATTTGATGCTCTCCTCATTCACTCACTGAACTAACAGACAGATTAACTATATTAATTTCCATGTCACGTATGCAGTGCAAGTGTACCTCACACCAAAAATGGGTATATGTCACCCGCCGATCTAACAGACGGATAGACTATATTAATTTCCCTGTCACGTATGCAGTGCAGGTGTACCTCGCACCAAAAAAGCGTATATGTCACCCACCAAACTAACAGATGGATTAACTATATTAATTTCCCTGTTATGTATGCAGTGGAAATATAACTCAGACCAAAAATTGGTATATGTCACCCACCAAACTAACAGACAGATTAACTATTACATTTTTGTGTCAGGGGTACTAAAAATGTGCATTGCACCCACAATGAAAATCACTATAGGTCACCCACAGAATTAAGAGCCAGATTAATTATTATATTTCTGTGTCAGGGGTGCAAAGATGATGCATTGCACCCAAAAAAGATCACTATAGGTCCCCCACAGAATTAACAGCCAGATTAATTATTACAGTTCTGTGTCAAGGGTGCAAAGCTGGTGTACTGCACCCACAAAAAAATCACTATAGGTCACCCACAGAATAAATAGACAGATGAGATTCCTAACACTCTCCCTCATTTCAGCTGCCTGCTTCCTGTCCCTCCACTACTCAGAGCTGATGGGTGCTGCTACACGTGATCCAGCTTGTATAGAGGCTGGGTCACATAATGCCAATCACAGCCATGACATTACTAGGCATGGCTGTGATGGCTTATAAGTGCCCACAGCTTAAAAGTTTGTTGATTTGCTGCTCTGCAGCCTTTCAACAAGCTTTATTAATTGCCCAAACACCGAACTCGAACCCAAACTTTTGCTGCAAAGTTGGGTTCGGGTCCGGATTCCTGATGTCACGGTAAGTGGGGATAAGAGAAATACCAAATAAACAAACAGCGACAGGAAAACAGACTAGGCCTCAAAGCTAGGGAAGAGGGAATGGTAACCTCCTAACAATCCCTGAGCCTGTCCCTGACTGCTGACAGTATGAGCAAGTCCTGATGGTGAACAAACTCATACGCTGGAACCTATGCCCTGCTGATACTATCGAAAACCCTAACTTAGGGAGCGGGGAATGAGGCAGCCGGTACCTTCCACCGTGAAGGGACCAGCGTCTCCCTGAGACCTAGAAACAACACACACCAAGGAGAAACAGGAGAACTTAGCTTTAGACGAGATTGAAGCAGATGATCCACAAAAAAACAGCATAGAACTCCAGAAGGAAAATATCAACCGCAAAGTCAGCAGTAAGAGGCGGACTTAAATAGAGCCTCTTCACAGATAACGAGCAGAACCTGAGCAGAGATGGGATCCTGCCAACAACAGCAAACAGAAAGGAAACACAGAAAGACCTGTCAGATAGACTCATGTGCTGCAAGTCTATCCGATCTTCTTAGATCTCTCACAGGGGAGTCAGTGACACCCGAACTCGCAAAGTTCGGTACGGACCTGAACTGCAGTTCGGGTTCACTCAACACTAGCAATGAACATGATGGTAGGCAGGCAGACAGCAGTAGCAGCATGAAGACGGCAGTGGCTGCAGCTATATGATACAGATGTTGGTAGGCAGATAGTGACAGTGGCATGATGGCATCAGCAAAAGCAGCTATATGGTATGGAACATGATGATAGGCAGGCAGACAGCAGCAGTGGCATTATGGGGCACCGTCAGCATTGGCAAATCAGCAGGAGGAGTGTGAAAATGTTCACGTTTCCATGACCAAAAGTGATGTTTTGTATACTGGTGGAGGACAACTTAGTTGGCTTGGCTGAAAACCCTTTCTGAGATGACACTGGAGGCTTGGTGAGAGAGCATACAGAGCCAGTTTGAGTTACTTTTCCAGTCTGCCTGCCCAGGGGTCAGGGAACATGGGATGTGCCGGAGAAAGGCCAGAGTCCAGGTTTCGACTGAACCTGGGTGTTGAGCTGGTATGTCTCAGTTTGCTAATTTGCCTTAGCCTGGTGTGGCACATGAAAGAATTGTACCATTATGTTGATGATACTGAATTGGCTGCTGCCTCTGTGGGTTCTGTTGCTTGTAGTAGGGAAGACGGCAGGAGGTGGATGACTCTGCAGTGGGGGGAGAAGGTCCTCAGATAGAGATTGCCTTGCGGTCCGCCTGGCGGTCGTTTTGCAGCTAACTTTGCTTGTTCGCGATTCTCCAAACATGCGAACATATGGCGATGTCCGCCAGTGCCATATTCTTTTGCATTGTGCCGAACTTTGACCCATGCCACATTTATCAGGTGGGACAGGACAGCCAATTGAGACGTTTCAGCACATGGACACACCCCCACCCTATAAAAGAACCCGATCTGGCAGCCATTATACGTTCTGTGTTTTGCTAGTGTAGTGAGAGGTTGCTTTGCAGAGCAGGGACAGGCTGGTAGGGACACCAAACGCTAGCTAATAGAGCCACAAAAGTCCTTTTAAGGACCGGTATAGGTGTGCTATCGATAGGTGTGATATACTGAGGGGTGTGATATACTTATAATATACTTTCTACATAGAAAGTATATTATAGTGCATTTGTATTGTGCAGCAGTTGTGTGTGCGGTTTTATTGTGATACCGCAGCTATATAGAGGGAAAAACGCTATTGGAACAACTATTTGCAAGGGGTATGATATACCTGTTTCCACCAAATATTGATTGAGGAGTTTGATATACCTGCTTCCACACAGTACTGATTGAGGCCTGCGATATACCTGCTTCCAGAAAATACTGATTTAGGGCTGCAATATACCTGCTTCCACAAAATACTGATTAAGGAGTTTAATATACCTGCTTCCACAAAAAACTGATTGAGGGCTGCGATATACCTGCTTCCACAAAATACTGATTAAAGGGTTTGATATACCTGCTTCTACAAAATACTGATTAATGGGTTTGATATACCTGCTTCCACAAAATACTGATTGAGGTTTGCGACATACCTGCTTCCAAAAAATACTGATTTAGGGCTGCGATATACCTGCTTCCACAAAATACTGATTAAGGAGTTTGATATACCTGCTTCCACAAAATACTGATTGAGGGCTGTGATATGCCTGCTTCCACAAAATACTGATTAAAGGGTTTGATATACCTGCTTCCACAAAATACTGATTAATGGGTTTGATATACCTGCTTCCACAAAATACTGATTTAGTGCTGCGACATACCTGCTTCCACAAAATACTGATTGAGGACTGCAATATAACTGCTTCCACAAAATACTGATTGAGGGCTGCGATATACCTGCTTCCACAAAATACTGATTAAGGGCTGCGATATACCTGCTTCCACAAAATACTGATTGAGGCGTTTGATATACCTGTTTCCACCAAATATTGATTGAGGCCTGCGATATACCTGCTTACACAAATACTGCTCTTTTCTAGGGACTTAGGCACAGGGTCAATTTGAAAATGACAGGCAGAGGAAGAGGCAGGCCGTTCCGCAGGGGTGGTAGGGGTCGGGCAAGTGCACCAGACCGGAGCCTAAGTGAGAAGTTGGAGAAGGCGCGTGCGATTTCTTTAAAGGGCACACCAGAGTTGGTTGAGTGGCTCTGCACCATCTTCATCCTCTGTATCTGTACCCTCGTCAGTCTCTGCTGTGTGCACCCCCAAAGACACCACAACCACCACAACCAACCTAGCCCCTCCACTCGAGTCAGAGGAATTATTTTCCCATCCATTCCCAGATCTCACCGATGCACAGACATTCATTGACATCAGATGAGGAAGAGGGGGGTAGCAACGGCCGCCACCCAGCGGTCTGACGACAGTACCCAGATCAGCCCAAGGAGGGATGTCAGTGGTGGTGAAGGTGAGGATGATGATGTGTCGATGGATGTCATGTGGGTGCCTAAAAGAGAGGAAGAGGAGGGGAATTCAGAGGGAGAGATGGAGCAGCATAGAGGGGGGAGAAGCAGGCAGAGCTCGAAAGGCACTGGAGGCAAAAAGCAGACTGCAAATGTATCTGGAGCGAGCCATCCACCATGCACGGTCACTTCTGGCGCTCCCAGGATGCCGGCACATGGCTCCGCAGTGTGGGCTTTTTTTAACGTGTCAGCTGCTGACAATAATGTTGCCATCTAGAGCCTGTGCTGTCAACGCATACATCGCGGTAAGCCCAACAATCACCTAGAGACGACTGCATTAAGAAGGCACCTGGACTCCCATCATCGAGCCCAGTGGGAGCAATGCCGTCAGAACCAACAAAGCCACACTCCAGGTTATCCATGTCCTGCCTCTTCTCCTTCTCCTCTCTCCTCCCATTTGTCTTCCTCTCCACCTTCCATTGTGCCATCGTCGCATTCATCTGGCAGAAGGCAGGCTTCCGTGGCCCAAATGTTCAAGCGTAAAAAGTTGATGACGCCAGATAACCCTCTTGCCCAACGGCTGAACGCTGGCTTGTCGGAACAGCTAGCCCGCCAACTACTGCCATATAAACTGGTGGACTCGGAGGCCTTTAGAAAATTTGTGACCATTGGCACACCGCAATGGAAGGTCCCGGGAAGGAAATATTTCTCCCAGAAGGGCATACCAGAGCTGGTATATTGCCACAATCAGCAGCAAGTGACTATATCTCTGGCACACATTGTTGGTGCCAAGATACATCTGACCACAGATCTAGCAAACACGGGCAGGGAAGGTACATAACTTTTACTGCACACTGGGTGAACCTTCATCAAGCATGTAACCCGTGGCTCCCATGTGAATTTTGTGTTACCGCCAAGGATTGCGTGCAGGCCTGCCTCTTCTTCTCCTACTCCATCCTCCGTCTCCTCCTTGGCTGACTCCTTCTTTTCCACTGCTACTGCCTCTTCCGCTGTGCCATCCAAGCTCCCAAAAACCTATTCAACGTCCCAGGTGAGAGGTTGCCATGTTGTGGCTGTTGTGCCTGGAAGCCAAGAGCCACACCGGTCCTGCACTTCTTTCAGCTCTGCGGTCACAGGCCAATCAGTGGCTAACCCCACTCAATTTGACAGTTGGCAAAGTGGTGTGCAACAACGGTGCCAATCTGATGAGCGCACTGAAACAGGGCAAAATGACAAACCTGCCGTGCATGGCAAACGTCCTGAACATAGTTGTGCAATGATTCATTGCCAAATACCCCGGGGTCCAGGACGTCTTGTGGCAGGCCAGGAAAATCTCTGGCCATTTTTGAAGATCCTACATGGCCATGACTTGCCTTGCTGACGTTCAGTGGTGACACCACCTGCCCGTCAAAAGTCTGATTTGTGACAGCCCGACGCGCTGGAACTCCACCTTGTATATCCTTGATAGGCTGCTCTAACAGCAACATGCCATTAATGACTACAATGTAGGAACTCTGCAGCAGAACAGGTTCTGAGGAGCTTGGTTTCTTTTCACCGCGCCAGTGGCTGCTCATGCGCGACGCATGCAGATTTTTGCGGCCATTTGATGAGATCACCAAACTGGTCAGTCGCAGCCAGGGAACCATCAGTGACATCGTACCTTATGCCTTCTTTCCTTTTTTTCTGGAGCATGCATTGTGTCGTGTCATTGATCAAGCCATCGAGGAGCAGGACCTGGAAGATAAGGAAGTCGCAATGCTGAATGAATTCCTGGGGAAGGCTACTCCATCTGAGACAAGTCAGCAGGAGTGTGAAGAGGAGTCAGAGGAGGATGGTGGCTTGGGGGAGGAGAATTAGGAGCAAGAAGAGCAGGCTTTAAGGGGGACTTTAAACTTTTCTCGTAACCATGGTGTTGTCCCTGGCTGGGGGGAGGAGACCGAGGACGACTTTCTCCTGAGCGATAAGCAGGACCCAGGGCGTCTCACCGCTTCCAATTTAGTGGAAATGGGGGCCTTCATGCTCCAGTGTTTGAAGAGGGATCCCCGTATAAAAAACATAAAGGGCAAAGACCAGTACTGAGTGGCAACGTACTTAGACCCCCGGTACAAACACAAAATGGCAGACATGTTACCAGCATCACAGAGGGCTGGCAGCATGCAGCATTTCCAGGCCTTGCTGCGAGAGATGCGGGCGCTGGCAGAGGAATTTCCACCCACAGCGAAACATGTGTGGGTACCAATCCTACCGTGCCTGCAAGAAGAGGACGGTTTGAAGATGTGTTGGTCACTTCAGATATGAGATCATTCTTGCAGCCAACCCATCGACAGCTGCCCTGCAGATCCAGCTTTAGGGAACGCCTTGAGTGAAAGGGGTCCATCTACATCGGGTTAACAGCCGATGTGGACGCTCTGAGAAGAATGTATTTGGACTACTGGGTGTGCAGGCTTGACTTGTGGGCAGAGCTGGCACAATTTGCCAAGGAACTCTTGGCTTGCCCCTCATCGAGTGTCCTATCCGAAAGGACGTTCAGTGCAGCAGGGGTGATTGTGACCGATAAGCTCAATTGCCAAGCTCACGACAATTTGGACTACCTCACATTTCTAAAAATGAATGAGGCTTGGATCTGGGAGCAATTTAACACCTGTGACGACCACGTGTAATAGAATTTCCTCATACCAGCCCACACTTATCCGCCGCCACCCAGAACAAAGAATGGTCCTTGTCTCATGTATATACAGTGCCATACAAGGCCTTTTCTGTCAGGTGAATGCCTAATTTTTGGGGCCTGTACTCCAGTGGCCTACAGTAAAATTTTTATCCCGTGATTGTCTAATATACTTCCAGCCAAATAATCACAAGTTCTTTTCTGTCAGGTTAATGCCTAATTTTAAGGTCCTGTACTGGCCTACAGTATAATTTGTATCCAGTAACCACATAATGTACCTCCAGCCACATAATCACAAGTTCTTTTCTGTCAGGTGAATGTCTACTTTTTGGGGTCTGTACTCCAGTGGCCTACAGTAATTTTTTTATCCAGTGACCGCCTAATGTACCTCCAGCCACTTAATCGCAAGTTTTTTTCTGTCAGGTTAATGCCTAATTTGTGGGGCCTGTACTTGCCTAGAGTAAATTTGTTATCCAGTGACCATGTAATGTACCTCCAGCCACATAATCACAAGTTCTTTTCTGTCAGGTGAATGTCTAATTTTTGGGGCCTGTACTAGCCTACAGTAAAATTTGTATCTCGTGACCGCCTAATGTACCTCCAGCGAAATAATCGCAAGTTCTTTTTTGTCAGGTTAATGCCTAATTTTTGGAGCCTGTACTGGCCTACAGTAAAAATTTTATCCAGTGACCACGTAATGTACCTCCAGCCACATAATCACAAGTTATTTTCTTTCAGATGAATGTCTAATTTTTGGGGCCTGTACTGCAGTGGCCTACAGTAAAATTTTTATCCAGTGACTGCCTAATGTACCTCCAGGCAAATAATCACATGGGGTACCTTCAGGACGCATTGCAAGCAAGGAGTGGACAAGGCATCGCAAAGAAAGGGCATTCCCTCTCCGGGGAACACATGGAACACTCTTCCGAAGGTGAACCTGGAGCCAACTAGAGCCGACTAGGAGCGCAGCCATCATGACATGAACTTAGCATAAAAACATGAACAGGCAAAGCGAGGTACAACACATGGAACGGATCAGAAGAAAACAATGCAAAACCAGGCAGCCCATACCGAGACGTAGATGGCAGAACAAAGGCAAATCCTGGGAAAGCAAAACATAGACAGAGCCAATAGTGCATGACACCAACCGGACATGGACAAGGACAGACATGAACAAAGACATAGCAGGGTACAGACACCCTCAAGGCATGGCATGGCGTGGCATGGACAGGAAGAGCAGAATTATAGCAGGGTACTGGACAGCCTGAATTAACAGTACTGGCAGACAGAGCCCTGAACCTCCATGCCCAAAGACAGAAGTAGCAGCCTAACGAGCGCACCTGAAAGGACACACCCAGGAACCTAAGATGGAGATTAACCCCATCAGAACCAAGCAGGGATGTACCTTATCGGGTCAGAGGTAAGCAAGAAACTGCAGCAAAGAAGCTGCAATACACAACATTGCTCCTAGCAACCAGCAAGCACGCAAGTCTGCAGCCAGAACGCAAGGGTGCAACAGACCTGAATACACACAGGGAGACGATACCACCTGATCGAGAGCACAAACCACGTCACAACGAACCTCATCGTGACACACAAGTTATTTTCTGTCAAGTGCAGGCCGGAATCAGGGCTGCAAGGCTGGATGGAGGCCTGGCATGACTGGGGCTTGGAGGGAGAGGATTCGGGGTTACAAGGGGTTAAGGAGGAAGGATAGTGACGTAAGGGATGGAGGTGTGGCTAAGGGGTTAAAAGGGTTAGCAGGGGCGGGAAAAGGGGCCATTTTGTGAGGACGGCAGTGTGGCAGCAGCCCCCTCCCACCCACCCCATTTTTTGTTGTTATTTTTGGCTGCTATTTGCCTGGGTTAGGTTGGGGTCCTCGAGTGTCACTTAGTGTTGGGATTAGGCCGGGGGGTTGCGAGTGGATTACGGATGTCCGGTAGTGATTGGAGGGTAAGCTTTGTCATAGCGGCCTGGGGCGGTGGGGGGGGGGGTCCTTGGAGTTGGTGGTTATGGTGGCTCTGGCGTGGTGGGGAGGGAGCCAAAGGAGGCTCTGGATTCCCCAGGTACTGGTTTAAGGTGTGATATGGCGGGTAGCGGCCCAAGTTGGTTGCCCTTGGTTACTGGTTCCTGCCTCTGAGCTGGCGTTCATCGGCTAGAGGTAATTTAACTGAGTGCGAGGCCAGTTATCCGTCATTTATGGGGCTTCAAGGACCCTCCCCGTGTTGGCATTCATGGGTTCTTGGTAAGGTTTTAGGGCGGGGCCTTCAGGTGGGAAGGCCAAGGGTTAAGTTATGTATTTATGATATTTATTTGTATTTATGTTATTAATAAAAGGCTGCTGTGGCCATAAAATCCTCTTGCTGAGTCTGTCATTATTGGGGGGGGGGGAGTGGAGTTTAAGAGGTAAGCGACTCGACAATAAGCCGGTCAGGTGAATGCCTAATTTTTGGGGCCTGTACTCCCGTGGCCTAAAATGAAAAATTTCTAGGCTACAGCAGGGCACATTTTTGAGAGTTTCCCGTTAAGACGCATAAAAATGGATCCTTCTTTCAGTAGGACCTGCGCTGATGTCACCGCTCTCACCACGTCATCGAAGGTCCTTTTGCAGGTCGGTCAAGAAGAAGAAAGTGGATGAGGTGAGTAATGTTTTTATTATTTTTTAACTCTCAATTGACATTTCACTTTGCATTCTGTATTAAAGAATGCTATTATTTTCCATTATAACTATGTTATAATAGAAGATAATAAAATCTACTGAACACCGAACCCAAACGCGAACTTCAGTGAAGAAGTCCGGGTTCAGGTCTGGGTATCACATTCAGTATTTTATCACGCGTGTGCGAAACGCATTAAAATGCTTTGCACTCTCGCGGAAAAACGGAACAACGCAACACAATCGCAGACAAAACTGACTGAAATTGCGTGAGCACTCGGGCGGGTTTGCTGCAATGCGTCCGCAACGCATCTGGCCCTCACCCGCAACACCCATGTGAAAGGGGCCTTAGTCTACCTAGAAGACGTGATTCAGCTATAAAGGCATCTGAACCATTAAAATAATTGCATATTGTATATGATAGATGTGTTATATGAAATGTTTTACAGAAAATTTTGCATATGTGGGCAATGTGATATAATTTAATATTATTGATTAGTTTACAACTTTACATTCAGGTTGCATTACTTTGCCTTAAATCATATCTTTATTTTACCTAAGAGTCCATGATTATGAAGCATGGTCATATACAGTTATGTGGCTCATTGTATCAGTTCGCCAGCTGTACAGGAACAAGCTTTTGAAGTAAGGTATTGCATTGCGCGACTGCTAAGCTTACATTTGGTGAAGGGTCATAACTGGAATTCATCCAAAGTAAGTGAACTTCCTTTTAGCACAATAACTATAACAGTATTAGTAACTAGTACTTAATACTAATAGTAACAGGTAGTAATTAAAGTCACTTTCAACACAATTTGGGAATTTTGAAACAGAGACACTGAAATCTGTTTGTGCATCAGTTATCATGAAATACAAGTACAAAGATTTCTTTCATCCTCCTGAAGAGTGGTATGTTGTTCATGAGAACAACTCCACAAGCAATGGATATCATCAGAAGCAAATAGTGAGGAATACTGAGATTAGCAAAGAGGTAATGGAAACCTTTCACACTGTACATGGTGTCTGAGCTGAAGGCAGCATGCTATAGAGCAGGATAAGCTAAGCAGACTGATATATACAGTACTGTATAATAGTTTTAGACAGGTGTGGAAATTTTTTTGCAAATTAAGTATGCTTTCCAAAATAGTTTATGTTAGTGTTAGTAGTTAACTTTTATTAATTAACAAAATGCAAAGTGAATTAGCAAAATAAATGTGAATCCAATCAATACTTGGTGACCACCCTTTGCCTTCAAAACAGCATCAGTTCTTCTAGCTACACTTCCACATAGTTTCTGAAGGAACTATATTTCTGCATTGATTCCTCACATATAGGGGGATTGTTCCAAGCATCTTAGAGAACTAACCACAGATCTTCTGTGGATGTAGGGTTGCTCAAATCCTTCTGTTTTGTCATGTGATCCCAAAGAGACTTGATGATTTTAAGATCAGGGCTGTGTGGGGACCATATCAGCACTTCCAGGACTCCTTGTTCTTCTTTATGGTGAGGATACAGTAGTTAATGACATTGGCTGTATGTTTGGAGTTGTCCTGCTGCAGAAAACATGTATATTTAAGCTATTATGCTTTTTGAAAGCATTCGTACTTTGCAGGATTTTCCCACACTGCCTACAAGTTTTGCACAGTACTGTGTCACCATTTGTATAAGGTATAAATTGAAGCACGGTATATCTTCACTATTTGTATAGCTGGCATACAGATTTAAGTATACCTTCACTGTTTGTATAGTTGGCATATAGATTTAAGTACGGTATATCTTCACTATTTGTATAGCTGGCATATTTTCAAAGGGGTTATCCAATGTCTCCAACAGCCCCCATGTGCCGGGCCCCTCGCAGGTAATATACTTACCGCGCTCCCTGCTCCTGGTGCCGCTACTGGTCCCCACACCGCCGCTGCTGCTTCTCCCTGTACACTGATGAAAACATCCGGTGTCGGCTAGGAGCAGCCAATGGCAGGTGGGGACAGGGACGAGCCTCCCTAGCATAGGGGTGATGCTAGGGAGGCTCTTCATCATCACTGTCTGACATTGGCTGCTCCCCCCCAACACCGGATGTTTTTTTCTGTGTACAGGGAGAAGCAGCGGTGGTGCGGGGACCAGGATTGGTGCCGGGAGCGGGGTATGGGGAAAATGTATTACCTGTGAGGGACCCAACACATGGGGGCTGTTGGAGACATTGGATAACCCTTTAAAGTATATCTTCACTGTTTGTATAGTTGTCAAATAGACTGAAGTATATCTTCAGTTTTTGTACAGCTGGCATACAGATTTAAGCATATCTTCACTATTTGTTTATTTGACACATATATTAAACTGTATATTCACTATCTGTATAGTTATTACTAGTGATGAGCGAAGTTATGAAGCGCATTGCTTTGTATGTAGTGTGCAAAGACGGGGAATAGTGATGAAGCTGCCCCCTGTCATTGAACCCCTCAGTTGCTTTTTTTTTTTTTTTAAACCACTCAGTGGTCAGTATCTAAAAGCTCTTAATATACTTATATAGTAAGCTTTATTCCAACCTCATCAACGTGGCAAATCTTTATTGTATATTTCTTTTTTTTTTTTTTTTTTTTTTTTAATATAGTTATATTCCAATCAAATTTTTTTCACAAAAAACTCCACTTCTTAAACTTCCACACACCCTCAGTGTCTATACCACCACCGTACTTCTTATCCCAACAATATATTATATATAACCTTGACAAAATTAATTTCAAACAGTCATCCTCCGATACAATTTCTCTTTTAAACACTAACAAGTTTACTTATCGCAGCATCTGATGCTACAATTGTGGGCTATCTGGGGTTAATCCGGTAAAAAAAAAAAAATTACATACTCACCTTATCTATTTGCTCAGGGAGAGGTCATCGCAGCCATTTTGATTGAAGACACCGTGTGATGGGATTATGTCACACGTTACCCAACGCAAGATTTCGTGAGGTATATTCAATCAAGATGGCCACAACAGCGTCTGCGCAAGCAAATGGATGAGATGAGTATGTTTTTTTTTTTTTTGACACCATTTCAGGAAAAAAAAGATTTGTTATCGCGAAGCGCAAGGAAATTTTGAATTTTGGTGAATCTAATTTTCCCAAAATTCGGATCAAAGTCAATTTGTTTGGCTTCAATTCGCTCAACACTGGTTGTAATTCTATACAGATTTAAGTATATCTTCACTATCTGTATAATTGGTACTGTATATAGATTTAAGTACTTCTTCACGATTTGTATAGTAGGTATACATATGTAAACTACATAAAAAGTTGCATTCTTTGGTAAATACGTTCTTTTACTTATAGCGTACTGGTTCTTACAGCTTCTGTAGTAGTCCAGATAGCATTTACAATTTAGCTACTATATGCTCTTGAAAGCAGTCAAAACACATGTCAGACACTCCCTTACATGAGCTCCTATACTAAAGTAAACCAGCCTTGACTACACCGGAGTACTATACCATGCTTAGAGTAAGAAGAACACTTCCCAGAATGCAATTACCAGTTGAGCCAGCAAATGATCCTGGGAGATTCTAGCTCTAAAGAAAGTACAACTTGTAGCTTGCTCTATGCAATATATGTTGTAAAACCAGGTTAGTAAAAGTATATAATTTTATTTCCAAAGTTACTCAGCTAATTGTATACATATTTAAAATTAAAAGATAGGTCTATTTTATGCACTAAGGATATGTTCCATTGCTTGTTGATAGTAGTCATGGATGATTCAATGCATCTGTATATTTCTGCATTGATTCCTCACATATAATGATACTATCCAATACAAATTTAATCTGATGATGGCTGACCATAAGAAATCAGTCCTCCACTATATGTAAGGGATAACAGGCCATAATGTACCTTACTTTCCATACTGTACACATAAACACTAATTGATGAGATGTTTACCTTCATTATCACCTTTTATGGTAATACACTTTAATGGTCGAGCAAAAAGAAAAACAAAAAGCCACTACAAAAAAACAGACACAAAAACTGTGTTTGTGAAAAAATTTTGCTCCAAAAAAAAGAGACATAAAGAGCGGTGTTTTTGAAAAGAAATAGGTGCTTCATAACCAGAAGAAAAAGACGTGTTCTCTCCAAGTGTCGAAAACTTATTTTGAAATATTAATTATTGAGACTTACTTTAGTTTTCTTCTGAAATAAATTTACAAAGCAATGATTCACTGTGTGTTGGTGCGAGATCGCTAGAGTTTCAACAAGGCACCAGACTGACAGTGGAACCAGGTGAGCTCTTGTCAACAGACAACGGGATTCATTCATTTACTATAACTACTGTAATGTCAGATATACATTTGACCATTTACAATTCAAAGTGAACCTTTTAGTTGGCTTACTGCATTTAAATACAATTTTTACTGCTTCAATATGGTCTCAATCTAGGGTTAATTTTTTGGCTGCAACAGACCCCCCCCCCCCCCCCCCCCCCCTCCCGCACTTCTCCTAAATGAGTTAAGATATTTCTTTCATAGACCACCTCGTGCGCATTAATCAAATTCACATAAGCAACTAATTAAAAGAGACAGAAAAATGTGGATTATTAAGCACAGAAAAACTTGCTGCATTAAAACTCTGGCTCTCAGAAAGGAACATAGCAGAAATGGTCTTTTTTAGAAATTTGTGGGGGAAAATGTGAGCTACACGTATTGCTTAATGTGGTATGTTAGAACAATTATGTTTGTGGGCTTTGAAAACCTTTACTTGATCTTAATTTTCTGTTCCACCGCAGGTGACAACAGAGTCACTTCTCCCTCTGTGTTTGTGTTGAAGTCTCAGAAGGAAAACCCTCTTGTGGCTTGTTTGGTGAAAGATTTCTACCCAAACAATCTTGAGATCTATATGAATTCCACAAAAAACAGTTTTAGTCATGACAAGGTCTCCACAAAACTGTCACCACAGGGAAAATACAGTGCTGCGCTTGTGGCCAACTTGGGGACAAATAATGTGCAGTGTCAAGCCAAGCACCAAGACACTTGGGTGACAAACATGGAGACCACTTCAAAACTGAAAGGTACAACAATAACATTTTACTTCTGTTTCTATAAATTTATGGTCCATGAACAAAGTAATAATAGTTCAATGCTGTATAGCTCCTTGAGTTAGTATTGATAAATGATACGGCTTAAAGGGTACACCTTCAGGGCAATTTCTTTATGATAGTATTTTACTCATTTTGGGCTAAAAGTCATTTTACAATTGCTCTTTATTAGAAAATATTCAGCCATGTCTAAAAATACAAGGGCTGTATGTATTCTTTGAATCCCGTCACCTAAGGACTCATGTGTAGCTCTTATCTCCAATTTCCTGACCTCAAAAACACTCTTTACAAGATCAATTCTTATGAAACTGATAAGAATATAGCTGAAATAAGTGTTTATGAGGTCAAGACATCAGAGATAAGAACTACACATGACCCCTCAGATAATGGGATTCAAAACTGTGACACCTTGCAAACAAGACTGATTTTTAACCCATGTATGTCAGAAATGGCTGAACATTTTTTATAAAGAATAAAGACCAAATGAAAAAATTATGTTCAGCCCTTAATTAGTACAATGTAATTTTTTTTACAAAATGTCATCATGACACTAATGGGAACAGTCAGAACAGGTTATGTAAATTTAAAAAAATGAACTTTTAAATTTTTTATACCACAGTCCTGAATAATCAGCCTAAAGGAAGAGATGGACGAGATTCCATAAAATGTCAACATCAGCAAACTTCTGGTTAGTAAAATGAAACATATTTGATTTATATACTTACTGTATGTTACCTAGCATTATTATGACTTATTGTTACAGGTCAAGCCTTACCACAAATATTAATTTACTTTCAATGATGATAATAGATCGTGGAGCTATAATATCATTGTAATATTATTTTATTTGTCACTGTTATAAATGGAATACTAATACTTAGTATAGTACACTTGTTGAACATATAAAGGGTCAGTTCATATAAATTAGGTATATATTAGGGTATATATACACGTGTCAGATTTCTACAATGGAAAATAATTCCATTTCTGCAATGGAAAATGATTCCATTCATCTGAATGGGTTTTGCATAAATCCATTTACTTGTAGCCAAAACAACACCATTCAGATAAATGGAACAGATTTTAATGGTAGAAATTTCTACATCATATCTGGCAATTGTGACCATAGAATTCCATCTATGCAGTTTGGTGCAGTTGCAGTATGACAGCTATGCAACTTCAGGCCAATTATTACATTTTTTGTCAGTTCCAAGGAGAAATGCTGCAGGAATACCCTACAAAAGTCTTTATCCATTGTCTACTGTGCATTTTATCCAGAGAGATAAAGAGGTATTCTAGTTAGATTAAGTTATCCTCTATCCACCGGATAGGGCGATAACTATTAGATTGGACCCCTGGGCCCCCCATCCATCACAAAAACAGGGGGGCCTTGTACCCCCCTGCAGCACCCCTGAAATGAATGAAGCAGCCGGTCGGTCACATGTGTGCAACCGCTTTGTTCATTTCTATGGGAATTCCGGAGATAGCCAGGTACAGCGCTTTGCTATCTCTTTAATTCCTATAGAAATGAATGAAGCCTCTGCATGCATGCACAACCAGTTTCTCCATTCATTTTAGGGGGGCTGCAGGGGATAGGGGGCCCCCGCTCTCATGATCGGTGGTGGTCCCAGTGGTAGGACCCCTATAGATCTAATAGTTATGCCCTATACCCAATCTAACCAGAATACCCCTTTAACACACAGAGCAATTCCTTATATTAGAGGGAATTTGTCACCACGCTTTTGGACTAATATCTTCTACAGTAATATATGAGTAGTACTACAGAGAAGGAGTACATATCACTATTTTTATTTTTCTACTGCCCCTATTCCCCTACTGTCAGCACTCAGAGCTGCACCGAAATACACTGTCAGGCCTGCTGGGCATGCGCACAGGAGTCCTCGCCATTAGGTTAGCACACCGGTCTGGACTGTGTATTTTTAGCACAACTTTGAGTGCTGGCAACGGGGGGAACAGGAGGCAGCAGGGAAAAAATAAAAATGGTGATCTGGACTCATGTGTAGTACTGCTCGTGTATTACTGTAGCTAACAGTCCAGAATCGTGGTGACAGATTCCCTTTAAAAGTATCCTATCACAGACATAAAGCAATAGCATTTGGACTCTCTGGTATTTTGTTAATTAAATAGACCTAAAACATGATGTTTGTTACTTTTCAGAAATAAGTAACACCCTCTCCTTAAATATAATTGGAATCAGAGTGCTGGTCACCAAGGCGATTGTCTTCAACACTATTATGACTGCTAAGTTCCTGGGAATATGAGGTAATATCTGGCTTAAAATTTGGTACCCTAAAACAATACAGAGGGCTGTGCATTTAGGGTAACAAAGACGCTATCTGAGATTAACATAAAAGTTCAGTTTGTTATATCATTAAAGAAACACAGATAATTTGTTGCTAAGCAGAACTGATGTAACTCCTATGACTAAGAACTTAAAGAGTCACTGTACTTTCACACAATTTAATTTAATTTAATAGAAAATGGCGTAATTAGAAAATATGGTTGCATCCATCTGAAAAAAGCTATACAGTCATGATCACTAGGGCTCTCACATTTATCTAATTTGAAGTCAACTGCCGGCTGTCAGGCAAGATCCATCCCTGGTAACAGAGACTTAGAAGATAGTTCACAGTAAAGTGGAGCATGTTAGACCTAGCTGAGATCCTGAGCCTGATAGAAACACTGCATCTACACTGCATTTGAAGATTATAGGTGTGTCCTGTGTGTCTGTAAGTGTGATCCAATCCTTTTTATCAGCTTTCTTAGCTCACTAGAAGAAAACAATCATAGCGGGAAGAAAGAGAAATTAGGTGATAAGTGAGACACCCATTGCTTCTGAGTGAAATGCATCTAGCTGTGCATCTGAAACAGGGAACACTTTGGCTGAAAGAGACTTTAGGGAAACCAAAAAACACCAGTTATTTCATAGTTATGATTGTACAAAGAAGCACAGCCATTACGCAAACCAAACAGTTTTTTGAAAACTTCAGTAAGTTTTAAGGTTAGCTTTGGAGTCACTAGGAGTTGAACGTGTGGTAGCTAGTAATCCGTGCTTAGCACCATACATTTGTGCCACTTTGGTGATGAGGGCCCAGCAGTTGTGTCAGCATCACCACTGGCACATAGGCGGTGTTAGGGTCAGCCTCTTTGATTAACAGAAAACACTCATGGTGGTTTTACTTTTGTAATGCCATCAATACTAATCACAGTGGAGAAATGTCTCTTCAAAACTGAACTGGCAAGGCTTGCCTCTGTGATCCCTTATTACCTTTAGGCATACCTGAGGTAATAGGCAGTAATATGTTAAAATACATAGGCATTCTAATGCAATATAACAATGTTGGCAAGATCAACCCTAGTATACCAGGCATATCAATCGGTGCAGTTGACCCTACTGTTTAAAATATTACCTGTCTCAAATATTTTAATATGTTTAAAATATTACCTGTCTACTGTATTCGCCTGGCTGAATACAGTAGATTCTGCTGGGAGATCTATGGAAAAAAAAGCATAAAATAAAACAATGATAGAATTACATTTTATGCACAATTAATTAATATAATGCCATGTAATAAACAATTATAATAAAACACAATGCACCCCAAAACAAAAAAATAAGGCCTCAAATACTAATTTAAAAAGATATGGCGCTCACAATGCACTAAGACAAATACTGAAAATTTTGCTGCATACTTATAGCCAAAATGAGACACATCCTCAAGGGGTTGGAATGATCAAGTGCTATTTTTTATTGAATGAATTGAATTGAATCTTCTCTTTATCTTTTTCAGATTGTATTAAGAAGAACATTTATTCCTGAGACCATTTATTTAATCGGTTTCTTTCACAATTATCTTTGTAATGTTAACTATCTATCTCTCATATCTATATCTATCTATCTATTGTTCTGTATCTCTGTTGATCTATTTATCGCTCTATTTACACTGAATCTTTTTATTTTCTTTATTCAATTGCAAACTCATTTTTTGTATATTTGTTTACATGAGCAGTAAAATAAATAAAGTAAATATGTCATTTTTATTAGCATTGTCAATAGAAAAAACAGCTAATTCGTTGCATTGATTATTGCAGGAGCAAACACTAAATTCCTTTAGAAACAGTTTGAATTTAGACTCATCATAGCTTTTTCCTTCTGCTTATATACTGTACTGTAGAGCCAGTCTATTACACATTTCTGTACATACAGTAGACGGCTGTTCCACATGACATTATACACGTTCAGTATGAGGGCTCTCTCACTTTTGCATTGTTTATATCAAGAAGGGTCAAATAAATGATGATGTCAACCAGGCCAAAAAGGCAAAATAGTTGCTTAGTCATTAAGTGGGGAGGGCGGGAACAGCATGAGAAGTCCACAGAGTGGACCAATGACATAGTGGTGAGTTGGCAGTAGCATGAGGAGACCACAGAGTAGCCCAGTGACATAGTGGTGATGTGGCAGCAGCATGGAGTACCACAGAGTAGTGATGTGGCAGCAGAATGAGGAGACCACAAAGTGGTGAAGCGGCAGCAGCATGAGGAGACCAAAGAGTGGTGAAGTGGCAGCAGCATGAGGAGACCACAGAGTGGCCAAGTGACATCACAGAGTGGTGAAGTGGCAGCAGCATGAGGAGACCAAAGAGTGGTGAAGTGGCAGCAGCATGAGGAGACCACAGAGTGGCCAAGTGACATAGTGGTGGTGTGGCAGCAGCATGAGGAGACCACAAAGTGCTGATGTGGCAGCAGCATGAGGAGACCACAGAGTGGGTAGGTAGAGGGCAATACCAGTACCAGCTGAAGATAGTGGCTGACAGTAGGAGCACCTGGCAACAGGTGTGGCATCAGGCAGGTGGCAGCATCAGAATAGTAGCTGAAGTAGGCAGCCAGAAGAAGTAGGTATCTTTTGTCAAAGTGTTGGTGTGGCACCATGGATGGTCTAGTCAGATGCATCAGGCATTAGTGTTTGAAAATCCGGGCTGATCCATGCCTGATTCATTTTCATGGTCAGTTTCTCTACTTTTTTGGTGCACAGGCAAGTTCTCCTTGGGGTAACTACTGCCCCTGCCGCACTAAACACCAGCTCTGATGCCACACTGATGGCCAGGCAGGAAAGCTTGCCCAGGGCAAACTCGGCCAGTTGCGGCCACAAATCGAGTTTGGCTGCCCAGTAGTCCAGGCGATATTCTATGTGGGGTGGCAGGGTGCACTCCAAGTATGCGACAACCTGCTGGTTCAGGTTCTGCTCTATGTCTAACTGTCTTCAGTAGGCAGGTGAAGAAAACTGCTCATCAGCAACTCTAGACTTAAGTTGCTGCTGATGGAGCTGTTACTGCTCCTGCCCCCCCCCCCTCCTTAGCAGCCATGGCAGTGGAACGTGAGCGTAGAAGGCCCCCCAAGGTAAGACCTGCGTGAGGATGGGCGATGGCGCACATAGGCAGCGGCCAACTGACTACATAGGATGTCTCGATAGTAGTTCAATTTGTCCTCCTTCTCAGCAGGAGTGAAAAAAGCCCCCATTTTGGACCAGTAGCAAGGGTCTAACATGGTGGAGAGACAGTAGTCATCCCTCTGGCGAATGGTGACAATTTGTCTGTCACTAAGCATGCAAGTGAGCATACATCAGGCAAGTAACGCCGAGGGACTCCATGCCTCCATCTCCACTGCATACTGCCACAGTGCGTCTGGGTCATCTGCCTCATCTTCCTCATCTCCCTGTAGCTCCTCTGGCTGCTCTTCCTCTCCTGTAACCTGTGTAGAAAAAACACCCATTTTTCTACACGTTGCTTGTTCTTGAATGTCCTCCTCCTCCTCTAGTTCAGCCCCTACAGGGCTCATGTGGCTGTGAGATATAGTCACTTCATCTCCTGTCCCCTGGCCAGCCAGATATAGCAGCATCTGTTCTAGGACATGAATCAGTGGAATGATGTTGTTCATCCCGCAGTCCTGGCGACTGACAATAAAAGTGGCCTCCTTAAAGGGTGTGAGCAAATGGCAGGTGTCATGCATGAGCTGCCACTGGCTAACATCAAAGTTACACAGGGGAGTACCTCTGTCCTCCTGTATCATCAAGTATATGTTTATGGCCTTTCTCTGTTCATATAGTCGGTCCATCATATGGAGGGTGGAATTCCAACAGGTGGAAACATCGCATATCAGCCTATGTTGGAGGATGCATTCAGCTCAAGGAAGGTGTGCTTTTTGCTGTGTACGAGTGGCTGAAGTGCATGCAAAGTTTCCTGGACATTTTCAGGATGTCTTGCAGATGGACAGAAGACTTCAGGAACCGCTCTACAACCAGATTGAATGGCTCAGCCCTCCTTGACGCAGCACCGAAACCATGTTCTTCCCGTTATCGGTCACCATGGTTCCGATTTTGAGTTTTCGAGGAGAAAGCCAGGATTTGATTTCTTGATGAAGGACGCTGAGCAGTTCCTCCCCTGTGTGACTCTGTTCACCCAGGCAAACTAGGTGCAGAACAACCTGACACAGCCATGCTCTGCACATGTGATATGCTGGTGGGGAACTGTGAATTGTCCCTGCAGCGAAGGCTAAGGACATGGTCGAGAATGAGGAGACAGAGGTGGACATTGTCGCAGGACCAACAGCCTGAGAACATGGAGGCGGAAGTGGCGTCACCTGGCCAAGTTGCTGGTGTGGCTGGGCAGTAACCACATTTACCCAGTTGGCCGTAAAGGACCTATATTGTCCTTGACCGTATTTACAGCTCAACACGTCGGCACTGCCGTGCACTTTGGCTGACTGGCCCACCTTCTGTTCTACATATGTGTGCAGGGCTGGTACTGCCTTTTTTGCAAAGAAATGACGGCTTGGGACTCTACACCTCGGCTCGGCACAAGCCATCAGTTCTCTGAAATGTGCAGAGTCCACCACTTCAAAAGGGAGAGACTGCAGCACCAGCAACTTGGCCAGGAGCATGTTTACCTTCTGCACCTTTGGACAAGTGCACGCATACTGTTGTCCCTTGGCAATCGCTTCGCTGATCAATTGCTGACAGAATAACTGACGAGGATTAGGAGGAGGAGGAGCAGGAGCACAGGATCAGCAGATGATGGGAAGGACAGATAGTTCCCTTCAGCTGAGGTGGTGGAGCTCATGCCTCTCGCTGCGACTCCTACTGCCCCCCCCCCCTTCTTCTGCTGCCTGCGACAAAATCATTTTGGCCATTCCCTTTGAAGAGCCTGTCACCTGTCTGTCTGACATACTGTATGATAAAATAATTAAATTAAAATTAAAATAATACCCCCCAAAAAAGACTGTAGTACAATGTTACGTCACCGCTGACAGGGCAATTAAGACATATATTATATATTTTTCTGATTTAATAACCCCCCCCCCCAAAAAAAAAAAACAACAACAACAACACACAATTCACTGCAGAACTGCAATTAAGACGTATTCTTTTTTCTATTTCTACACCCCAAAAAAAAAGAAATAGAACAATCACAATTCACTGCAGAAAGGCTAATAGGACGTATGTATCTTTCCTATTAATACACCATGTAAATGGCTGTAGTACAATGTAACTTCACTGCTGAATGCCAATTATGACATATACAGTCAGGTCCATAAATATTGGGACATCAACACAATTGTACATTTTTTGGCTCTATACACCACCACAATGGATTTTAAATGAAACAAACAAGATGTGCTTTAACTGCAGACTATCAGCTTTAATTTGAGGGTATTTACATCCAAATCAGGTGAACGGTGTAGGAATTACAACAGTTTGCATATGAGCCTCACAGTTGTTAAGGAACCAAAAGTAATGGAACAATTGGCCTCTCAGCTGTTCCATGGCCATGTGTATGTTATTCCTTCATTATCTTAATTACAATGAGCAGATAAAAGGTCCAGAGTTAATTTCAAGTGTGCTATTTGCATTTGGAATCTGTTGCTGTCAACTCTTCAGATGAGATCCAAAGAGCTGTCACTCTGAAGCAAGCCATCATTAGGCTGAAAAAACACAACAAACCCATCAGAGAGATAGCAAAAACAATAGGCGTGGCCAAAACAACTGTTTGGAACATTTTTAAAAAGAAGAAACGCACCGGTGAGCTCAGCAACACCTAAAGACCCCGAAGACCACGAAAAACAACTGTGGTGGATGACTCAAGAATTCTTTCCCTGGTGAAGAAAACACCCTTCACAACAGTTGGCCAGATCAAGAACACTGTCCAGGAGTTAGGTGTATGTGTGTCAAAGTCAACAATCAAGAGAAAACTTCACCAGAGTGAATACAGAGGGTTCACCACAAGATGTAAATCATTGGTGAGCCTCAAAAACAGGAAGGCCAGATTAGAGTATGCCAAACAACATCTAAAAAAGCCTTCACAGTTTTGGAACAACATCCTATGTACAGATGAGACCAAGATCAACTTGTACCAGAGTGATGGGAAGAGAATAGTATGGAGAAGGAAAGGAACTGCTCATGATCCTAAGCATGCCACCTCATCAGTGAAGCATGGTGGTGGTAGTGTTATGGCGTGGGCATGTATAGCTGCCAATGGAACTGGTTCTTTTATGTTTATTGATGATGTGACTGCTAACAAAAGCAGCAGGATGAATTCTGAAGCATTTCAGGCAATATTATCTGCTCATATTCAGCCAAATGCTTCAGAACTCATTGAACGGCGCTTTACAGTGCAGATGGACAATGACCTAAAGCATACTGCAAAAGCAACCAAAGAGTTTTTTTAGGGAAAGAAGTGGAATGTTATGCAATGGCCAAGTCAATCACCTGACCTGAATCCAATTGAGCATGCATTTCACTTGCTGAAAACAAAACTGAAGGGAAAATGCCCCAAGAACAAGTAGAAACGGAAGACAGTTGCAGTAGAGGCCTGGCAGAGCATCACCAGGGATGAAACCCAGTGTCTGGTGATGTCTATGCGTTCCAGACTTCAGGCTGTAATTGACTGAAAAGGATTTGCAACCAAGTATTAAAAAAGTTTGATTTATGATTATTATTCTGACCCATTACTTTTGGTACCTTAACAAGTGGGAGGCACATATGCAAACTGTTGTAATTCCTATACTGTTCACCTGATTTGGATGTAAATACCCTCAAATTAAAGCTGACAGTCTGCAGTTAAAGCACATCCTGTACGTTTCATTTCAAATCCATTGTGGTGGTGTATAGAGCCAAATAATTTAGAATTGTTTTGATGTCCCAATATTTATGGACCTGACTGTAGTTTCTCCTTTTTTTTCCTATTTCTATACCCCCAAAAAAGAAATATAACAATTACAGTTCACCACAGAACGGGTGATGGGATGTACTTATATATTTTCTTTTTCTACACCACGTAAATGGCTGTAGTACAATATAACTTCACCGCCGAATGCCACTTATGACATATATATATATATATTTAAATATTTTTTTTCCTATTAATACACCCCCCAAAAAAGGTAAAACAATGTAAAATCAACGCAGAACGGCTAATAAGACGTACGTATCTATCCTATTAACCACCTCAGCCCCCCTAGCTGAAACACCCTTAATGACCAGACCACTTTTTACAATTCTGCACTACACTACTTTCACCGTGTATTGCTCGGTCATGCAACTTACCACCCAAATTAATTTTACCTCCTTTTCTTCTCACTAATAGAGCTTTCATTTGGTGGTATTTCATTGCTGCTGACATTTTTACTTTTTTTGTTATTAATTTAAATTTAACTAAATTTTTGCAAAAAAATGACATTTTTCACTTTCAGTTGTAAAATTAAAAAAAAAAACGACATATATAAATTTTTCACTAAATTTATTGTTCTACATGTCTTTGATAATAAAAAAATGTTTGGGTAAAAAAAAAATGGTTTGGGTAAAAGTTATAGCATTTACAAACTATGGTACAAAAATGTGAATTTCCGCTTTTTGAAGCAGCTCTGACTTTCTGAGCACCTGTCATATTTCCTGAGGTTCTACAATGCCCAGACAGTAGAAAAACCCCACAAATGACCCCATTTCGGAAAGTAGACACCCTAAGGTATTGGCTGATGGGCATAGTGAGTTCATAGAACTTTTTATTTTTTGTCACAAGCTAGTGGAAAATGATTTTTTTTTCTTTTTTTTTTTCCTTTCCAAAATGGGGTCACTTGTGGGGTAGTTATACTGCCCTGGCATTTTAGGGGCCCAAATGCGTGCAAAGTAGTTTTTACCCCACAAGTGACCCCATTTTGGAAAGAAGACACCCCAAGGTATTTCATGATGGGCATAGTGAGTTCATGGAAGTTTTTATTTTTTGTCGCAAGTTAGTGGAATATGAGACTTTGTAAGGAAAAAAAAAAGAAATCATCATTTTCCGCTAACTTGTGACAAAAAATAAAAAGTTCTATGAACTCACTATGCTCATCAGCGAATACCTTAGGGTATCTACTTTCCGAAATGGGGTTATTTGTTTTTTTTTTCTACTGTCTGGGCATTGTAAAACCTCAGGAAACATGACAGGTGCTCAGAAAGTCAGAGCTGCTTCAAAAAGCGGAAATTCACATTTTTGTACCATAGTTTGTAAACGCTATAACTTTTACCCAAACCATTTTTTTTTACCCAAACATTTTTTTTTAATCAAAGACATGTAGAACAATAAATTTAGAGAAAAATGTGTATATAGATGTCGTTTTTTTAGAAAAATTTTACAACTGAAAGTGAAAAATGTCATTTTTTGGCAGAAATTTCGTTAAATTTTACAAAAAATGTAAAAATGTCAGCAGCAATGAAATACCACCAAATGAAAGCTCTATTAGTGAGAAGAAATAGAGGTAAAATTCATTTGGGTGGTAAGTTGCATGACCGAGCAATAAACGGTGAAAGTAGTGTAGTGCAGAATTGTAAAAAGTGGTCTGGTCATTAAGGGGGTTTAAGCTAGGGGGACTGAAGTGGTTAAGGAAGCACCTACAAAAAATGGTTAACAATAACAACTATTAGGATATATATCCTCTAGACTACAATGGAGGGCTCATGTGCTTGTAATATTAAGGGTTGCTGCTAGTGAAATGTGAGCATGTCAGTGTCATTGTCAGCTTCTAAACAAATTGGGTTGTGCTCATGGGCCAACCCTTTTAGTTATATGATACATGCTAATATTTGTGACCATTATAATGTAGTCAGCCTGTACTGAGTCACATAAACCATGATTGGTCTACATACCTCTACTTCATTAGCAGTATTTGATGCATGTGAAATGTCCCTGTATGTATAAGATCTATATGCACTGTATAAAAAGTTTAGTATTTGTTACCCATTGTGACTATGGTGACGGAAGAAGCTACAAATGACTGTACTTTTTGGGAAAGGATCTGTGCTGTCAAGCCTAGCAAATACCGTGTATAAATGTTTACATGTCACAAATGTCTACTAGAGTGTGCACGTACTTACTGTAGAGCGGTTAATGGCTGAGTGGCTAATGCTGCCTGGAATCTTGTATTTGGACCGGGCACCGGGGTGAATGTGCTGCCCAGTGAGTAAAACATCCCAATGATTGGATTTTTGTGATTGTACGAAGACAAAATTTTGAGGCTGAGAGGATTTCTACTTTGTAAATGCTAAACAGCATTTACCTACTAAAGACTATCATATAAAACTTTGGAGGTTCAGACAACTGACATACTGTATGGTGTATATCATGGAGGGTTTTATTCAGGCTTTGGTCTCTATAATTTTAATTTCCCATGATTATTCTAATGAAGACTCCTGTAGAGGGTTATTCCCACCACTTTCCGATCATGAGGTTCCGACTGCCAGGACCCTGACCAATTCTGGGACTAAAGTACTTATAGCACTGTTTCAGAGCTGCATCCCCTTTAAAGTATTTCCCTTCTCATCAGCACTCCTGGCCACCCATTGCATGGAAAACTGCAGTTCTTTGCACTTTGGTGGGTGGGTGGGAGCAACGCTCTGCAGGGGAAACTGTAAGGGCTCATTTTTGTCCATGTCCATTCTGGGTTTTTTTGTGGCCCGTACGCAGAGCCATTTACATCAATGGGGCGGCAAAAAAACCTGGAAAAGACTCCATGTGCATTCCATGTCAATATGTCCACATGCGTGTCCTACAAAAAAAATAAAACATGTCCTATTATTATCCGCATTAAGTACAGGGATAGGACTATTCTATTATGGACTGGCTGTTCCGCAAAATGCAGAATGCACACAGCCTGTATCCGTGTTTTGCGGATCTGCAGATTGTGGACGCAAAACAACAACGGTCGTGTGCATGAGCCCTAAAGGGGATACAGCGCCTGTGACATTGCAATCAAACCCTGTACCTTCAATCATAGTTGATTTTGTTGATGAGTGCTCATAATCTGGTTACATCACTAAAATATTAAACTTGCACAAAGTTATCCCCACTGTCTTGAGAATATGGTAGAAAATTACAAATGACATCTAGCATCAGGTGTGCAGTGCATATTTCATGTTTAATACAGAAAAATACACTTCAATGGTATATACACTTTAATAGCAAGATGTGCAAATCTGAAACAGTGCCATCATGGAAGATCCCTAGATAATACTGTACATAATTAATGCAATCTCAGGTATACATTTGAAAAAGATAAAACATAAAAGTTAAGATAAACATAAAAGTTAAAAAAGATAATAATTTTTCTTTTTTAGAAACAGACCGGACAAGCCCTTCGGTATATCAGCTGACGTCTTACAAGCCAACAGAAAGTCTCCCGAACACGGTCTGCCTGGTTACTGATTTCCCATCACCAAATAAAACTTTGGATGTAGACGAACAGGAAATAGAGCTGAACGATGTAGCTGTGCTGGATAAGTCCAGTAGTGATGTGTGGAGATACAGCGCAGTCATATGGGACCTGGACAATCCCTCCAAGGACCTCAGCTGTGCAGTGATGTATGATGGAGAAACTGTCCACCCGAATACCATAATAGGTAAATACCTCTAATATATTAAGGTGTATGACTAATTAACTCTACTTACACTCCAGGTAGACCCCTTTGTATTTTCTTCACTCATCTATACTTTCTTTGTCATTAGTTCTCTTGTCTTCTGTACAATATAGTTGGTGATGCTGTGGCATTTCTTGGATGTATCATGGGCACAACATATGGCCACCTTCGGTTCTACTGAGCTAGACATATATCACCATAGAACACTATGATGACCAAAGGAGTCCATGTGGATGCTGAATGGCAGTCATATTATGGAAATCCATCCTTATTAAGATACTGTAGGTCCTCCCAGATTCAAGTTTTGAATAAAGTACTATAACTGGGCATTAGACCAGTTTCACATATGATTATTTTTCTTCATGTAATTTTAGAGATCTATGATGTTATTAATTTGGATCATTAGGACCAGGCTCAGACTGGCCCACAGGGGTACAAGTCAATCCCCTGGTGGGCCCCTGAGCAAGGTGGGCCCCTAGTGTCCCACCCCCTGCACAAGTGGCACATAACACAGTAGACTTACTGCACTACATACATATATTCAATGTACAGGACCTCAACCAGCCTATGCTTATATAAAAAAAACTTGATAGATTATTAAAGAAACTCCCCAGTTTATCAGATAGCTGAGATTAATTTTGGTATAGAGCAGGCATTCTCAACCTGTGGCCCTCCAGCTGTTGCAAAACTACAACTCCCAGCATGCCCGAACAGCCTACAGCTATTAGCCTACAGCAGGGCATTGTGGGAGTTGTAGTTTCACAATAGCTGGAGGGCCGCGGGTTGAGCATGCCTAATTTTTTGCGGGATGAGGTGACAGTTTGATTGGTGCTATTTTGGGGGGAAATACGCCTTTTTGATCGCTAGGTGTTGCACTTTATGTGCTGTTAGGTGACAAAAAGGGCTTTTTTGGCACAGGTTGTTTTTTTTTGTAAACATTTTATACTGAGAATTTGTAGATGACATAATTTATGCGTTTGTGATTTTATTCCTGAAGATAAAGGGTTGGGATAAGAATTTCATGAAACATAATACGCATTTCAAATACTGCAGAGTATAGTATAGTTTTAAATGTCTCCTTTAAATGTATTGTATGAGTTTCCTCGCTAGCAGGGTTTTAAAGCAAGTTCTACATAGTGCTATATAGGTTTAGATGTGGGAGGTATATAGCTGTAGGAGTCTGTATTCAAAAATGTCATGTACTAGGTGAATTCACAAGAGAAATTGACAGTATTTTTTTTTAACAAATGGAACACACTTTAGTTCTCAGGTGATGGGAATCTGTCAGCAGTTTTAAGTGACCATGCTAACCTGCTGACAGCACTATGTAGAGACAAAGAAGAAAAGAACAAACATACTTTTTGTAGAGTTTTTATCATTGGGAGTAGTGTGAACATGGCATTTTATTCAGCCAGATTCTTTTCCTTAAAGGGGTTGGCCACTTCCTGGTTACTGTTGACCAATACATTTGTAAGATGTATGCCCCTGTATGTATAAGATCTATATGCACTGTATAAAAAGTTTAGTATTTGTTACCCATTGTGACTATGGTGACGGAAGAAGCTACAAATGACTGTACTTTTTGGGAAAGGATCTGTGCTGTCAAGCCTAGCAAATACCGTGTATAAATGTTTACATGTCACAAATGTCTACTAGAGTGTGCACGTACTTACTGTAGAGCGGTTAATGGCTGAGTGGCTAATGCTGCCTGGAATCTTGTATTTGGACCGGGCACTGGGGTGAATGTGCTGCCCAGTGAGTAAAACATCCCAATGATTGGATTTTTGTGATTGTACGAAGACAAAATTTTGAGGCTGAGAGGATTTCTACTTTGTAAATGCTAAACAGCATTTACCTACTAAAGACTATCATATAAAACTTTGGAGGTTCAGACAACTGACATACTGTATGGTGTATATCATGGAGGGTTTTATTCAGGCTTTGGTCTCTATAATTTTAATTTCCCATGATTATTCTAATGAAGACTCCTGTAGAGGGTTATTCCCACCACTTTCCGATCATGAGGTTCCGACTGCCAGGACCCTGACCAATTCTGGGACTAAAGTACTTATAGCACTGTTTCAGAGCTGCATCCCCTTTAAAGTATTTCCCTTCTCATCAGCACTCCTGGCCACCCATTGCATGGAAAACTGCAGTTCTTTGCACTTTGGTGGGTGGGTGGGAGCAACGCTCTGCAGGGGAAACTGTAAGGGCTCATTTTTGTCCATGTCCATTCTGGGTTTTTTTGTGGCCCGTACGCAGAGCCATTTACATCAATGGGGCGGCAAAAAAACCTGGAAAAGACTCCATGTGCATTCCATGTCAATATGTCCACATGCGTGTCCTACAAAAAAAATAAAACATGTCCTATTATTATCCGCATTAAGTACAGGGATAGGACTATTCTATTATGGACTGGCTGTTCCGCAAAATGCAGAATGCACACAGCCTGTATCCGTGTTTTGCGGATCTGCAGATTGTGGACGCAAAACAACAACGGTCGTGTGCATGAGCCCTAAAGGGGATACAGCGCCTGTGACATTGCAATCAAACCCTGTACCTTCAATCATAGTTGATTTTGTTGATGAGTGCTCATAATCTGGTTACATCACTAAAATATTAAACTTGCACAAAGTTATCCCCACTGTCTTGAGAATATGGTAGAAAATTACAAATGACATCTAGCATCAGGTGTGCAGTGCATATTTCATGTTTAATACAGAAAAATACACTTCAATGGTATATACACTTTAACAGCAAGATGTGCAAATCTGAAACAGTGCCATCATGGAAGATCCCTAGATAATACTGTACATAATTAATGCAATCTCAGGTATACATTTGAAAAAGATAAAACATAAAAGTTAAGATAAACATAAAAGTTAAAAAAGATAATAATTTTTCTTTTTTAGAAACAGACCGGACAAGCCCTTCGGTATATCAGCTGACGTCTTACAAGCCAACAGAAAGTCTCCCGAACACGGTCTGCCTGGTTACTGATTTCCCATCACCAAATAAAACTTTGGATGTAGACAAACAGAAAATAAAGCTGAACGATATAGCTGTGCTGGATAAGTCCAGTAGTGATGTGTGGAGATACAGCGCAGTCATATGGGACCTGGACAATCCCTCCAAGGACCTCAGCTGTGCAGTGAAGTATGATGGAGAAACTGTCCACCCGAATACCATAATAGGTAAATACCTCTAATATATTAAGGTGTATGACTAATTAACTCTACTTACACTCCAGGTAGACCCCTTTGTATTTTCTTCACTCATCTATACTTTCTTTGTCATTAGTTCTCTTGTCTTCTGTACAATATAGTTGGTGATGCTGTGGCATTTCTTGGATGTATCATGGGCACAACATATGGCCACCTTCGGTTCTACTGAGCTAGACATATATCACCATAGAACACTATGATGACCAAAGGAGTCCATGTGGATGCTGAATGGCAGCCATATTATGGAAATCCATCCTTATTAAGATACTGTAGGTCCTCCCAGATTCAAGTTTTGAATAAAGTACTATAACTGGGCATTAGACCAGTTTCACATATGATTATTTTTCTTCATGTAATTTTAGAGATCTATGATGTTATTAATTTGGATCATTAGGACCAGGCTCAGACTGGCCCACAGGGGTACAAGTGAATCCCCTGGTGGGCCCCTGAGCAAGGTGGGCCCCTAGTGTCCCACCCCCTGCACAAGTGGCACATAACACAGTAGACTTACTGCACTACATACATATATTCAATGTACAGGACCTCAACCAGCCTATGCTTATATAAAAAAAACTTGATAGATTATTAAAGAAACTCCCCAGTTTATCAGATAGCTGAGATTAATTTTGGTATAGAGCAGGCATTCTCAACATGTGGCCCTCCAGCTGTTGCAAAACTACAACTCCCAGCATGCCCGAACAGCCTACAGCTATTAGCCTACAGCAGGGCATTGTGGGAGTTGTAGTTTCACAATAGCTGGAGGGCCGCGGGTTGAGCATGCCTAATTTTTTGCGGGATGAGGTGACAGTTTGATTGGTGCTATTTTGGGGGGAAATACGCCTTTTTGATCGCTAGGTGTTGCACTTTATGTGCTGATAGGTGACAAAAGGGCTTTTTTGGCACAGGTTGTTTTTTTTTGTAAACATTTTATACTGAGAATTTGTAGATGACATAATTTATGCGTTTGTGATTTTATTCCTGAAGATAAAGGGTTGGGATAAGAATTTCATGAAACATAATACGCATTTCAAATACTGCAGAGTATAGTATAGTTTTAAATGTCTCCTTTAAATGTATTGTATGAGTTTCCTCGCTAGCAGGGTTTTAAAGCAAGTTCTACATAGTGCTATATAGGTTTAGATGTGGGAGGTATATAGCTGTAGGAGTCTGTATTCAAAAATGTCATGTACTAGGTGAATTCACAAGAGAAATTGACAGTAATTTTTTTAACAAATGGAACACACTTTAGTTCTCAGGTGATGGGAATCTGTCAGCAGTTTTAAGTGACCATGCTAACCTGCTGACAGCACTATGTAGAGACAAAGAAGAAAAGAACAAACATACTTTTTGTAGAGTTTTTATCATTGGGAGTAGTGTGAACATGGCATTTTATTCAGCCAGATTCTTTTCCTTAAAGGGGTTGGCCACTTCCTGGTTACTGTTGACCAATACATTTGTAAGATGTATGCCCCTGTATGTATAAGATCTATATGCACTGTATAAAAAGTTTAGTATTTGTTACCCATTGTGACTATGGTGACGGAAGAAGCTACAAATGACTGTACTTTTTGGGAAAGGATCTGTGCTGTCAAGCCTAGCAAATACCGTGTATAAATGTTTACATGTCACAAATGTCTACTAGAGTGTGCACGTACTTACTGTAGAGCGGTTAATGGCTGAGTGGCTAATGCTGCCTGGAATCTTGTATTTGGACCGGGCACTGGGGTGAATGTGCTGCCCAGTGAGTAAAACATCCCAATGATTGGATTTTTGTGATTGTACGAAGACAAAATTTTGAGGCTGAGAGGATTTCTACTTTGTAAATGCTAAACAGCATTTACCTACTAAAGATTATCATATAAAACTTTGGAGGTTCAGACAACTGACATACTGTATGGTGTATATCATGGAGGGTTTTATTCAGGCTTTGGTCTCTATAATTTTAATTTCCCATGATTATTCTAATGAAGACTCCTGTAGAGGGTTATTCCCACCACTTTCCGATCATGAGGTTCCGACTGCCAGGACCCTGACCAATTCTGGGACTAAAGTACTTATAGCACTGTTTCAGAGCTGCATCCCCTTTAAAGTATTTCCCTTCTCATCAGCACTCCTGGCCACCCATTGCATGGAAAACTGCAGTTCTTTGCACTTTGGTGGGTGGGTGGGAGCAACGCTCTGCAGGGGAAACTGTAAGGGCTCATTTTTGTCCATGTCCATTCTGGGTTTTTTTGTGGCCCGTACGCAGAGCCATTTACATCAATGGGGCGGCAAAAAAACCTGGAAAAGACTCCATGTGCATTCCATGTCAATATGTCCACATGCGTGTCCTACAAAAAAAATAAAACATGTCCTATTATTATCCGCATTAAGTACAGGGATAGGACTGTTCTATTATGGACTGGCTGTTCCGCAAAATGCAGAATGCACACAGCCTGTATCCGTGTTTTGCGGATCTGCAGATTGTGGACGCAAAACAACAACGGTCGTGTGCATGAGCCCTAAAGAAAGAAGATGATTATGTCACCTCATCCCGCAAAAAATTAGGCATGCTCAACCCGCGGCCCTCCAGCTATTGTGAAACTACAACTCCCACAATGCCCTGCTGTAGGCTAATAGCTGTAGGCTGTTCGGGCATGCTGGGAGTTGTAGTTTTGCAACAGCTGGAGGGCCACAGGTTGAGAATGCCTGCTCTATACCAAAATTAATCTCAGCTATCTGATAAACTGGGGATTTGTAAGATGATTATATGACACTTACTAATATAGACGTTGGTGATTTTCTGTGATGTTTGCTATATTTCATAAGTTTTGTCCCCTTGTTGGGCAAATCTTCTGTGCTGTCCACACAGGAGATTTGTCTATAAAATGGCGGCTGATGGAAGGTCATGTGACCAGACAAAAATAACTCCAGACACATCACTCAGTTTCCTCCACTCAAATACATCACATCTGCTATCTGCATTTTAGAATTGGAGAGTTTAGTGAAGGTGTAGTGTATTTTAAAGGGAACCTGTCACCCAAAAATCGCCTATTAAGCTGTTTACAGTACCTTATAGTGCTGTATAGTCGTTTCCTGATGCACTTTTTGTTAGTTTTGCAGCATGTATGCTCAGTCAGAAATCGATGTTATATTCAGCTGCTGCCCCGTGCTTCAAGTCAGGCTTGAAGTCACGGGGGCAGCGGCCTCGGCGTCTTACATGGCCCTCTCCCCGCCCCCTGCCTCTGTGACTGACAGCCGAAATCCGATTCCGGGACCGCGCTCAACGGCCGCATGCGCAGTAAAGGGCGGCAGGAGCGCGGTCCCGGCTGCCGCGCGTACTACGCGCCGTCTTACTTTCGCCGCACTGCGCATGCGCCCGACATCCTGTATCAAACGCGCCCGCGCCCAGATGCCTTTACTGCGCATGCGGCCGTTGAGCGCGGTCCCGGAATCGGATTTCGGCTGTCAGTCACAGAGGCAGGGGGCGGGGAGAGGGCCATGTAAGACGCCGAGGCCGCTGCCCCCGTGACTTCAAGCCTGACTTGAAGCACGGGGCAGCAGCTGAATATAACATCGATTTCTGACTGAGCATACATGCTGCAAAACTAACAAAAAGTGCATCAGGAAACGACTATACAGCACTATAAGGTACTGTAAACAGCTTAATAGGCGATTTTTGGGTGACAGGTTCCCTTTAATGGAGGAGACTCAGTGGTTTGCCTGGTCACATGACCCTCCATCAGCAGCCATTTTAGTGACAGGACTGCTGTGTGGACAGCACAAAGGACGTGGCCAACAAGAGAGAATACCTTATGAAATATAGAAAATGGTGCAGAATATTAACAAAGACTATATTAGTAAGTGCCATATAATTATCTTCCAAACACATTGATCAACAGTAGTCGGAAAGTGACCAACCACTTTAAGTGCACTGGAGGCAGAGCTTCACTGTGAGATGCTTTGAAAATTCATATTCAAAATACTCCTGATAAATACTCCACAAAAGATAGGTTATCCCTGCTCTCCATAGTGCCTACCTTGTGCCGCCAGCAGTTTAGCATGGACAAAACTGCTGACAGATTCCCTTTAATCAAGCTTTTCATTATATAAAAGTTTCCTTTTCCTTAAAAGGGTCTTCTGGTTTTATGTAAATAAAGCTTATTATTAAATAAATTAAAGTTCTGCAACAATTATACTGCTCACCATTTTAAGAGTTTAGCTTTTTGTCAATCAATAAAAACATTGCTATATGAAAGAGAGTACAGCAGTGATCTAAAGTAAATAGACAAAAAATGGTCTCTGGCATAAATATATGTTAGAAGGATCCTTCTCACTTTTCCCCCTGTCAATAACTTTTCCTTACTTTGTGACATGACCTCCAACTGATATATGCTAAATGTTCTCCACCGCATTTCTTCTTCAAAATGTACTAGTAAACAATACCAGACAGCTCATAGGTAGTGTTGAGCAAATCGAACTTCATGAAGTGGACTTCGATCCGAATTTCAGGAAAAATGTGATTTGCTGAAATGCTGAAATGTCCTTGTGCTTCGTGGTAACGAATCGATTTTCCCTGAAATGACGGTAAAAATGAAAAAAAAAAAAGCATTTGAGCACGAAGAGGCCGCCGCAGCCATCTTGCTTGAAGATTCAGGGCAAAATCCCATGCGCTGTAATGTATGATGTCACCACGCCGGTCAAAGTGATGACGTCATCATGCAACTCTCGAGAATTTGCGCTGGATCTTCAAGCAAGATGGCTGCAGCGGGCCTATTTGTGCTCAAATAGATGAGGTAATGGTATGATTTAATATTTTTTTTTATGTTGATCAACCCCTAAAAAACCTTAACATTCATCTCAGATGCCGCAATCAGCGATAAATGTGGCATCTGAGGGGTTCAATGACAGGGAACAGTGCAATCGCCGTTCCCTGTCATTGCACTCGCTACTTACAAAGAAATCTACTTCATAACAAAGTCATTTGTCACAAAGCAAATTCTTTTGTAAAGTTCGGCAAAGCAGCCAAATCGAATTTTTGAGAACCTTGTTCATCTCTTCTCATAGGGTTGGTTGTGCAATAAACTGCATCCTTGAGAATGGGGGAGGTCCACCTAAAAGATCGATAGCTACGCTCAACCGTCTTGGGAAATACTCAGCAATGCCTACATGATGTATTTGTGAGGTGTTCATTTAAATACGTTATAAATACATCTATATACTACATTGTCCCATCAAAGATCAGAGAAATGCAATTTCTGACAATGCACAGTATCTGGCATTTTCATGAGTTTTCCCAATCCCTAGAAGCAATGCAGTAACTACTCAATTAATGGATCTCATTAGTATTATGCCATTCCATATTAGATCAGTCTTATAGGTATATGTTACTTTCCCCATCTCCACTATCTTGGAGGAGTCTCTGACGGTATAACCACATGTTGCATATTTGTTGAAGAAATTTCTAATTCTTCACATTGGGGCATTCAGAAATCCAAGTGCTTCTCAGTGAAACAATCCTATCCTAACTTATTTAATAACTGTTCGTATTCCATCCGTTACTATTGTTAACTGAACTCATTACTGAACTGTTACTTATTTTACCCATTTGTGGCCTGTTTTATATATCACAACTACATCGATATATGTGTTTTTTCCAGTCGCTGTAATATACGTACTGCATGATGTGGTTAACAAGTAGCTGCTAACCTACATTACATGAAACTATCACATGGAAAATATTCTTAAGTGAGACAAGTTGCTTGTTTTTTGAGCCATGTGGTTTCCCCTCTGTATGATATGTTACGGGTACAACTATTTATTTGTCACACCTAAAAGTTATACCACAGGATGCGTTTTAACAATAGCCAAGTGCGCCATCTCTGGACCATTAATATAACTGCGCAGCTTGGAGCAAATTTTGGACAATTATTTAATATACTGTAGGCAAACCCTTAGATAAAAATATTTAATAGCTGTAGCAAATCAACCATAACAGCAGCAGCATTTATTGCAAGTATTCAGGTTTACAATGATTTTTTCTTATTAGAGTCTATAAATGAAAGAGAAAATGTATCCACACAGATCTTCTTTAAAGGGGTTGTCCTACCTAGAAGCTGACCAACCCAGCCATCCCCGCATCATGGCCAGATCCTGTCCACTTTGGATCCCCCCCAGAACTGAAGTGGCTTGGCCCTGTGAACATTGTGGCCTTAGGGGTCATATTTGCTAAAAAGGCAAGTCACTAGCACATCTAGTGGGGACAGGAAGCAACTAGGTTATTACTGCAAAAACATTTATTTTTTCTATTTTTGGTTGCATGTTTTTTTAAATGTTTTGTTACTAGCCACATGAAATTGAATCTTAAACTATTCCAGTTTACACAATGGCTACTACCGCAGGTACAATAAACGGATACTTCCTGTTTTCTGTAGCTCACTGGTCAGCATCAGGGTCCATTCACACATCCGTATGTGTTTTGCGGATCCGGAAAAACACGGACACTGGCAATTTGCGTTACGCATTTTGCGGACCGCACATCGTCGGCACTCTCATAGAAAATGCCTTTTCTTGTCCGCACTTGTTCCCTGACTAAGCCTAATTGTGAAACCCGGGTCGGGCAGTGTGGAGATCTTTTACCTTTGTGATATGCCTGTTACAAGTGAAGACTTGTGAGTATAGTAAACCATTTTATCTGAAACAGACGAGGCAGTGCTTCACTATCTTGCGAACCCCTTGGTATCCTACAGGTTGTGTGGATTCTGGTGGATTTAAGCCCTTGTTTCTATGTCCGGGTTATCAGAAAGGAGCCTTTTGGTGTAAGGAGGAATCGGATGAGAGAAGTTCTGCAGCGCGGTCCTATACAAGATTAACAGAGAAGAATAGGACATGTTCTATTTTTTTGTGAAACAGAAGTGCGGATCCTCAAATGCAGATGCGGACAGCACATTCTGGCCCCATTGAAAATAAAATGGGTCCTCACCTGTTCTGCAAACGGATGTGGACCCATTTTGCAGACGTGTGAATAGACCCTTACTGTGTAGCCTGGGGTAGAATAAGCAGAGTCATACCAATACCATTAGAAGGCTGGTGACTTAACAGCTGTATTGTACTGCTGGAGGCCTATATAATGCAAGATAGTATCCCCATACACAGTTAGGGATGTGTCTCTCTCTGGGAAATATTACTGGCATCACTTCCTGGAGACTGTAATAGCTTATATTTCTCTGACCGTGTATAGAGTCGATTCAGGGAGAATGCTAGCATTTCCATTATGGAAGCCCCTGGGAAGTTTTAGAAATATAAAATGAAAAACGACAAAAAACATAACACACATATTATTTATCTTCCATTTCTCTTACAAAAGAGCCTTTTTGGTCATAATTTGATTCATTTCATTGCATTTCCCATGAAATAATAATGCTAGCAATCCTTTGACCTCCATAGTGTCAGCTGGAATGGTACTATGCAGAGTTCTAAAAAATGCTGCAAAAATGGTATGTGATGGAGAGTACAAGTGTTTCCTAAAATAGACACTTCAGGAGTGGTGACTGGTTTTCCTTAAAGGGGGTTATCCAACCCCTAAAATGCCACCCAAAATGCCTGGGCCATACTGGTTAATACTTAACCTGCTCCCCTGCACCCACATCTCTTCTGATGCCCACATGTAGCCGCTGCATCTCCCCATCATGTGGATCAAAACATCCGGCGTTAGGGGGGTGGAGTGGTGCAGGGGTTTGGCAGCCAATAGCAGGCCGTGACAGGAACGAGCCTCCCTAGCGTCACCTGTGAGATGCAGCAGTGGCTGTGCGGGGGGAATTTAGTGGTTGGATAACTGATTAAAGAATTAGCATGTGTTTGAAATTTCAAGTTGACTTCACAGTAGATTTGCCTTTTAGTATAATGGTGAAGACAACTAAGTCTCAATTATAAAAACTGTGTTATGCTAAAATGGCCCTGTTTTCTATAGCAACCAATCCTGGCTAATAGAAGGAGGTTCTGAGTAGGAGACCACTTCAATAACAAACTAAACATCCAGCAAATGGTGAGTCTATAATAACATCTTGAAGTTTTTAAAAAAAAATAATTAAAATCCATGGTACAGACACCACACAATAGGTTCAGGCATCTCAAACTCTGAGGCCCCTTTCACACGGGCGAGTATTCCGCGCGGATGCGATGCGTGAGTTGAACGCATTGCACCCGCACTGAATACCGACCCATTCATTTCTTTGGGGCTGTTCACATGAGCGGTGATTTTCACGCATCACTTATGCGTTGCGTGAAAATCGCAGCATGCTCTATATTGTGCGATTTTCACGTAACGCAGGCCCCATAGAAATGAATGGGGTTGCGTGAAAATCGCAAGCATCCGCAAGCAGGAGCGTATGCGGTGCGATTTTCACGCACGGTTGCTAGGAGACGATCGGGATGGAGACCCGATCATTATTATTTTCCCTTATAACATGGTTATAAGGGAAAATAATAGCATTCTGAATACACTGGAGGGGTTAAAAAAAATTTTTTTTAAATGTAACTCACCTTAGTCCACTTGATCGCAGCCCGGCATCTCCTTCTGTCTCCTTTGCTGAACAGGACCTGTGGTGAGCGTTCATTACAGGTCAAGGACCTTTGATGACGTCAATCTGGTCATCACATGATCCATCACCATGGTAAAAAGATCATGTGATGGATCATGTGATGACCGGAGTGACGTCACCACAGGTCCTTTACCCAGGTCCTGAAGAAAGAATACAGAAGGAGATGCCGGGCTGCGCTATCAAGTGGACTAAGGTGAGTTAATTTTTATTTTTTAACCCCTCCAGCGCTATTTTACTTTGCATTCTGTATTCAGAATGCTATTATTTTCCCTTATAACCATGTTATAAGGGAAAATAATACAATCTACAGAGCACCGATCCCAAGCCCGAACTTCTGTGAAGAAGTTTGGGTTTGGGTACCAAACATGCACGATTTTTCTCACGAGAGTGCAAAACGCATTCGAATGTTTTGCACTCGCGCGGAAAAATCGCGCGTGTTCCCGCAACACACCCGCACATTTTCAGGCAACTCCCGTGTGAAAGGGGCCTAAAGCTCTTTATCAAACAGTTCTTGACAGTTTGAAATATGTAATCCCGCTGTGTGGGGTTTCAGGACCATGGATTTTAATTGTCTTCAATAAAGCTTCAAGATTTTGTTGTGGACTCTCTGTTTGCTGGATGTTTTTCCTATAATCTCCAGGGATCTGTGCACATAAAAGGTGAGCTGACTCCTTTCCTTTTCTACCACTTCTATCAGATATTCAGCAAGCCCCTGAGGAGTTTGTGCAGAGGATAGGATTGGTAATGACCCTGATGAGATGTTGTGTCACTGTGTACTCCCTCAGGCCGTCACTCCTTGGGGTTCAGTACAGTGAAAATGTGAATTGAAGGAATTAGGCAGATGTAAGAGAACAACAAACAGCTTTCTTTACAGAACGCAAATGGTAACTTGCAGTACATACAGCAATAATAAATAGGAGGGTCAGTATCTGTCAGGCAGATGATGGGCTATGGTGGCTGGTTAGATGGCACTCAGAAATATGCTAGCTGACAAAGTGTCTGTCTCCTGTTTCATCTTTACTATGGCTATAAAGCTGGCACCTGTAACTGTAGGTATTCTCTACGTAATGCAGGCTTTCAGATTTTCCTATCCTGCCCTGGGGTGATGGGTGTTTAAATTTGTTATCCCCCACCTCACAGAGACTTGGGATATAGTGGCAGGTGTCTTAACTAGTTATACCCCACCTTGCAGCAGTGTCTGTAAAAGCTGATTGTAGCTGATCACTCTGCTGTCTGAAACGCCATAGCTTCTTGTTCCTCTGGAGCTGTGTTCCTCACAGTGGAAATGTATTTCTGGGCCCTAAGGAGCGGGAACTGATGGACATACTCCCTCTCTCCTTACTTGCATAGATACCTCTCCCCTCCTGACAGGAAGTAGCCCACTGCTATCAATAGATGGTGGGGGTGGGGGTTGGAGTGATTAGCTTTATTCCCAGTGCCACCCATACACCATCGGCTGGTATAATAGTACATGAAATAAGTAAAATATTTTCATAGCATTATAAATTAAACAATTTCAAAATACTCTATCTGGGGAATTGCAAATATTGCTAATGGCCATATGAATATTGCTTGTCTTAATGAGATAACGGTAATTGATCTGTGTATTTTACCTTTCTTTACATCTTGATGTGAAATTTGTTTTTGTTCTACTCCTCGACCACAGTGAGATTGTTCCTCTGATACTAGGTCATGAGGCACTCAGCCCACACATTGCTGGGTTTCCTGTTTGCTGTGATCATGACAGGAAGTCATTAAACTACTGATTCACCTGCATCTGCAGATTTTACCAGTCTATTAACATTTTTAGTTTAACAGCACCAAGAATAATGATAAATTGCAAAGTGCCAAATAAATCATACATATAATGTAGTACATATAAACTGGAAAAGTAGTTGCATCCCTGGAATCCTCTGTTTGCTTCTAGTGCATTTTATGATTGAAAGTAATTCCTGGTGGCCACGGCAGACAAAAATACCAAAATGTCTGTCTGCAAAGATAAGCCAAGCTATAGCTAATGGCTGCTTTCATACAAGCGTATTGAAATCCGCCCGTATTCTGGCTCTGGATCATGCACAGATTCCGGATGATATAACATCAGTATTGCTTCAGTATTTAATCAGGATTTACATGCATATTCCTTCCTTACTGCATTTTTTAGGCACTCCCATGGACTGTAATGTGCGCTTTTGGAAGCAAATACGCACAAAACTGGGACATGCTGCGGATTTCAAATACTGATGGAAATTATACGCCCATGTGAATAGCCCTATTAATTAACATTAGCAGCAGATTCCGGTACATAAAATCTGCACCATATACGAATTTCAAAAATGCTTGACGGGGGTATTGGTTATACCCCACTCGCTCCCCCTTTTACCCACTACCATGGATTTAATTATGTAATGGTGCAGCAAGGAAACAAATCACTGCTGGATTCTCCCAAAGATGATAGTCCACCAAAGGGACACCCTTTCATAATCTGCTTGTCAGGGGATATTTCTGACAAAACTGGACTATCCAAGGTGGATAGCCCTGTAAACTTGCCAGCTACCAAGCATTGTATGTTTTTTGCAGTCTGCAGGCTTATGCTAAAATGTATATACTGTATATGAAACTCGGATATGAGTGGCTCTACTTTGTGTGGGGAATTCTGGCTGGGTGCATATGAAACGTTTATGAGAATTTTCTGGTGAAGGATATACAGTAGGTGCAAGCCCTTAGGATGGGGACTTCAGGATTTTTTTGGTCACATTTCTCAGCACTTTTTTTTATTTTTGATGTGTTTTTTAACACTTAGTTTTGGTGCATTTTTGGCTGAGAAAATGCCAGCTCTAGATGTCAGCTGATAGTCTATTTTAATATGAATTTAAAGAAAAGGCAAGCTTTTTTGGAATTTTTGAGGCGTTTTTTGTGACTATTTTTGTTTTCTTTCCAGACCTTTCAGGTTTCTCCATCTTCTTCTAAAAACACCATAAAAACTGTATGTGATATGCAAAATGAACACATGTTTTTTTTATGGATTTTTTGACAATAGGAAACATCAAATGATATTTGTGTGTGAAGGGGGCCTCACAGTGAAAGACTGTCAACTCTTCATGATCCACGCAGGGCTAAGATGGTAGATTTTGGCACATTTTATTGTAATAATAAATGTAAGAAACCAAAGTATCTAGTACACAAATTCACTATTTTGTAGACAGAATTGTAGTTTACACTAATATTGTAAGGGGAACAGTTTTCCGTGGAAATGTGCATGATATTTAAAGGAAGAAGATGTACCACGGTAAAGTTACCAAAAGTGGGAAACAACTGGCACCAGGGATGGACTGGCTCATTAGAGCACCACATGATTCCTTGGCTGGCCCTGGCAATCACACAATATTGGGACTAAATGTTCAATAAAAAAACAACCATATTTTAATATGATTTTTGCTACTAATCACATAGTAATTATAAAATAAACTATTTGACCTTATTGATAATATAGATGTACTTATTTCAGTAACTGCTCCAGTTTCTCGAGATAGAAATGAAAAATATTATCACAACATACATAGACATAGTGCAACTAATATCACAACCACTGGGTGGCCACATGTAGTATATATAACTCCCAAGAGAGCATCATAAAATCATATTTCAATTTACCATTTTACCATTTACCACCCTGTTTTGTCCAAGCTCTAGAAAAGTAGTTAACAGTTTAGCCCGTCTACAGCTCGGGCAGCAGTTTAATTTATATCCGCCATATATGTAAGGCAGACATTGGGTCTTTGAAGACCAAAGTCACTGAAAGCCTTTTGTTTATCCAGCAGACACCTGGTGGATGAGTCTGTGATCAGAGAAAACTCTTATCACAAACTTTGCTCCTCAGATGCCATGGTCAACTACCATGAGGTAGCAGGCACTGCTCTCCCATTGTGATGACATCACATGCATGCAGGTCCTTATGCCTCCAGTGAGGAGCAAGTGTTCCAGTACGTGCGCACTGCTCTCCCAGTGTGATGACATCAGATGCATGCAGGTCCTTATGCCTCCAGTGAGGGGCAAGTGTTCGAGTACGTGTGCACTGCTCTCCCATTGTGATGATATCACATGCATGCAGGTTCCAGTACGTGCTTGAGTGGTTGAGTTTTTAGTTTTTAGTGGGGACCACTAAGAGGAGCATTAACTATACTGGGGGCCACTAAGAGGACTATTATGTATACTGGGGGCCACTAAAAGGGCCATTATCTATACTGGGTGCCACTAAGGGGAGCACTAACCATACTGGGGGCCACCAAGAGGAGCATTAATTATACTGGGGGCCAAAAAGAGGAGCACTAACCATATTGGGAGCCACTAGGATGAGCATTAACTATACTGGGCCACTAAGAGCGAAATTATTCCTACTAGGGGCACTAAAAGGGCCATTTGATGTCCAGGGGGCACTATGGGGGATATTAGGTATACTGAGGGCACTGCAGCAGTTGGGGTTGTTAAAAAAAAGCCAATAAACTACATCCATTTTTAATAGTCGTTAAAAACTGATGCAAAATGGATAAAAACAGATACATGGCCAGAAAATGGTTGCACACAATGATGCAAAATGGCCAAAAAAAAAGAATTGTACGGTATCTCTAAATGTCAGGAGGAAATATTTGTCTTGAAACATCTACCATGAGGATCTAGTGATGATTATTTTGACCATTACATGACTGCCTTACTTTGTGTTCACGATTCATGATACCATCTAAAAAGATAATGAAGGAGGCTAAAACTGAACTCTCATTTCAGTGACAATATCATATGACTTAAAGGGATTCTGTCACCTATTTGTACCCTATAGAGCTGCAGACATGCACGGTTAGATCGACGCTAGCATGTCCGCAATATACCTGTCCCATAGAGCTGTGTCCTTTTATTGTGTTTAAAAAATTATTTTATAGATATGTAAATGAGCCTGGTAAGGAGCCGGACATTTATAGTCTGAGGGCGGACAGGAGGTGGTTAAAAAATGATTTTATAGATATGTAAATGAGCCTGGTAAGGAGCCCAAGGGGCTATACTAACCTTCTTGGAGCCCAGCCACGCCCCCTGTGAAGGAGCCCAGCACCGCCTGCGTCCTCCGAATCTCCTCCTTGCTCACAAAGTTAGATTGCCGTAATCTCGCCATGTGCAAGCTTGGACATGTGCAGTTCCTTCCCTAAGGCTGATGCTAGCACAGGGAAGGAACACTATGACGGCACTGCGCATCTGCGCACGCGCAAGCTCGCTCATCGCGAGATTACGGCAATCTAACTGTGGAGGAGATTCAGAGGACGCAGGCGGTGCTGGGCTCCTTCACAGGGGGCGTGGCTGGGCTCCAAGGAGCAGTGGCGTACATACCAGGGTCGCAGGGGTCGCAGTTGCGACCGGGCCCGGCACTCCAGGGGGCCCGGCCGCCTGTGGACCCCCCCCAGGCCGCTGGCAGGGCTCCCGCTGTACTCACATGTAATGGAGCGCTCTGGTGGGGCCCGGCATGAAGTACAGTGGCAATTTCGGGCCCCATCAGAGCGCTCCATGCCACCATTACATGTATAATATGGGGGGTGGGGGGGCCGGAGGGTCAAGTAAGGGGGGGGGGGGGGGCACGCACTCACACACACAGGGCCGGCAGTTCCGTTTCTATAGTGAAGCAGGGAAACCTCTCTGCTCCCTGCTTCACTGATCTTCAGAGCTCAGGAGCTCCCCCTGCTGGCCCCAGATCGCGCTGATGCCTGTCACTGTGGGAGGAGACCTAAAAACCCGGCAAGCTGCCTACTCCCCTCAGGGAAGAAGGTTAGTATGTAAGAATTTTTTTTTCTAATGCTGCAGACTGGGGGCAGGGGGGCAAAGGGGCAGAGAGGCAGAGGGGCAGGGGGCAGAGGGGCAGGGGGCAGAGGGGCAGGGGGCAGAGGGGCAGGGGGCAGGGGGCAGAGGGGGGGGGGGATTGATGGGAACAACTAGAGTGAGGGGGCACAAAAGTTGGCATCTCTACTGAGGGGCACCTACTCTGCCATAACCAATTGGAGGGGGCACCTAATGTGGCATAACTACTGTGAGGGGGCACATATAAAGGCATAACTATGAGGGGGCACATATGAAGGCATAACTACTGTGACGGGGCATGTAAGGCTACTTTCACACTAGCGTTCGATCGGATCCGTTCTGAACGGATCCGATCATATTAATGCAGACGGAGGCTCCGTTCAGTACGGATCCGTCTGCATTAATAACTTAGAAAAAATTCTAAGTGTGAAAGCAGCCTGAGCGGATCCGTTCAGACTTTCAATGTAAAGTCAATGGGGGACGGATCCGCTTGAAGATTGAGCCATATGGGCTCATCTTCAAGCGGATCCGTTCCCATTGACTTACATTGTAAGTCTGAACGGATCCGCTCGCCTCCGCACGGCCAGGCGGACAGCTGAACGCTGCAGGCAGCGTTCAGCTGTCCGCCTGTCCGTGCGGAGGCGAGCGGAGCGGAGGCTGAACGCCGCCAGACTGATGCAGTCTGAGCGGATCCGCTCCATTCAGACTGCATCAGGGCTGGACGGAGGCGTTCGGGTCCGCTCGTGAGCCCCTTCAAACGGAGCTCACGAGCGGACCGACGAACGCTAGTGTGAAAGGAGCCTAATCTGGCATAACCAATGTGAGGGGCACATATGTGAGCATATCTAATGTGAGGGGCACATAATCTGGCATAACCACTCTGAGGGGACACATATCTGGGCAAATTTACTTTGAGGGGGCACATAACCGGGCATAAATACTGTGAAGGGGCACATAATCTGGCATTATTACTGTGAGAGGACACGTAATCTGGCATAACCACTCTGAGGGGGAACATATGTGGGCATATTTACTTTGAGGGGGCACATATGTGGGCATATTTACTTTGAGGGGGCACATAACTAGGCATAAATACTGTGAGGGGCACATAATCTGGCATTACTACTGTAAGGGGCATATAATCTGGCGTTACTAGGTGAGGGGCACATAGTCTGGCATTAATACTGTGAGGGGGCACATAATCTGGCATTACTACTGTAAGGGGACACATATTTGGCATAACTATTGTGAGGGGGCACATATCTGGGCATAATTACTGTGACGGGAACAAAGGTGGGCATAACTACTGTGAGGGGCCACAAGGTGGGCATTAGTACCGTGTGGTTGCACTTAGGGGAAATGTCCTAGATTACCCTGCTACACATTGGCATGGCTCAGTCTTACAGGCCAGCTGGTGATTTCACAGGGGCAGTCACCATCCCTTCCTTATGTGATTATTCTTTTTTTCTCACCACAGGGACCTTGTTCTGGATCCAGCGGACATCACGCCGACGCCAGCGACACCCTGGATGAGGTAGGACCAGATTTTATTAGGACTAGGTGAGTGTAGCCATGCATTGGGCTTAGGGCTCTTTAACACAAGCGGATCCCGTGCGAGGAATCCGCTGCGTAAATGAGAGCCAAGCCCCGTTCCGGACAGCAGAGACACAGAGCATTAACATGACTGATTATGCTCCGTGCCTCTCTGTGATCTCTTTACTACAAAATCACAGAGACATAAAGTTGTCACCGTGATTTTGTAGTAAAAAGATCACAGTCAATAATGTTACTGCTCCGTGTCTCTGCTGTCTAGAATGGGGCTTGGCACTCAGTCACGCCGCGGATTAGCCGCACGGAAAGAGCCCTTAGTAAAAAAAATCTGCCGGTTCTTTGAAAAAATGTTTGCACTGTGGCCCATAACACTATAGTTACACCACTGGTAGGGGAGGTAGTGGGGGGGGGGCTAGGAGGCAGGTTGGGGGGGGGGGGGGCGACGGGGAGGGGGCCCCATAGATCAGTTTCGCACCGGGGCCCCATGGATTGTGTGTACGCCACTGCCAAGGAGGTTAGTACAGCCCCTTGGGCTCCTTACCAGGCTCATTTACATATCTATAAAATCATTTTTTAACCACCTCCCGTCCGCCCTCTATTCTCTATTTCTGAATGGACGTTCTTGAACATCCATTCAGAAACTGCAGCTGCACGCTAATCGTGCAGCTGCAGATCGGGTTGCCCGCTGTCAGTGACAGCAGGGCAACCCTTAGAGAAGGCAGGGACAGTGCCCAGGTGTCCCTGCCTTCTAGATCGCGGTATACACAGCACTCACAGAGCATTGTGTATACAGTGCAGGAAGCGCTTCCTGTTCCGTCCTGGCGGTCATGTGATTGCCGGAGCCGGGAGAGTGCAGGAGCTGTCGGGTCTTTCACAGACCCCGATCAGCCCTGCACTGAGGCTATACTGTATTGCGCTGCACAGCCTCTCTGGGGTTGTATTTCTCCTGTAACTGGGGCTACTATGTCAGCCCCAGTTACAGGAGAAATCCTACGATGAAAAAAATAAATATGTGAAGTTAAACGGAGCCTTCACACCCCATAGACTATAATGGGGTCCGTTAGGTTTCCGCTCAGAGGAAGATTTTTCAAGCGGAGACGAAAGTCCTGCATGCACAACTTATGTCTTTGGTTCAAAAATCTTCCTCTGAACGGAAACCTAATGGACCCTATTATAGTCTATGGGGTCTAAAGGCTCCATTCGGCTCAGTTATGTGCTGACGTCTTCACACTCGCCGCAGGTCGGGTTTTCTTCAATCAAGATGGGAGTGGATGGCCTCTCTGAGATCAAGTGGGTGAGTATAATATTTTTATTTTCAGCCACCATTCTGATCTACTATGTAGAGAATCTGATAACAGTATTTTCTTAAAGGGATTGTCCGCTTTTAACTATTGATGACCAATCCTCAGGATAGGTCATCAATATCAGATCAGTGGGGGTCCAACACCCAGCACCCCCGCAGATCAACTGTTTGATGATAAATCAGAACTTCTAACATCGCTGCTCTCTCTGCTGCAGCAATTGCAGCAGCGAGCAGTGTCATTACAAGTATGGCATCCCCATTCACTTCAATAGGAAGGATCTGTCTGTTCAAGTGAATAGGACGGAACCGTCCGATAGAAGTGAATGTGGATGGATACTTGTAATTACACAGAACAGAGAAGGGAGCGATCATACTTCTTTTCAAACAGCTGTGCAGCAGGGGTCCGGGGTGTCAGACCCCCACTGATCTGATATTGATAACCTATCCTGAGGATAGATCATCAATAGTTAAAAGTGGACAACCCTTTTATAAAAGGCCACCATACTGTATGTGTGAAATACACAGAGAGAATTACCTAATGGATACTGAATATAATATTCAAGACAAACCTGAATCATACAACAATATAAATAAATACCGCAAAGGTAACCACCAGACGTTCATTTGGAGCTACACTACGATGGAATTTGGTGTCCCTACACCATAGACACATTGACACTAGAGATTTTAAAAAAATTAGCATAGATCCGAATTTATTCGCGGCGACTTTTGTTAAAAATTTACGGCCTGCAGAGAGCCTTTATATGGATGTAGAACACTGTGCCTTGCAGTAACATGCATAGGGAGTGTGCTGGGGTAGTGAAATAATACTGTCAGTCAGTATGACATCTTCCAAAAATTTTCCCTCCTTGTGATTGTCTTCTTCTCATTGTCCGGCGCCTAGTAGAGGCCTGTTCATGCCAGGCAGGTTTCCCCCAGAAGTATCTTGGTCGATGAGCAGCCAATTCTGCACTAAAATCAATCTTGACAGGATTCGTCTCCAGGTGGAGAGGAATTGTTTTTTGTCAGGCTTTCGCCATCGCAACACCACGTTGTTAACTAAACTGAAGGCTGGTCGATTCTCTCCTGTCTTAGGAAACATGTAATTTTTATTAGTAAATTTATTAAATATTTAATATTAAATTGAACCATAACTTGAGTAAAATTATAAGAAAGTATACTTAAATTCACTCAAGTATGAACTCAGCCTTACAGGTCCATGTTAGTGTCAAAAAGAAGCATGAGAAGTCCACAGACTGGCCCTATAATATAGTGGTGAGGTGAAAGCAGGATGAGGAGACCACAGAGTGACACAATGACAGAGTCTGGAGGTGGCGGCAGCAGCAGCATCAGGCGGAGACTACAGGGTGGCACAATGACAGAGCCTGTAGTTGGCATCAGCCTCAGGAGGAGGCCACAGAATGGCACAATGACAGAGTCTTGAGATGGCAGCAGTATGAGGAGGCTACCGAATGGAACAATGACAGAGAATAGAGGTGGCGGCAGCAGCAGCATCAGGCAGAGACTGCACTGTGAGTCTTCACTAGGTAGCAGTATAAGGAGGCCTACGAGTGGCACAATGACAGAGTGTGGAGGTGGTGGCAGCAGCAGCGTTAATAGGAGGCAATAGAGTGGCACAATGTCAGAGTCTTGACTTGGCACCAGTATAAGGAGGCCACGAGTAGCACAATGACAGAGTCTGAAAGTCGCGGCAGCTGCAACCGCATCAGGAGGAGGCCACTGAGTGGCACAACGACAGATTATGGAGTTAGCAACAGCATGAGGAGAACACAGAGTGGCACAATCACAGAGTCTTGACTTGGCAGCAGTATGAGGAGGCCTACGAGTGGCACAATGACAGAGTGTGGAGGTGGCAGCAGCAGCATCAGGAGGAGGCCATAGAGTAGCACAATGACAGAGTATTGACTTGGCAGTAGTATGAGGAGGCCTACGAGTGGCACAATGACAGAGTGTAGAGGTGGCGGAAGCAGCAGCATCAGTAGGAGGCCATAGAGTGGCACATTGACAGGGTTTGGAGGTGGCGACAGCAGCAACAGTATCAGGAGGAGGCCACTGAGTGGCACAATGACAGATTATGGAGTTGGCAACAGCATGAGGAGAACACAGAGTGGCACAATGACAGAGTCTTGACTTGGCAGCAGTATGAGAAGGCTTACGAGTGGCACAATGACAGAGTGTGGAGGTGGCGGCAGCAGCAGCATCAGTAGGAGGCCATAGAGTAGCAAGGTGAAATTGTGTGGATAAGGCAGCAGCAGCATCAGGATGCCAAACAGTGTCAAGGTGACATAGTGTGGATACGGCAGCAGCAGCATCAGGATTCCACAGAGTGGCAAGGTGACATAGTGTGGATATGGCAGCAGCATAATCATCAAGATACCACAGAGTGGAAAGGTGACATAGTGTGGAGATGGCAGTAGCAGCAGCATCAGGATACCATAGAGTGGCAAGGTGATATAGTGTGGATATGGTAGTAGCAGCAGCATCAGGAGACCACAAAGTGAGCCTGTAACAGAGTGGGGCGGTGGGTGGCATTACCAATACCCGCTGATGAAGGTGGGTGAAAGAAGGAGCACTTGGCATCAGATGTATGGCATCAGGCGGGTGGCAGCATCAGAGTAGTAACTGAGGCAGGTAGCCAGAATAAATCGGTCTCTTTTTTCAAGGTTTTGGTGAGGCGGCATGGATGATCTAATCAGATGCATCAGGCACTGGTGGGTGGAAATCCTGTCTGAACCACGCCTCATTCATCTTGACAAAGGACAGTCTCTCCACATTTTGGGTGGACAGGCGAGTTCTCCATGGGGTAACTATGGCCTCAGCCGCACTAAACACCCGCTCAGATGCCACACTACTGGCCAGGCAGGACAGCAATTCCAGGGAAAACTCTGCTAGTTGCAGCCACAAATCCAGTTTCGCTGCCCAGTAGTCCAGCGGATCTTCATTATGGGTTGGCAGAGTGCTGTCCAAGTATGCCACCACCTGCTGGTTCAGTTCCTTCTCCAGGTCCACTGCTGCTGGTGAGTATTTTCTTCACTATGCAGATGAAGAAAGCTACTCAACAGCGACTGAAGACTCAGGCTGCTGCTGATGAAGCTGAAACTGCTCCTGCCACCCCACCCCTGCCCAGCAGCCATGGCAGTGGAATGTAAGCAAAGGGGGCCCCCCCGGTCAGACCTGTAAGAGGATGGACGATGGCGCAGATAGGCAGCGGCCAACTGACTACATAGGATGTCTCTGTAGTAGTTCAGTTTGTCCTCCCTCTCAGTGGGTGTAAAAAAGGGCCCCCATTCTGGACCAGTAGCGAGTGTCCAACAAGGTGGAGAGCCAGGAGTCATCCCTGTGCCGAATGGTTACAATTCGGCTGTCACTACGCAAGCAAGTGAGCATGCATCAGGCCATGTGTGCAAGTGACTCAGAGGGACTCCCTGCCTCCATCTCCCCTGCATACTGCCACGGTGTGTCTGGGTCCTCTGTCTCGTCTTCCTCATCACCCTGTAGTTCCTCTGGCTGCTCCTGCTCATCCTCTCCTGTCACCTGAGTAGAAAAACCACCCAATTTGCTAAACATTGCTTGTGCATTAATGTCCTCCTCCTCCTCCTCCTCCAGTTCAGCCCCCACAGGGCTCATGTGGCCGTGAGATCTAGGCGCCACGTCTCCAGTGCCCTGACTAGCCATTGTTACCAGCATCTGATTCAGGATATTAAGCAGTGGAATGACGTTGTTCATCCTGTAGTCCTGGCAACTGAAAAAAAACATGATGTCCTCAAAGGGCCTGGGAAAACGGCAGGTGTCACTCATGAGCTGCCACTGGCTGACATCCGCTTTGATCATCAAAAAATCATTGATGGCCTTTCTCTGTTCGTATAGCCGGTCCATCATATGGAGAGTGGAATTCCAACGGGTGGAAACATCGCATATTAGCCTATGTTTGGGGATGCTGTTCTGCCACTGCAGCTCAAGGAGGGTGTGCTTTGCGGTGTACAAGTGGCTGAAGTGCATGCAAAGTTTCCTGGCCATTTTTAGGATGTCTTGCAGATGGGTGGAAGACTTCAGGACAACAAGATTGAACACTTGTGACATGCAGGACGCATGGCTCAGCCCTCCTTTACGCAGCGCCGACACCATGTTCTTCCCATTGTCGGTCACCATGGTTCCGATTTTGAATTGTCGCGGAGACAGCCAGGATTAAATTTCTTGATGAATCAAACAGAGCAATTCCTCCCCTGTGTGACTCCATTCACCAAGGCAAACCAGGTGCAGAACAGCATGACACCGCCGTGCCCGGCACATGTGGTATGCTGGAGGGGCACTGTGACTTATCCCTGCAGTGGAGGCTGAGGATACGGTGGAGGATGAGAAGGCATAGGTGGACATTGTTTCAGGACCAACGGCGTGAGAACATGGAGGCAGAAGTGGCGTGACCTGGCCAAGTTGCTGGTGTGGCCGTGCAGAAACCACATTCACCCAGTGGGCCATAAAAGACATGTACTGAACCTGACCGTAGTTACAGTTCAACACGTCAGCGCTGACGTGCACTTTGGCAGACACCGACATGCTCAAGGACTGGCCCACCTTCTGTTCTACATATTTGTGCAGGGCTGGTACTGCCTTTTTGGCAAATAAATTACGGCTTGGGAATCTCCACCTCGGCTTGGCACAAGCTATCAGTTCTCTAAAAGGTGCAGAGTCCACCACTTGGAAAGAGAGGGACTGCAGCACTAGAAACTTGGACAGGAGCACGTTCAGCTTCTGCGCCGTTGGATGTGTGCACGCATACTGCTGTCTCTTGGCAATCACTTCAGTGATCGATTGCTGACGGAATGAGTGATGAGGAGTAGGAGGAGCAGGAGCATCATGAACAGCAGATGATGGGCGGGACAGACAGCTCCCTTCAGCTGAGGTAGTGGAGCCTTGAATGCCAGAAACCGGGTGCGATCAAGTGGGTGATGCAGCGGTTCCTGCAGCAGGCTGAACCACCACATTGGGGCCACGGTTCTCCCAGGCCACTGGGTGGAAACGCTGCATATGTTGACTCAGGGCCGTAGTGCCAACATTGGCACCCTGGCCATGCTTCACTTTCTGCCCACAAATTCTACATATGGCCACGTTCACCTCCTCCGGTGGCTTCACAAAAAACTGCCACAATGCGGAGTAGGTGGTTTTCCCCCCAACAGTCTGCCCTGACTGACTGCTACAGCAGCTGCCTCCGTGAACCCCTGCACCACTACTTCCCGGGCAGGTAGGCTGCTGCGAAGCAGGTGGTCTACGCCGTGCCCGTTTGGCTCCAGACCTCCCACTGCTTCCACCCTGCTGACTTCCGGCCACCCTATTGACTTGCTGGCTCACAGGCAAGCTGCCACCCTCTTCTCTTGATGAAGATGAAGCCCCTTCTGCACCCGTCTCCCAAGTGCGATCGGCTTCATCATCATCAAGTAGTGTCTGCACGTCACTGATGTCCTCCTCAACGGTCTCTGGGTCAGGAGCCTGACCGCTCACAACACCACTTCCCATGCCACTCTCCTCATCAATACTTGCCCGCCTAGCGGAGGAAGTGGCGGATGTCTCCTCCAGATCTTGTCTGGCCAGTAGCTGCTGACTGTCCACAGCATACAATACTACTGTGGGTGATGGAACAGCAAAGGACAGAGGCAGGTTGAGAACAGGTGAGTGCACAGGGCCTGCTCCCGGGTCATGCCAACTAAGGGTTGTGTCTGACGAAACCACTGACTGTTTTTTCCACCAGGAAAAAAATTAAGCAGTGAAGTGCGTATAGATTATTCTTTTTTTCATTAAATACGCCACTATACGTTTTCACCAGGAAAAAATTAAGCAGTGAAGTGCGTATATATTTTCCTTTTTGTTACAGAAAAATGTCCCTATACGCTTTTAGCAGGAAAAAAATAAGCAGGGATGTGTTTATAGATTTTTCTTTTTGTTACAGAAAAATGCCCTATACGTACGCTTTCACCGGTAAAAATGAAGCAGTGAAGTGCGTACAGATTATTCATTTTTTAATGAAATATGCCCCTATACGCTTTCACCAGGAAAAAATTAAGCAGTGCAGTGCATATATATTTTTATTTTTTTACTGAAATACGCTCCAATATGCTTTCACGAGAAAAAATTTACACAGTGAACTGCGTATATATTTTTCTTGTAGTACTGAAAAACTCCCCTATACGCTTTCACCAAAATAAATTTAAACACTGAACTGCGTATATATTTTTCTTATATGACTTAAATACGCCCCTATACGCTTTCACCAGAAAAAACATAAACAGTGAACTTTGTATATATTTTTCTTGTAGTACTAAAATACAGTATACCCCTTTACGCTTTCACCAAAAATAACTGCAACAGTGCAGTGCTTATATATTTTTCATTTTTTTACTGAAATACGCCCCTATACGCTTTCACCAGAAAAAACTGCAACAGTGCAGTGCTTATATATTATTCTTTTTTAATGAAATACGCCCCTATATGCTTTTACCAGAAAAAACTGAAACAGTGCAGTGCGTATACATTATTCTTATTTTAATAAAATACACCCCTATATGCTTTTACCAGAAAAAACGTAAACACTGAACTGCATATATATTTTTCTTATATGACTGAAATACACCCCTAGACACTTTCACCAGAATAAACTGCAACAGTGCAGTGCGTATATATTTATCTTTTTCTACAGATATAAGCCAATAAAAGCTTTTCAACATAACACTTGCACCCTTAGAACAAATAGCTGGAATGACAGAGCTGTATAAAGGCTATTTAGATCCCCAAATAATCTTTCCCTGCACTTGCAAATCACTTTCCTATCACTGTCCCCTGGAAGCCTTCTGACTTCTCTCCCCGCACTAAGATACTGTGAAATGATTCCTCCCTATCCTTTCCCTGCACTTATTAATCGTTTTTTTTTTTTGTTTTTTTTGGCACAATCAAGATTTTCCAATTGCCACCCCTAGCGCCTTCTAACATCTGTCCCTGCACTCAGAACGCTGAAAATAGCAGAATCTAAAATGGCTGCCGAATTTATAGGGCTGTGACATCACAGTGCTGGCTGGCTGCTGATTGGCTGCACGCATGCATGCATGTCAATCTGGGTGATACCGCCTTCCCAGAGTTCCTTGCCCCATGTTCTCAGTCCTCACACGTGTAGCCGCCATTTTGGGAAAAATGTGATTCGTAACCACAAAGTTCGAGGAAATTTGCTTTCGTTGCGAATCAAATTTTTCCTGAAATTTGGATCGAATTCCACTTCGTCACATTTGATTCGCTCATCTCTAATTGACAATCAAAGTTGCTGACACCTATCTTAAAAAATTCTGAAAATTATTTAGTGTGGCTTCACAATTCTTGATAGACAGTTGCAAATACGCCACAAGTCATCCTTGCTGATGTAATTGGATGGGCCCAATATTGATGTTGTCGCTGTCTCCTTCTTTGTTGCAACTTATAAATTAAAAAATCCAACAAAAAATATTGTGGGCTGCTAACATTTAGTCAAAGCAGTATCCACTGTAAAAAGAAATCTTATATAGCCCGCAAAAGTGGGAGGTTTTCTTTGAAAACAAAAAGGATGGGGGAAAAAAACGGATGTGAAAGGAAATTTTTCTAATATTTCAGTATCGGTTTTGTATTCTATCCTTTTTTTCCATTTTTATGTATAGTAAACAAAGCAGAATGCAGTACACTGATGTGAGAGCAGACTTAGGTGATGCTGTAGGGATGGAGGGAGGTAATTTTTTTCTAGGAGAAATGATTAAAAAATATAGAACAATTTAACTGCGTGATTCTAGTAACAGCCACTAGATGGCAGACATTCTTCACTGTTTCTCCTATTAGTTACACTGTGGCCATGTGAATATACTGTAGGTGCGGCAGACAAACCCCTTGCTGTGCTCCAGCAGATACTGCATACTAAAGGAAAGTGGAACTGAAATGCAGAATTTCATAAAAAGAATAATATTTTATCTGACCAATAATATCATTTTTCACCCATTTCTACAGGCACAGCGTATGGGAACTCCATACATCCCCTTATATCGCACATCTCCATAGATGCTGGACAGACAGTGACATTAACATGTAACTATTCCTCTGACAAACACATGGTGCAACAGCACTCTACAAACCAAAAGTAGAGTACAAAAGTATATTACATTGCAAATGCTTAGCAAATACATTTTGTACAAAATCATTTGAGCCCGTCTGCCGCACGTAACATGTAACCATTCAACTACCAGTTACTAGGTTTATGTGTATATGCGTACAGTGGCTAGAAAAGCATAAAGAAAGCGCACCATAGGGTAGTATGTTCCAGTTAGGTATGACTGGTTGATAGAACTTAAAAATGGAGGCTATTAATAGGCACAGCTGTACTGTGGGTTTAGTAAATTCGTGCAAACACGTGTGTCCACTTGTCGGTTAGTGCTGACGTGGTATCCAAAGGTTCAGGAGAGGATGCCCATTCTTCTCCAAGGACAATATAGTAGGAATATATCAGGATACACTTAAAATACACAGACCAGAACACTCGCATGAAGAGTAGAAATCTTCTTCTTTATTGAGTTTTTTTATTTTTATGTCAATAAAATAACAAAACAACGCGTTTTGGGGGTACTAAAGTCCCCTTCATCAGGTTAAAAAGACCCAAAAAGAGTGCTTTATGTTGGACTAGTTACAAATGAGCATCATGGGGCTGCCCAGGGGGAGGAGCGTTTCCACCTGTGCTCCCAACTTTGCATAAACTTTATTTTAATAACAAAATAGTGATCAGACCAGAGTCCATAGTTTGAACCCCTGTAGAGATGCTCCCTTTGTACAATATAGTTAAAAATGAGCATCTCTAACTTCCCTAATCTAATGCAGTTATCACCCTCTATGTAGGTGAAAAAAGAGTGGATCATCTGACCGCTGGGCTGCGGTCACATGATTCATTGTCATAGCGACCAGACACCCTGCTGGTAGATATGATCCAGCTCGTGTCTAGGTGTGTCTCATGTGATGTTCACCGGCGCCATATTCTTTTACATTGTGAAGAACTTTGACCCATGATACATCCATCAGGTGGTACAGGACAGCCAATTGAGATGTTTAAGCACATGGACATACCGCCTACCTTATAAATCTGGCCGCCATTTTATATTCAGTCTTTTGCCAGTGTAGGGAGAGGTTGCTGTGTGGAGCCGGGACAGATTGTTAAGGACACCAATCGATAGTTAATAGGGCCACAAAAGTCCTTTTAAGGACTGGTATAGGTGTGCTATCAATAGGTGTGATATACTGAGGGGTGTAATATACTTATAATATACTTTCTAACATAGAAAGTATATTACAGTTCATTTGTATTGTGCAGCAGTTGTGTGCAGTTCTGCTGCGATACTGCAGCTATATAGAGGGACACACACTATTGGAATAACTAATTGCAATTGGTGTGATATAACTGTTGCCCCAAAAAATATTGATTGAGGGGTGTGATAAACCTATAATATATTTTCTAAAATAGAAAGTATATAGTGCATTTGTATTGTGCAGCAGTTGTGTGCGGTTCTATTTATTCAAATATTGATTAAGGGGTTCTATATACCTGCTTCCACAAAATATAGATTGAGGGGTGCAACATACCTGCTTCCACAAAATATTGATTAATGGGTTCTGTATACCTACTTCCACCAAATATTGATTGAGGCCTACGATACACCTGCTTCCACAAAATACTGATTAAAGGGATTGATATACCTGATTCCACCTAATATTGATTGAGGCCTGCAATATACCTGCTTCTGCAAAATACTGATTAAGGGGTTTTATATACCTGCTTCCACAAAATACAGATTCAGGGGTGCGATATACCTGCTTCCCCCAAATATTGATTAAGGGGTTCTATATACCTGTTTCCACAAAATACTTATTGAGCGGTGCAAAAACAAGTGCTTCCTCAAAATACTGATTAAGGGGTTTTATATACCTGCTTCCATCAAATATTGATTGAGGCTTGCGATACACCTGCTTCCACAAAATACTGATTAAGGGGTTTGATATACCTGCTTCTACCAAATACTGATTGAGGCATGCAAGATAAATGATTCCACAAAATACTGATTAAGAGGATTGATATACCTGCTTCCACCAAATATTGATTGAAGCCTGCAATATACCTGCTTCCAAAAAATACTGATTAAGGGGTTTGATATACCGGCTTCAACCAAATACTGATTAAGGTATGCGATACACCTGCTTCCACAAAATACTGATAGAGGGGTGCGATATACCTGTTTCCACCAAATATTAATTGAGTTGAGTTATGTGATACATCTGTTTCCACAAAATACTGATTAAGGGACTTGACATACCTGCTTCTATAAAACATTGATTGAGGCCTGTGATACACCTGCTTCCATAAAAAACTGATTAAGGGGACTTCTATATAGAGATGGCCTTACGGTTCGCCCGGCGGTCGTTTTGCAGCGAACTTTACACGTTCGCGATTCGACGAACATGCGAACATATGGCAATGTTCGCATAACCCATATTCTTTTGTATTGCGCCAAACTTTGACCCATGACACATTCATCAGGTGGGACAGGACAGCGAATTGAGACATTTCAGCACATGGAAACACCCCCACCCTATAACAGAACCCGATCTGGCAGCCATTTTGCATTCTATGTTTTGCCAGTGTAGGGAGAGGTTGCTTTGTGGAGCAGGCACAAACTGTGAGGGACATCAAACGCTAGCTAATAGGGCCACAAAAGTCCTTTTAAGGACTGGTATAGGTGTGCTATCGATAGGTGTGATATAATGAGTGGTGTGATATACTTATAATATACTTTCTAACATAGAAAGTATATTATAGTGTAATTGTATTGTGCAGCAGTTGTATGCGGTTCTGCTGCGATACCGCAGCTATATAGAGGGACAAACGCCATTGGACTAACTAATTGCAACTGGTGTGATATACCTGTTGCCCCCCAAAAAACTGATTGAGGGATGTAATATACCTGCTTCCACAAAATACTGATTAAGGGATTTGATATGCCTGCGTCCACAAAATACTGATTGAGGGGTGCGATATACCTGCTTCCACCAAATATTGATTAAGGGGTTCTATATATCTGCTTCCACAAAATTCAGATTAAGGGGTGCGATATACCTGCTTCCGCAAAATACTGATTAAGGGTTATTTATATATCTGATTCCAAAAAATAATGATTGAGGGGTGCGATATACCTGCTTCCACAAAATATTGATTAAGGGGTTTGCTATACCTGCTTCCACAAAATGCAGATTGAGGGGTTCTGTATACCTGTTTACACAAAATACTGATTAAGGGGTGCGATTTACCTGCTTCCACCAAATATTGATTAAGGGGTTCTATATACCTGCTTCCCAAAATACTTATTAAGGGTTGTAATATACCTGCTTCCACAAAATATTAATTAAGAGGTTCTATATACCTGCTTCCACAAAATACAGATTAAGGGGATTGATATACCTGCTTCCACCAAATATTCATTAAGGTCTGCGATATACCTGCTTCCGCAATATACTGATTGAGGGGTGTGATATACCTGCTTCCACAAAATATTGATTAAGGGGTTTGATATACCTGCTTCCACAAAATGCTGATTAAGGGATTTGATATGCCTGCTTCCACAAAATACTGATTGAGGGGTGTGATATACCTGCTTCCACCAAATAGTGATCAAGGGGTTCTATATATCTGCTTCCAAAAAATACAGATTAAGGGGTGAGATATACCCGCTTCCACAAAATACTGAATAAGAGTTTTTTATATATCTGATTCCAAAAAATAATGATTGAGTGGTGCGATATAACTGCTTCCACAAAATACTGATTAAGGGGATTGATATGCCTGCTTCCACCAAATATTCATTAAGGCCTGCGATATACCTGCTTCCGCAAAATACTGATTGAGGGGTGCGATATACCTGCTTCCACCAAATATTGATTAAGGGGTTCTATATATCTGCTTCCACAAAATACAGATTAAGGAGTGCGATATACCTGTTTCCACAAAATACTGATTAAGAGGTTTTTATATATCTGATTCCACAAAATAATGATTGAGGGGTGCGATATACCTGCTTCCACAAAATATTGATTAAGGGGTTTGATATACCTGCTTCCACAAAATACGAATTAAGGGGTTCTATATAACTGCTTCCACCAAATACAGATTGAGGGGTGTGATATACCTGCTTCCACCAAATATTGATTAAGGGGTTCTATATACCTGATTTCACCAAATACTGATTGAAGGGTGCAATATACCTGCTTCTATAAAATACAGATTAAGGGGTTTGATATACCTGCTTCTACAAAATACTGATTGAGGGGTGCAATATACCTGCTTCCACCAAATATTGATTAATGGGTTCTAGATACCGTCTTCCACAAAATATTGATTAAGGGGTTTGATATACCTGCTTCAACCAAATACTGATTGAGGCCTGCAATATACCTGCTTCCACAAAATACTGATTAAGGTGATTGGTATACCTTTTTCCACAAAATACTGATTGAGGGGTGCAATATACCTGCTTCCAACAAATATCGATTAAGGGGTTCTATATACCTGTTTCCACAAAATACTGATTGAGGGGTGCAATATACCTGCTTCCACAAAATACTGATTAAGAATTTGCAGATTTTTCTGCAATCCAAAGATAACCCAGCTTTACTATGGCATGTGACGGGCTACAAAATTAATGTATCTAAAAGCCAGATCCTTTTCTTTCACTCCGGGGAGCCTTTTCCGCGGGGACGGTGCGGAGTCGAGGTACGACACGATTACATAACTTACCTGGGAGTGAAACTGGGCGATCATCAGCCTCTCTCTATTCTCTAAATGATCCTCCCTTGATCCAGAAAATAATCAGAGAATTGGACTGGTGGAAGGATTTACCTCTTTCCGTACACGGTAGGGCTTAGCTTTTGAAAATGTCCAGTTTCTCACGCCTGTTGTATCTCTTGCAAACCATCCCCCTACTGCTGAGGTACATTGACATAACAAAATTGCAGTCGCCATTTAATGCCTTTTTGTGGGGTAAGAAAAGGCCACACAAGGAGGTTTACAGCTTCCAAACATTCATCACTATAACCTTGCAGCGTTATTTCGCCACGCCAGGGGTTGGGTGTGGGGTACTTCATATTTTACTGCGGGGCATATAGAACAGGAGCTAGCTGCACCTTGGGACTTAATAGCTTTGCTGCACACCAGGTTAAAAGAGTTACCCCAACATATCAAACAGTCCGTCCTGCTTCGGGACACCATAATGGCGTAGAAGGCCATACGTAAACTCTACAGACTGCCTATGTATTTCACCCCCCACATGCCGCTGTAGACATTGCCCGCCTTTCCTCAGGGGAGAGACAATAAAATGTATAAGTTGTGGCAGCAGAAAGGCATCCACAAACTACAAGCCATTTTTGTTGCCTCAAATCAGAAGCTAATAGAATGGGAAGAATTCCGAAATAAATTTAATGTTGCTGCCTCTCACTATCTTCCGTATCAACAGATACAGTCCTACTGTAGAGCACAGTCGGAGAGCTTGTGGAAAACAGATAGATTGGCGTGGTTTGAGGCGTTGGTGGGGGTAAATAACTGTATGCTCTCTCTGTCAGAATTGTACAGCAAAATTCACAACACCAAGACTATAAGTGTGGTTGCCAATGCCTTCTCAAAGTGGGGGAGAGAGATTGACTCTCCAGAACTGGCCCAAAAATTAGAGAGGGTTATGAATTTGTGAGAAAAACTATATTCAATAAACAATGGAGGGAAATGCAACTGAGGTAAATGCACAGGGCGACCTATGCGTTCGATCTATCATTTAAAGATGTGCCTTCCCACTATCTGCGTCATTGTCCTAAATGTGGATTGCCTAAAGCGGGTCTTCTACACAGCATATGGGATTGCCCAAGGCTAAATCAGTTGTGGTCGGAGGGAGTAAGATATATTAAGGAGGTTTGGGACATAAATGTGTTACTCAAACCAATGCAATGTATTTTTCACTACATACCGAAAACACAGTCCAATTCAGAGGAGTCTGGAGTATCCGAGAAGGGAGTTCATATACTACTTATGTCCATTAAGAAGGCGATCTTAAGGCACTGGCTGGAAAAAGAACCCCCCTCATGGGAAGAGGTGATAGGTATTATGAAGCAGGTGCTTTACCTGGAAAGGTTGGAAATGGAGTGGCATAAAGAACAATCTATTTGCACTTTTATAAAAAAAATGGCAAAGATTTATTGTAGCTTCTCTATCGATAGAAGAAATTAAAGAACTAATGTCGCCATTCACCCAAACTACATGGTACTTGGAGGCTAGAGTTGGGGGAAAATTAGGTAAATTGGAAATTTAGAGTATCCAGAGCTAGACTTTTACCCATTTACTGAACTCCGCCATTACTATTGCCCCCATAAACAAGAGATTACAGAGTGAGATATTCTTACAAATGACAAGGTCCTATGGGAGGGGGGTGGGGAAGGGAAGGAGGTTAATAATATTCTTTGTGTTATCATATACTTTAATTCGTCTGAAAAAGAAAAAAGAAAAAGGGAAACATGAGAATATAAATGATGTTACACTGTGATGATGCTTCTTTGGAGGTCATGATGTAATGTCGTCCCTGCTGGCTGAATGTCTGACATGAGCAGGGATATGATCCTGTATCTGAAATTGTTTTCCCTATGACTTGTTTTCCTTTTTTCAATAAAAAGAAGCTTTAAAAAAATAAATAAATACTGATTAAGGGGATTGATATTCCTGCTTCTACCAAATATTGAATGAGGCCTGCGATACACCTGCTTCCACAAAATTCTGATTAAGGCCTCTTTCACACTTGCGTTGTCCGGATCCGGCGTGTACTCCACTTGCCGGAATTACACGCCGGATCCAGAAAAACGCAAGTGAACTGAAAGCATTTGAAGACGGATCCGTCTTCAAAATGCTTTCAGTGTTACTATGGCAGCCAGGACACTATTAAAGTCCTGGTTGCCATAGTAGTAGTGGGGAGCGGTATTCTTACCGTCCGTGCGGCTCCTGGGGCGCTCCAGAATGACGTCAGAGCGCCCCATGTGCATGGATGACGTGTCCATGCGATCACGTCATCCATGCGCCTGGGGCGCCCTGACGTCACTCTGGAGCACCCCGGGAGCTGCACGGACGGTAAGTATGCTGCTCCCCCGCTCCCCACTGCACTTTACCATGGCTGCCAGGACTTTAGCGTCCCGGCAGCCATGGTAACCACTCTAAAAAAGCTAAACGTCGGATCCGGCAATGCGCCGAAACGACGTTTAGCTTAAGGCCGGATCTGGATTAATGCCTTTCAATGGGCATTAATTCCGGATCCGGCCTTGCGGCAAGTCTTCAGGATTTTTGGCCGGAGCAAAAAGCGTAGCATGCTGCGGTATTTTCTCCGGCCCAAAAACGTTCCGGTCCGGAACTGAAGACATCCTGATGCATCCTGAACGGATTTCACTCCATTCAAAATGCATTAGGATAAAACTGATCAGGATTCTTCCGGCATAGAGCCCCGACGACGGAACTCTATGCCGGAAGAAAAGAACGCAGGTGTGAAAGAGCCCTAAGGTGATTGATATTCCTGCTTCCACAAAATACTGATTAGGGTTTTGATATACCTGCTTCCACAAATATTGCTCTTCTCTAGGAACTTTGGCATAGGGTCATGACAGGCAGACGAAGAGGCAGGCCATTCCACAGGGGTGGTAGGGGTCGGCAGGTGCACCAGGCCGGAGCCTAAGTGGGAAGCTGGAGAAGGTGGTGCTATTGCATCAAAGGATGCACCAGAGTTGGTTGAATGGCTCACTCAGCCTTCCGCTTCTGCACCCTTCTCATCCTCTGTATCTGCACCCTCCTCACTCTCTGTTGGGTGCACCCTCAAAGACTACACCACCACCACCACCATAGCCCCTCCTCTCGAGGCAGAGGAATTATTTTCCCATCCATTCCCAGACCTTTCCGATGTGCAGCCATTCTCAGCATTGTATGAGGAAGAGGAGGTAGCAACGGCCGCCACCCAGCAGTCTAACGACAGTACCCAGATCAGCCCAAGGAGACTGGTCCCTACTGTTGCTGCCTACTCCGCTTCGAGATCGCTAATGTCAGTGGTGGGGAAGATGACGATGATGACGTGTCGATGGACGTCACATGGGTGCCCATAAAAGAGGAAGAGGAGGGGAGTTCAGAGGGAGAGACGGAGCAGCAGATAGGGAGGAGAAGCAGGCAGAACACCCAGTGCTGCAAAGGCAAAAAGCAGACTGCAAATGTATCTGGAGCGAACCATCCATCATGCACAGTCACATCTTGCACTCCCAGGACGCCGGCAAATGGCTGGGCTTTTTTTTAACATGTCAGCTACTGACTATAGTGTTGTCATCTGCAGCCTGTGCTGCTAACGCATAAATCGCGGTAAGCCCAACACTCACCTAGGGACGAGTGCCTTAAGAAGGCACCTGGCCTCCCATCACTGAGCCCAGTGGGAGCAACGCTGTCAGAACCCACATAGCCACACTCCCGGCACTCCACGTCCTGCCTCTTTTCCTTCTCTTTTCTCCTCCCATTTGTCCTCCACTCCACCTTCCACCCTGCTGTCATTGCATTTATCTGGCAGAAGGCAGGATTCTGTGGCCCAAATGTTCGAGCGTAAAAAGTTGATGATGCCAGATAACCCTCTTGCCCAATGGCTAACCGCTGGTTTGTTGGAACTGCTAGCCCATCAACTACTGCCATATAAACTGGTGGACTCAGAGGCCTTTAGAAAATTTGTGGCCATTGGCCCTGGAAGGAAATATTTCTCCCAGAAGAGCATCCCAGAGCTATATGGCCACGTTCAGCAGCAAGTGAATATATCTCTGGCACATAGTGTCGGTGCCAAGATACATATGAACACAGACACGTGGTCTACCAAACACAGTCAGGAAAGGTACATAACTTTTACTGCCCACTGGGTGATCCTTCTGACGGCAGTCAAGCATGTAACCCGTGGCACCCGTGTGGATTTGGTGTTACCGCCACGGATTGCATGCATCCTCTGTCTCCTCCTCGCCTTGCTGACATTCAGCGACAACACCATCTGCCCGTCAGACGTCTGATTAGTGATAGCCCAACGTGCTGGAACTCCATCTTGTATATGCTTGATAGGCTGCTCCAGCAGCAACGTGCCGTTAACGACTACCTGTACGAACTCTGCAGCAGGATTCTGGGAAGCTTGGTTTCTTTTCACCACTCCAGTCGCTGCTCATGTGCGATGCATGGAGACTTCTGCAGCCATTTGATGAGATCACCAAACTGGTCAGTTGCAGCCAGGGCACCATCAGTGACATCGTACCTTACGCCTTCTTTCTGTAGCGTGCATTGCGTTGTGTTATTGAACAAGCAATCAAGGAGCAGGAGCTGGAAGATGAGGAAGTCGCAATGCTGAATGAATTCCCAGGGGGGGCTACTGCTACGCAGACAAGTCAGCAGGATTATGGAAAAGAGTCAGAGGAGGATGGTGGCTGGGAGGAGGAGGAGGAGCAAGAAAAGCAGGCTTTGAGGGAGACTTTAAACTTTTCGGGGATCCCTGGTGTCCGTGGTTGGGGGGAGGAGACCGAGGATGACATTCTCCTGGGAGATGAGCAGTAGCCAGGGTACTCCACCGCTTCCAATTTAGTGCAAATGGGGGCCTTCATGCTCCAGTGTTTGAAGAGGGACCCCCATATAATAAGCATAAAGGGCAAGGACCAGTACTGGGTGGCAACATACTCAGACCCCTAGTACAAACACAAAATGGCGGACATGTTACCAGCATCACAGAGAGCTGTCAGAATTTCCAGGCCTTGCTGTGAAGAGATGCTGCATTCTGCTGCTGCGGGCGCTGGCGGAGGAATTTCCACCCACAGCGAAACAGGTGCAGTTACCAATCCTACCGCACCTGAAAGAAAAGAGGGTTTTGAAGATGTGTTGGTCACTTTGGATATGAGATCATTCTTGCAGTCAACCCATTGACAGCCGCCCTCCGGATCCAGCCTCAAAAAATGCCTAGACCGACTACATCGGGTTAACAGCCGATGTGGACGCTCTGAGAAGCGAGGAACCTCTTGACTACTGGATGTGCAGGCTTGACCTGTGGCCAGAGCTGGCACAATTTGCCAAGGAACTCTTGGCTGGCCCCTTTTCAAGTGTCCAGTCCGAAAGCATGTTCAGCACAGCAGGGAGGATTGTGACCGATAAGCGCACTCACCTAGCTCATGACAGTGTGGACTACCTCACATTTCTAAAAATGAATGAGGCATGGATCTCGGAGGAATTTAACACCTGTGACGACCATGTATAGTTGAATTTCCTCATGCCAGCCCACACATATCCGCCATCACCCAGAATAAAGAAGTACTGGCCTACAGTAAAATTGTTATCCAGTGACCGTCTAATATACCTCCAGCCACATAATCACTTGTTCTTTTCTGTGAGGTGAATGCCTAATTTTTGGGGCTTGTACTCCACTGGCCTATAGTTAAATTGTTATCCAGTGACCGTCTAATATACCCCCAGCCACATAATCACTTGTTCTTTTCTGTCAGGTGAATACCTAATTTTTGGGGCCTGTACTCCCGTGGCCTAAAATAAAAAATGTTTAGGCTCCAGCAGGGCACATTTTTGAGAGTTTCCCTGTAAGACGCATAAAAATGGCTGATTAAAATACATATTTTTTGTGGGAATTTTTGCCATTGATCCCCATCTGGTATGTCACTGTCCATGTTGTGGGACTATTTGTGCACTCTAGTAAGTTTTTGGTGGCTGTAAATATGACCTGAAGGTTTTTCAGGTTCGCCTGCCAATAAAGTCAATGGGTTTCGCCGCGAATGCGCATTTGCGAATCGTCCCGGGCGATGTTCATTCATCACTACATGGGAACATCTGATCATATGAGCATCTGGCAGTGCTCACTCTGGCGAACCCTAGGCCGTGCAGCAATATGAGAGGCGCAACCCTTCTCCCCTCAAGGTACACTCTGGTTTTCTGCTTCTCCCTGATGTTAGGTGGGGTGTCTTTAGTGTTAGCGGGTCTTCCAGTACGAGGTAAGGAGGACAATGATGTGACAGTGCAGATAGGCAATGCAAGGCAATAAGGCGGACGATTTTTATGGTCGGAAGTCCACTGTCGACTAAGGCCTCTTTCACACTTGCGTTGTCCGGATCCGGCATGTACTCCACTTGCCGGAATTACACGCCGGATCCGGAAAAACGCAAGTGTACTGAAAGCATTTGAAGACGGATGCGTCTTCAAAATGCTTTCAGTGTTACTATGGCAGCCAGGACGCTATTAAAGTCCTGGTTGCCATAGTAGGAGCGGGGAGCGGTATACTTACAGTCCGTGCGGCTACCGGGGCTCTCCAGAATGACGTCAGAGCGCCCCATGCGCATGGATGACATGCCATGTGATCACGTGATCCATGCGCTTGGGGCGCCCTGACTTTACTCTGGAGCGCCCCGGGAGCCGCACGGACGGTAAGTATGCTGCTCCCCCTCTCCCGACTACACTTTACCTTGGCTGCCAGGACTTTAGCGTCCCGGCAGCCATGGTAACCACTCTAAAAAAGCTAAACGTCGGATCCGGCAATGCGCCGAAACGACGTTTAGCTTAAGGCCGGATCCGGATTAATGCCTTTCAATGGGCATTAATTCCGGATCCGGCCTTGCGGCAAGTCTTCAGGATTTTTGGCCAGAGCAAAAAGCGCAGCATGCTGCGGTATTTTCTCCGGCCAAAAAACGTTCCGTTCCGGAACTGAAGACATCCTGATGCATCCTGAACGGATTTCACTCCATTCAGAATGCATTAGGATAAAACTGATCAGGATTCTTCCGGCATAGAGCCCCGACGACGGAACTCTATGCCGGAAGAAAAGAACGCAAGTGTGAAAGAGCCCTTACCGAGGCACTTTGGGCATATGATGCACACAGGCACACAGTTTTCCCTAGATTTGTACTCAATAAATGCCTCTCTGAGTCTCTTTCTAACTTAAGCTAAAACTATCACACCTGTGGCCGAGTGTACTAACTGGCAGACAATGTCGGGAATAAGCCAGACAAAAAACGCTGCATATAGCGTTTTTGTCCAGCCAAATCCCAGCGCAGCTTTTATTTGTTAGAATGCTCTTATCAGTCCAGTTACTCAAGTAAGAAATTTAGTAATAAAATATGGGGGTCACTCTAAAACCATGTAGGAACAGACAACCTCACATGTAATGCTTATACTGTACTTGCCACATCTCCGGGGATGTCCAGGAGGCTCAGCAAAAAAGACAAGACCTCCCAGACTCATCTCCTGGGTGCCACAAAATTGCCCAGCAGATTACAGAAAGCAACCCTGGATGCATGTGGTGCCAGGATGCTGTGCTGTGCTGTGGCTCATACCTCACATCCAAAGGGACGTAAAAGGGGCAGAGCTGTGTTACAGAGAGGGGGAGTGGCCCACAAACCGAGGTAGGGTTTTTAAAATGGGGCTTGTCAATGAACTGGAAAAAAATGGCTTTTTGAGTGTCCACCATGAGTTTATACAGTCCATTCATTTATTTGAATTAACAATAAGTATTAGCAGTAAATGATTGATGTCAGCTCAAAGTTTCTTCTTGACCTTAGAGGTCGTAGTATATTAACCTGGACCTACTGGAGAAGACCTTAGAGGCCCTAGTGTATTAAGATAGACCTACTGGACAAGACATTAGAGGCCCTAGTGTATTACTCTGGACCTACTTGAGAAGACCTTAGAGGACCTAGTGTATTAAGCTGGACCTACTGGACAAGACTTTAGAGGCCCTAGTGTATTAATCTGGACCTACTTGAGAAGACCTTAGAGACCTTTGTGTATTAACCTGGACTTACTGAAGTGGATAAGACCTTAGAGGCCCTAGTGTAATTGCCTGGGCCTACTGGAGAAGACCTTAGAGCATGCCTCCCAAGTGTCCCTCCTTTGGAGGGACAGTCCTTCTTCTTGACCCAAGTCCCTCTGTGATCCTTAAAATGTCCCTCTTTTTGACCTGGGGAATTAGTCAGAAAATTAAAGTGGTATTATACCAACTATACATAAAAAAATTCTGAGCAGAGTATACATGTAGCTGGTTCCTAGTTAGTCAAGCCCAGGTGAGGCAGTTTTGATGATGTATAGTCTTGTGTACACGCAGTCTTACCCTTAGGGCCTCGATGCACTTAGCTGGCTGATTCAACAAGGGAGGAGAAAGAAGAAGGCATGCCACTTTACCATGGGCCGCAAAGGCCTAGAGGATAAGGCACCCATTCCAGAAACCAATTTCCTAGCACCTATCAAATGGAGAATCAAGAAAAAGGGAAGGAAGGTAGGGGGATCTCAAGGTTCAAAGGGTTCGGACGAGATATAGAGAATGTGAAGAGAACAAAATTAAAAAAGGTATCTTTAAAATAGAAGGGACATTACCAACTGTGAATTTATAGACTAAGATTTGGGAAACCCCCCCAAAATTATATGAACCAAAAATAAGTGTTACATAGGAAGATCAAACGCCTGTTTGAAAAGTAGGGTTTTCAGTGCACGTCTGAATGAGAGAAGACTGGGAATCACTTTCAGAGCCAGATGTAGGTGGTTCCAAAATCTGGCCCTTTGAGCCGAAAAGGATCTACCTCCACGTCTGATCTTATTAACTTGCGGGATGTTAAAATTCGCAGAGTTACTAGACCTCAATGTCCTCAACGGGGCGTACCTGGTGAATTTACGTTGCAGGTACAAGGGCCCCACACCATGGAATACCCTATGCATGAAGCATCCAATCTTGAACATCACCCGTTGTTGAACGGGGAGCCAGTGCAAGGCATTAAGAGAGGGAGTGATATGCTCTCGGCGGGCAACACCCGTTAGTAGCCTTGCTGCGGCATTCTGCACAAGTTGAAGTCTATGCAAGTTCTTCTTAGGGAGTCCCATGTACAAGGCATTACAAGTTTTGTTAGGCCCCTTTCACAAGAGCGCATTGCGCCCACACTGAATCCGGACCCATTAATTTCAATGGGTCTGTGTACATGAGCGTTGTTTTTCACCCATCACTTGTGCGTTGCATGAAAATTGCAGCATGATTTTAACGCAACTCTGGCCCCATAGAAGTGAATGGGGCTGTGTGAAATAAGCATTGCATCCGCAACCATGTGCGGGTGCGATGCGTTTTTCACTGATGGTTGCTAAGAAAAGAGATGGATGCTAAGAGGGACATATTGCCCCTCTTTGCGATTTTCAAAAGTTGGGAGGTATGCCTTAGAGGCCCTAGTGTATTAACCTGGACTTCCTGGAGAAGACCTTAGAGGTCCTAGTGTATTAACCTGGACCTACTGGAGAAGACCTTAGAGGCCCTAGTGTATTAGCCTGGGACTACCACAGAAGACCTCAGAGGCCCTAGTGTATTAGCCTGGGCCTACCATAGAAGACCTCAGAGGCCCTAGTGTTTTAGCCTGGGTGTACTGAAGGATCCTCTGGTACTCTGCTGGGGCAATCCAATACTGTTGAACTCACAGACCTCTCTGATGCCAATTTCAAAATGGTAGCAAGTATAATACTGCTACCCTCAGCAGCTGTCAGCATTATTAATGTATAATATACTGGGTGGTTAAAAGAATTGTGGCATAAAAAGGCTGTGTCTGTAGCTGAAGGGTCACAAAAAAGAATAAAAATTTGAAATTGATTTTGGCAGAGCTGCAGTATTTCTATCTACCACTAGGTGACACAATTGTACTACTTGTACTTTTGATAATGACTGTAGAGTTAGCATTCTACACTCCTATTACTGCAGGACAGATTTTGGAGCACCTTATCTTAGCCTGACAGTGCTTCTCATCCAGTCAGTTCCTTGTATGTCCTGCAGTGCCTTACTGCTTCTGTTCATGAGTATGTCCTGCGTTTGTGAGAGGGTCCCTGGGTTCTCCGGAGGGAGGGTCTCTAGTCTGTGTGCAGCTCTGCCTGAGACCGCCATGCTTCCATTCCGCTTGGGGTCCAGGCATCTGCTTCTGTGCTGGTTCCCGTTTGTCCTGTTGTCTGAATACATGTCCTGCGTTTGTTTGGGTTCCAGTTCTGTTGTCCGTTCCGCTGGTACTTGTACCACAGCATGGTTCCTTGCAGGTAGGGTCCAAGTGTACCGGGACCTTCCTGAAGGTGTTACCAGTGAGCCCTTGGCCCAAGTCATCCCCACCACCAGGGGCTCTGTGAAGAATGTGGCTCACTGGCTCTCCGCGCTCTGGGTTTTGCCTCTGGTCTGCCGATGCACGTGGTTCTGTGGTAGTGCTACCACTATTGCCTAACCTGCATGTCTCTACTGTCATGTTCATTTTAAATTATTAAATTGTAATAAAGTACTCTATTGTCCCCTGGTCTGTTTCTGCCGGTGTCCTGTTTCCAAGACATCCCGGAGGTCTGCCTTGGGCCTCCGGCACGTGACATTTCCCCCTATTGTAATATTCCTGAACTACAATTAGAGAAGAGGATACTTCTATTATTGATTCATAATCCTTCAGACAAAATTCCCTACTAGTCTCTCCTGCCTGGACAGGCCATGCTGGAAATGCGCACGCTACCAGACACAGGACTGCAATTAAAATCTAAACATGGCATCCAGAACCAGTGTCATGTGGGTTGCAAATAATTATTCTCTAGTAATGAATAAAAATCAATCAAAGCAAGTATGATTACCACCCCAATCAACATAAAGTCTCCCACTCTGCATGGCGTCTCCTGTATGGACAATGGATCCCAGCATTACATACTGTACAGATTTTCATCCAACAATTTCCATCTAGGTTAAAAAAAGGACAAAGATCTGTGGTTTTGTGGAAAAGATTTGCTGTCTGTCTAGAAATAGTGACTCGTGTGTAGCGCTTTCTGTTTTTGAGTTTTTGTTTTTTGCTCTCTGCTTTCCTGGAGCAATACCCTTTAATAGTTCCATTCACATAGACATTTGAGGTCTTGTTTATTCGTGGGACAAGTTGTAATGTACTACAGTATGTCTAATGGCACAGCTTAATATTGCATACATTGTAGATGGAAGCTGGAAAAAATTCCAAATGGGGAGGAATTGGAAGAAAATGCAATTTTACCACTATGGGTTTTGTTTTTACAAAACCCCTATGCAGTAAAACTGCAGTTACAGTGATACCACATATATATATATATATATATATATTTATAATTTATATTTTTATCGCATTTTCTCACCCTCCATACCTTTTTCATAGTTAAATCTATGAAGCTGTGAGAGGGCTAAATTTTTGCAACCTTATCTGTACTTTTTATTGATACCATTTTGAGGTATGACTTTTTGATCAGAAAAAAACAAAACAGCAGATCAACCATTTAGGTTTTTTTCTGGAAATATTTTTATATGTTAATAGTATGCCTATGTTTTTATTATCTATTTTTATTTTCCTTTTGGGAAAAGGGGGTGATTTGAATTTTTTTATTTTTTTTAAACGTTAATTTTTTTTTTAGGGCCCCCAAGGGAACCTCAACACACATTTTTCAGACTGCCATTTCTATTTAGTAATGGGATTTTATTAATTACTGAATAGAAAAGTGCAGGCTAGGAATATACCTGTATTTGGCCTGGTAGCCTTGTACAGGCTCAGACCTATTACTACTAAGGAACTCTTTCCCCAATCTCAGTAAGGGGAAGGGGGTTCCTGCCCATCTCTCAGATGCTGTGGTCATATTTGCCCTGGCAGCTATGGTGCTCGTTTTGAAAGCACCATCTTTAAAGACCCAACATCTGTCTTATATGTACAGGAAGGGATAAAAACCTATTCTAAATGTGCTGAAAATTATTTTTGTAATATATTATTTATTTATTCATTTTTTTTTTTACATTTTCCTAGCAAAATAGGCGCAGGAAGTTCAGGTGCCTATTGCGCTTTGGAATCTGCACTCATCCTAATTCACTGTTATGGGAGTAGGGATTAGTCTGAGCCCACATTGAGTGCTGTAAAAGCCAGGTCATCGCTGATCTTACATGCAAAGATGGATCTGGAATCTGGAAGTGTTTTCAGACCGAATGTTTAACATGTACAGTATTTTAGTCTTTGTCAAACTCTGGAGAGGTATTCAACCCATCACCTCTGCCGGCTCCCTGGTGAAATCCATAGTATTTAAGCCTTTAGCAAAGCAGGACAAGAGCTACTATATCATATTCTCTGCTCTGCCTGTGCTCCCTCTACTCTGCTGCTGCAGATCACGTCAGTACAGGCTTTTGCACAATCCCCTGCTCACTAAATTCTGCAAAATAACTGTGATGTCAAAATTCTCAATCCACACCTTGATAAATAACTTGATGGGTGTAGTTTCCAAAATGGGGACAGTTACTTGGGGCTTCCACTGTAGGGGTACCTCAAGGTCCCTGCAAATGTGATGCACCCGAAAACCATGCCAGCAAAACCCATGCTCCAAAAGCCAAATCGTGCTCCTTCAATTCTGAGTCCTGCCGGGTGCTCATACAGCAGTTTATGTCCACATTTATTGCAATTCTGTGTCCATAAGAACCAGGCTAACAATTTAAGAAATGTGGTGTAAGTCTCAGATGCCACCACCTAGGCACAGCATATTGGGCACTGAAGAAAAAAATAGCAATTTTTTCATTTTACACAGTCCGCTGTGCATTCATTTCTACAAAATACATTTGGCATCAAAATGCTCACTCTACAATAAAAACATTAAGGGCCTAGTGTACAAAATAAGAATGTTAATTTGAATTAATAACTATTTTATGAGGTATCACTATCTATCTATTGAAAGCAGAGAAATTCGGGGGGCGGGACCAGCAAAGGCTTCTCTTCAGCAGTGCAAAGGCTTCTCTAATCCAAAGACATCCACCCATTTTTAAACCTTTCCAGCTTGGCTGGGGATACCTCCAGCTTCATTTTGAGCCGATTCCTGAGCGGCTGACCCTACCAGACACGAAGATCCACCTTGGGTCTGCAAACACGAGAGACCGCGGACTAAAGTTGCAATACTCGCGCGCCCCAGATGCTTGCTTGCCTTCAGAGATACACTATTTGCTAAAATAAGCTACCAGGCCAAAGGTGGAGGGAGACTGAAGATGGACACCAGGTACAGCAGCACTGACCCATACTGAAGCAGCGACTGCCATTTTGCCGAACTGTACAGGCCTCTGATGATAACGAGACCACCCTGCGGCAAGTCACTCCGAGATTCTGCAAAAGGGGTCTTGACCCAGAAGATACTCTGGCTTCTGTCTGTGAGGTGAAGATGGCTGCGATTAGTGGGGACAGTATACCGACTGTATCTATATAGCGAGACGCGATACCCCCCCACTCTCCCCCTCCCCACATATCGCTATCCTTTTTTACTCCAGACTGCTAAAAAAAAATCATCCATAAGACCATATAGGCTCTGCCTAAATTTTTCATGACCTCACTGCATATAAGCAAAGGTCTCCTTACCTTTGCACCTTAGCTGGCCACTTGACCCAATTTTTCTGGATTGCTCTGCCATCTGCTTTTCCTTAATTGGATCTTTTCCACTCTCCTGCTCATACATTACCTTCACCAATGGGCCATACCGAAAACAAAAGCATTTGGTGATGTAAAAACTGTCTCCCTTTTAACCTCCAATGTCTTGTTCAGACAAGAATATGCTGTATTTTCCTTCTGCTGAAGGGGTAGTTATAAGCTAATTTCAGGAGCTCAATTTCCCCTGCACATATGGTGAAAGTGGGCAGATACAGGAGCTTCAGCCAAGATTTGCAAAAGCCCACCAAAAATCCACCTCTATCACAGTCTGATCTGGACAAATATGTAATGAAGAAGTCACAAATACATATGGGGTCCACGTTCTCTACCCCCAAAAGTTCAGTGGCACAACAGGTCCCTGCTCACTCAGAGAGAGACAGTGAAGATGAAGATACCACAGACATGTCATCGGACCTTCCCATATCCAGGTAATTTATTTCTCAGGCACTGTCAAAAGCCCTTAACCCTGTTCTAGAAGAACTAGCAGAAATTAAAAGAGAGATGAGACAGATCGGTCACAGAGTGGAAGCCCTAGAGCCGACCCAAGCTTACATAACAAGTTATGAAAACAAGCCACAGACACACTAGCCACTTATCAGCAACATATTAACCATTTGTATGACTACATAGAGGACCAGGATAAAAGAGGCAGAAGAAACAGCATCCGCCTGAGAGGAATTGGTGGCACCTGATGCGATACCTAAAGCAGTGTCTGAAATCTGCCAATCATTATTGGGAGAAAATTACACAGATCCTATAATCATAGAAAGGGAACACAGAGCCCTAAGGCCCAAGCCTAAGCCCAATGATCCACCAAGAGATGTAATCTGCAAACTCCTGAACTTCACGCAAAAAGAAAAGGTGATGAAGAAAGCTAGAGAATGTACTCAAATAAGATACGAAGGCTCTCCTATCCTATTTTTTCAAGACCTTGCTCCTGCTACACTACATAAGAGACGTATCCTCAAACCTTTAACAGACCACCTGATGCATAAACGCATAGCCTTCCGCTGGCTGTTTCCGTTTGGGAAAAACAAAAAATGTATAATCAGATTCCCTAAAGAACTCCCGGATATTTTTGCTGCATTAGAGATGGTTAGTCCAGGGGTGCACCGGTGCCCTGTTATTTTCTGTTTAGTTGTTACCTAGTCCCCTGCAACCTAAGGCCTGCTACCTGTTAGGTGGTTGGGCGTGGGTGCGACCGGGAAAATGGCTCTCCACAAAAAGTGTTGGTCACCAACTACTATAAGTATTGGGACTAAACCTATATAGATTTGTTGTTCTTTGCTGCATATAAAATACTACCACTTACTAAGATTCTATGTACACGAGGTTTCCTGATTTTCCAGCGTGCTGCCAACTTATGGCTCGCCTCAGAAGTTTTGATCACATGTGGTCCTTTATAGGGTTTAAAAAATCCCCTATGGTTACTCTAATTTGGAGGTATTTTTGCACTAATGTTTATAGGCGTTTTTGTTTCATGTGTCTTAGCTCCTTTCATCCCCGTTTTTCCTCTCCCCGTTTCCATGGGTCGAAACAACATACATCCTTTCCTGATCGAATGGCTGGTATGCTACGATTTCTCAGATTGGGGTATGTAAGCAAAACACCTTACTTTACTCGCTTTAGGTTATGTCTGAAATCAGAATAGCAACTTACAAGGTAAGGCTACTTTCACACTAGCGTTCGATCGGATCCGTTCTGAACGGATCCGATCATAATAATGCAGACGGAGGCTCCGTTCAGAACGGATCCGTCTGCATTATTTTAGCATATAACAGCTAAGTGTGAAAATAGCCTCGTACGGATCCGTCCAGACTTTCAATGTAAAGTCAATGGGGGACGGATCCGCCTGAAGATTGAGCCATATTGTGGCATCTTCAAACGGATCCGTCCCCATTGACTTACATTGTAAGTCTGGACGGATCCGCACGCCTCCGCACGGCCAGGCGGACACCCGAACGCTGCAAGCAGCGTTCAGCTGTCCGCCTGTCCGTGCGGAGGCGAGCGGAGCGGAGGCTGAACGCCGCCAGACTGATGCAGTCTGAGCGGATCCGCTCCATTCAGACTGCATCAGGGCTGGACGGCTGCGTTCGGGTCCGCTCGTGAGCCCCTTCAAACGGAGCTCACGAGCGGACCGACGAACGCTAGTGTGAAAGTAGGCTAAGAGGTTTTAAGAATTCAGCAAAAAGGAGTCAAATCCTACAGCAGTTAAACAAAGAAAAATGCCACATTATCTTCATCCAGGAAACCCACTTTAAACAAAACAAGATCCCAAATCTTTCATTCTCCTTCTATAACCTTTGGTTCCATAGCTCCTAAGCCCACTCTAACAAACTAGGGGTGAGTGTAGGAATTCACAAGCATACTGACTGTTCGTTGATTGATCAACGATCTGACAGTGAAGGCTGCTTCATAATGGTGAAAGGGGAAATAAATAGACAACTATATACGTTTGTTAACATATACACACCAAATATAACTCATAGACAGTGGTTTGAGGAATTTTGGCAGCAGATGGAAGTGTTCAGGGAGGGGTTGTTTATCTTGGCAGGGGATTTTAATGTGTCCTTAAATCTCCATTTAGACGCTTCCTCAGTCAGGTCTACTATCCCCAAAAAGACATTGAATTGTATAAAAAAATTAATCCACAAAATTGCTCATTGATGTTCTAAATTGCTCAATACTAAAATAAGGGACTACACTCATTTTTCATCCCCATACAACTCCTACCATAGACTGGACTGGGCACGTTCAGGGTGCTTTTTTACCGTTATGTTTACGTTTTATTAGGTCCGTGGGTGTCATCTTGGGTCAAGTTGGTGTCAGTTCGGTGCTACTGCTTGCCAGAGTGTAGGTATGGTCGGCATGGTCGAGACACCGTAGGGGTGCACTAGCCTTCACTTAGGCTCTTCGTGCTGGTTGTTTCAGGTAGATCACACATAGTAGATCTTACTGGCTGGCGTTGTGGATATGGGTAGTGCTGGCACTAGTCGGGCGATCACATCTATAGACACAATTAGACACAATTATACGCAAGACCTGTCACGACTACAGGCACAATGTTACGAGTCCTGTCACGACTACATGCACAATGTTACAAATCCTGTCACGACTACAGGCACGATATTATTAGCTATATTAGTCCTGACAGGACCATAGCCATGTTTATTAGTTGATTGGTGGTGGGTATAGGCATGATTTTCGATATCCACATCATAGTTACTGGCACGGTTACAGTAGCTGGTCACGTTACAGGCACTAGGTGGCACGGGTTCGTTAGAGATGTCACCAGTAGGGCTCTGGTTAAGGTCAGTTACTTTTTCATTTTGTCATTCATCTTGTTTTAGTTACACAATGTCACACGCCTCCGACATCGAGGGAACATCTTCATTACATGGAAGTGTTGATCTCCACTCTGAACAGGGCGCTTGTCCTTCATTGAGGTCTTGGACTATTCCTAAGTTGACGGCTGAGTTGTTGAAGAGGGGGATACCTTTCCCAGCAACAGCTAGGAAAGCAGAATTTTCCGCCTCCTTTCCTCAGAGACTGCAGGTACCAGTCAGGAGATGGTGTCCATGAACACTATACAGACATCTCTTACCCAACTTCATGCAGTGATCAATTCAATGGCCACTTCCATTTCAGACATTCAGGATAGGCTGTAGACGGTGAAGAATAGTGATGTCTCATCTAGCTTAGTGGTACAGAGACTTCCAGTGGCCTCAACATCACAAGCTAGAGTTGCTGGTGGGTCAGCTAATTTTCCCAACATAGCACCGTCACATTTTATTCCAGCTAACATCCGTCAGGACATCCTTGAGGGTAAGGATGTCAATTTGGCTTCACTACTTATAGCAGAGCATGAGGTCCCTGACAATAAGACTATAGCCTATGGGGAAGTTTCCATTATTCCCAAATCCAAAGATGTAAGACTTAATAGGAAGTTAAATGTTTCTGAATTCGTTCTAGCATTTAGTCTATTTCGTGATGTTATCTGTTCAGTCAGCCCACATAGGAGGGAAGAGTTGGACCTTTATATAAGGTGGTGGATTTAGGTCATAAATACGGGGATACGTCTTTTTATGAGTAACACTGTTCGTTTTCAGCTAAAACAGCAGCTGCTCTTGCATAGTTCCGGCACATCACTGATTGGTCTAATATCGACACAGAGTTGTGTTGCCGCCACTTTGTGTGTCTTAAAGCCCCTGCGTGTGCCACATGTAATTCTTTCTTGTATACAGGAGAATGCTGTTCCAGTCTTAATTTACCGTCAGAAGACACAGACTAGGAACGTTATAGGTTCATTAACTAGCAATAGCAGGGTCGGTTCAGGGGTTGATAAATTGGGCCGGCCGATTAAGTATCTTGGTAGGTCACAAGTTTGTAATAATTTTAATTATACAGCATGTCACTACAGTCAGTGTAGGTTATTACACTTGTGTTCCATATGTTTCAGGGCCCATCCCCGTGTCACTTGTCCACAGAAGGACAACCACACAGCATGACTAAGCGTAGTAGACACTGAACTACTTAAAGCTTTTAATATGGCTTTATCTGGCTCCCCCTTTCCTCCCAAACTTTAAATGCCCACATTACCCTGATCCATAAACCACAAAAAGACCCGACTTTGTGCTCCAGCTATAGACCCATCTCCTTGTTGAAATTGGACCTCAAAATTTATGCCAGAATACTCTCCTCCAGAATAAAGCCTCTATTACAAGACCTGATACACCTACATCAGACAGGATTTGTACCCCTCTGAGAGGGTAAAGATAACACATACAAAAAAGCGAATTAAATTGCTCTGGTAAAAAAAAGAAATAGCTCTATGGTTTTATTGGGGACAGATGCAGAAAAGGCATTCGATAGAGTGTCCTGGCCCTTCATTAAGTGCACTCTGTCCTGCATGGGACTATGTATGACCATCCAAGCACCTACATCAAAACTAATGATGTCCTCTCGGCGGCCGTGAAAATAAATAATGGAACTAGAGAGGGTTGCACTTTGTCCCCCATCCTTTTTATACTAACAGTAGAACCCCTCCTACAGCATATCAGGCAATCACAAGAGATCAGAGGATTGGCCTGCGGAGGACTAGAATTTAAACAAGCAGCGTACGCGGATGACCTGCTGCAGTTGGTCACCAACCCCTCAAAGGCCTTCCCTGCCATTGTTAGTTACTCCACTCTTTTGGCTACATATCTAACTTTCAAATTTAATATTTCCAAATCCCAAGCAATGGGCAAAAATCTCTCACCTACAGAACTGCGAAAGCTCCATGCTGATTCCCCCTTTGACTGGACGAACACGTCTTTGAAATTTTTAGGTATTAATATCTCTCCAGATCTTAATAAGCTATATGACCTTAATTATCTACTGCTACTAAAATCTATACCAGAGATCCTGGTCTCCAACCTTTATCTCTTGGTTAGGCAGAAGGAATATGTTTAATACCTTAATACGTAGTTTCCAAAATCAAATATTTACTGCAAGTATTGGCAATAAAATCCTGCGTCATTCCTTTGATTCCTTCCATAAAATATGTTCATCTTATGTATGGGGCAACATTAAACCGAGGATCTCTAACAAGATTCTCCTGCTACTGTTAACTAGAGGAGGAATTGGTCTCCCATCTATGAAAAGGTTCTATATGGCAGTTCATCTAAAGAGGGTGATAGATTGAATTAGAAGACCAGCTTATAAGCAGTGAGTGGTACTGGAAGAAAACCTAGCTAAGAGTCCGCTGAGAGCACTTGTGTTCGCAGACATGTCAGCTCTCCCCTAGACTCCAAGACATAACTCCCTTCTTCACACAACCCTCTCAACCTGGAAACTCCCAGAGATAAGGGAGCAATGATCTAGATTCCCCTCTCCTCTACTGACGATAGGAGATTGTCTAATGTCCTTGGAGGGAGGACATTCCTCCTTACCAACTCAAATGAGACACTCCAGTGCCTTACCACAAGACCAACTAGACCAAGATATATTCATAGATATAGTTCATAGATATATCAGCTATCAAATCTAAGTTTCAACTTCCGCATTTTAATTACTTACAATACGCTATCATCCGTTCCTCCCTCAAGAAAGCTCTGGCCCAGAAAATGCAACCACACCCCCACACATGGTTTGAGAAGCCACTGACCCAGACACAACACCCTAGAAAATTAATCTCTACTATCTACGGAAACTTACTTTGACGCTGGGTTCAGACCTGAGCGTTCGCCATGGAGCGCTCTGTATGCGCGATTGTACGGGCGTTTGCAATCGCGCATACAGAGACAAGCGAACGCCCATTGTCGCACGTTCCCGCTGAAGTCTATGTACGGGAACGCGCGACAAGACGCTCCAAAGAAGCTCATGTACTTCTTGGGGCGTTTTACAGCGCGATCGTATGCGCTGTAAAATGCTCAGGTGAAAACCATTCCCATAGGGAATCATTGGTTCTTGCCTGTTGAGCGTTTTACAGCGCGTAGGAACGCGCTGTAAAACGCTCAGGTCTGAACCCAGCCTAAGGGGAGACCCCCAACCTTGCTCTGCTATCAAAGGGAGTGGGAAAGAGACTTAGGGGTGAAATTCTCAGACGCAGACTTCAATATATATTATATGCACCCAAATTAAAGTTCTGATGTACCACCATACAGGAGAATACCTATAAAGTCATAACAAGATGGTAATTTTAGTTAAACTAAAAATGATGTGTGGGTCTTCCTCTGACCTATGTTGGAGATGCCAGACTGCCATATGTGATGGTCATGCCCGAGGCTGGGGACCTTCTGGAAACAGATCTTTGACAATATAAACAGCATTCATAAGTTAAGCAATGCTAAATTACCACTTTGCCCCAAAATTACTTACTTTGATACCCGTCTCACTTACCAAGCCAAAAAAAGCTTACTAAGGATATTGGTGGCAGCTGCAAGACTCTTAATTGCCTCCCTCTGGAAATCAGAGACGGTTACTTCTGTTGCACTTTGCAATAAAATGGAACCCCTCTCCAGACTAGAGGAACTCTCCCACTGGGAGCAAAGATCTCATCATAAATATACTAACATATGGGCGCCGTGGACAGGGTGGAGAGCTAATAGATAAGGAATTGAAGACCTTCACCTTTTTAATGTTTGTCTGACTCATATCCGACTCATGGCTGCCATGCAGTGGGCCATGCCCAAATTATGGTGCTTTGGAGAGTCTGCTCTGTAGACAGACGAAAAATATCACAGAATGAACATAACCCTGTTCAAGGGATTATAGTAGAATTTGGTCAGTTAATTAACAAATTTCACAGAGTTACCATTAATTCTAAGACATAACTTTTAATCATGATCATTAAAATGCTGTACCCACATCTGTCTGTTCGTTTGGGACTACCCTCCGGCCCTCCTTGTGATGGCATCATCCTTCCTGCTGTGATGTCCTTTCCTTCTGCTGGAATTCCCCCGCTGACACTCTGTATGGATTGTCGTTCTATCCTGTTATGAAGAGTGGTGAGATCTGCCCCCCCCCCCAAAACAAAAAGTGCCACTGTCTTGTACTTTGCTGTTTTTTTCCTTCCTTTTTTGGTGTTGCCCTATTTATTGACAAATATACTCAAACAATTTATAAAAACCACTCTGAATAGCATAAAAACTGTACGAGACTGGACTTTTGCTGAATAGAAAGAGCGTGTAAAGGAGAGAGGAGGGGAGAGAAGGGAAGAGGGGGCGGGAAAGAAAGAAGGAGAGAAAAATAAAAAAAAAGGGGTAAAAAAATAAAGAAGGAAAAAAGCAAAATAGGCAATCAGCGAATCTCTGAAAAACAGGCCAGAAGCATTTAGAGTCAGCCAAAATGACATACATAATGACAAGAGCATGGGCAGCTCAAAAAGGGATATCTGACTCTAATGTTAAAAATGGTGCTGGAACCAGAGAGGAAGAATTGATGGATGATCATTCTCAGGAAGAGGGGATGGCGGGAGAGGTCATAAATGTTTTGGCCATTCCTGAATCTGCTTCACTGAAAGAAATTCTAGTGGCAGTAAAAGAGAGCTAATTCAAGATATTTCTATGCAGTTGGGAACATTCCAGACCGATGTGATGTTGATAAGGGAAAATGTCTCTAGGATACGGGACAGAGTTCCAACCATAGAAAAATCTGTAGGGGTGTTGGAGAACGATGCCAAAATATTTAAAAATGAGATTTCCACCCTGAGCACGGATTCTAATTCCCGTAAAAAAAATAAACTGATGGACCTGAAGGATAGGTCTAGGTGATGTAATGTGAGAATTATAGGTTTAACTGAAAGCACAAAAGTTCCACTGAAATGATACAGGCCTTAATTCTTGAGAAATTTGGAAAATAACATTTCTCGCCATTATTCCTGGTGGAAAGAGCACATCGGGTTCCAGGAGGAAAACCTATCCCGGGAAGGCAGCCATGGGTACTTTTGTCGACAGGGACATGATTTTGAGAAGGACCAGGGAATGTCCTCCTATCTTATATAATGGAAACAAAGTCTCCTTCTTCCCTGATTTTTCTAAAGAGATCCAAGAAAAGAGACATACAGTAGCTTCACCGTTGTGAAAAAATGGCTTTAAGAAAGGGACATTAAGTATTCATTTGTCTACTCAGCCAAACTTTGGATAATATTCAATAGGGAAACTCCTGGTCTTGACTGGCTTGACAGGAATAATATATAGGCACTAGTGTTGGGCGAGCATGCTCGGCCGAACACCAGTTCAGCTCGAGCATTGCTATGCTCGGCTGAATATTGCGCATGCTTGAGTCAGTGTACTTAAATCTAATTTAGCCTCTATTTCTGAAAAGTTTCTGGCGGGATTTGAACCCACAACCTTCTACATTACAGTTAAGAATACTAACCACTACACTATAGAGCTGCATGGCCAGTTATTTAAATAAATAAATAAGAGACTTCTGCTGTATAGGAATACTTACAGTACTAGTAGTAAGTATTCCTATACAGCAGAAGTCTCAGATTTTTATTTATTTTTTAAATAACTAGCCATGTAGCTCTATAGCTGGCATCCCCAAACTGCGGCCCTCCAGCTGTTGTAAAACTACAACTCCCACAATGTCCTGCTGTAGGCTGATACCTGTAGGCTGTTCGAGCATGCTGGGAGTTGTAGTTTTGCAAGAGCTGGAGGGCCGCAGTTTGAGGATGCCTGCTCTATAGTGTAGTGGTTAACATTCTGGGCTGTAATGTATAAGGTTTTAAGTTTGAATCCTGTGAGAACTATCTCAGGTCCCAGTAGCCGCCAGAATCTACAGTGATATTTGGTCGGGCCTAATGCCGTTCTAAGGATGTAAGGCCTGAGCAAGTACAGGCGCTAGTCAATTGGGTGGCCGACATTGGATCCAGCACGTTCACATTATCTCCCATCCAGTCTTCTGCAGAAAGCGCACAGGTGGCGCCTGAAACCCATGCCCATCAGTCTGTCACATCACCCCCGTGCATATCCGGGAACCTGTCTGATCCTCAAGTCATGCAGTCTCTTATGCTGTTTAAAGACTCTGCTGTATGTGTATGTGTGGGGGCCTGACACACACGGGCTTGCTAATGTGATTAGATCACAGTTAAATTTTAAATATAATTTTTTTTATCTGCGAGGTATTTTCTGTCACACCCTGTATGAATGGTGTGCACACAGTGCTGTCTATGACTGAGACTGCAGCCTCTCACACACGGGCAGCCAGGCAACTGCAATATATATATATATATATATATATATATATATTGTAGGAGAGTCCCCGGAATAATAATGGACGGACGATACGTGCCACCAGAGGTCCTGGCCTCGGTGGAGTAAGAACCGGATCATTGCGGTTACAGCGGCGAATGCTGCTGGCGCAGCGTGTCCGGGCCGGTTCTTACTGGGAACAGGTAAAGAGTGGGGGGGTGCCTGTTCCCCACGGCCAGCCCAGGTTTTTGGTGGAGCTGGGCCTTTAAGAACCCAGCCTGCTGATGATGGGGGTGGGGTGTGTCTTGCTGTGCTGGAGATTTCCACAGACAGAGTCAGTGCTGGTGAAGGAGAGTCTGGGCGCAGCACACATTGAAGGATAGCCCTGGGACCTGTGGTGCTACGAGCCGAAGGGGCTCTGGCCTGAGGGAGACAAAGGCAGGTAGCTTACAAGCCTGCACGACCGCTGTGGTCTGTCCAAAACAAGGTGACTCAAACCTGCTGTTTATTTCCTATGGAAGGACTTTGTTTTATGCACTATGTGAATATGCACCTGTGTGGTCTGCACATTGCCTGTTATGCCTTTGGTGTGAATAAAGTCACGGTGTATCACAAAGACTGTCTGTGGTTGCCTCAATACTGCCGCCGCTACCGTAGCCTACCACGAGCACATCCCCACAATTGGTGGAGGATGCGGGCATTCCTGCAGTGAGGCAGGCCTGAAGCAAAAGTTGTGTTGGACTGCATGTCATATATCAGGCCTGCAAGTTTTTTGGTTCCTGACAAGATGGAGGAGGCCATTAAGCACCTGATTCAGAGTAATGTACAGCAGCAGCAAACAAACAATCTCCTAATGCAGCAGCTGGCAGCCATGCAAGAGTCGGTGCGAACATCCCTGCAAGGAGTTTCAACTGCGACAACCCCGACTGTGTCTACCGCCAGGGACAAAGTCCGATCCGCCCTGAGGAAAATGGGTCCGGGAGATGATATAGAGGCATTCCTGATGGTGTTCGAAAGAACCGCGGAGCAAGAGAGGCTGCCGTTGGAGCAGTGGGCCGAGGTGGTGGCGCCTTTTCTGGTGGGGGACGCACAAAAGGCCTATTTTGACCTCAGCCGCGATGAGGCCAAGGACTATGAGAGGCTAAAAGCTGAGGTGTTGGCCAGGTTGGGGGTAAACACCTATGTGCGAGCGCACAGGGTGTATCAGTGGGTGTTTGCCGAGTCCCGACCCGTCCGGTCACAAGCCTATGACTTACTTCACCTAGTAAAAAAATGGCTTCAGCCTGAAATATTGAGCACTTCTCAGATGGTTGAAAGGGTCGTGGTCGACAGGTTCGTGCGTACCCTCCCGAGAGCCATACAGCGCTGGGTGGGACAAGGCGATCCAGGCAACCTGGAACAACTGGTTAGCCTGGTGGAGAGGTATATGGCCACTCAGGATTTGGTGCGGGACTCAGCGGTACTACCGAAGTCACGTCAGCCCCCGTTGCCGACCCGGGATCCTGAAAAAGGGATCCCACCACATAAGGAGGGGAGTGGATCTCCAGTTCGTGGGAGGAATACCCTGGGGAGGAGGGAGGCTGCGAGGATCAGATGTTGGCATTGTCAGGACTGGGGACATGTGGCATCCAACTGCCCTAGGGCGTCCGAACCCATGGACTGCGGGTTCGCTCGCCGGTCCTCTTTTTATGCCCAACCGGTGTATATAGCTGACCCCCTGCTGGCGGCGGACACCCCTCCGCTGTGTGATGTCGTTGTTAATGGACACTCCGTGCAGGCCCTGCTGGACTCTGGGAGCCTGGTAACTCTGGTCCATGAGTCGCTGGTAACGGAAAAACTCCCAGAAAGGCGAACCCTTACCATTGTCTGTATACATGGGGATCGCAGGGAGTATCCCACCACTAAGGTTACCCTGGCAGTGTGTGGAAAGGAGGTACCACATGTCGTCGGGGTGGGGAGACGGCTCCCTTATGCCGCAATATTGGGGAGGGACTTTCCCCTGTTCTGGACTTTGTGGAGGAACGGGTTGCCTACCTGTGGGGAAGGAAAATGTCCAGGTCCCGAGCCCGAGGACCCCGAGGCAGGGGCCCCAGCTGTAGGGGTCACCGTAGGGGAGGTAGAGTGTAACCCTGACCGGTTTCCCCTAGAAGTATTGGCGGGTGAGACAGTAGAAAGTTCGTCCGTCCTGGATCTGGAGGTACCCCGAGAAACCTTCGGGACCGCACAGCTCCAGGATTCGACGTTATTGCGGGCTAGAGAAGGGGTGTCGGTGATTAATGGTGTTGCCCAGCGTCCCGGCGCCGATACCGTATTTCCTCACCTGGCCTATAACCAGGACCTGTTATATAGGGTAGACAAGGTGAGGCAGGAGGTGGTGGAACAACTGGTGGTGCCCCAGCCTTACCGGCGAATGGTCTTGGATTTAGCGCATGCGCATGTGTTGGGTGGTCATCTGGGGGTTAAGAAAACGCTGGAGCGAATTCTACAACGGTTCTATTGGCCTGGGATATATGAGGAAGTCCGGAGGTTCTGTCAGTCCTGTCCAGTGTGTCAGCTGACTAGCCCCCAACCTCAGTATCGCAGTCCACTGGTACCTATGCCCATTATAGAGGTGCCCTTCGAAAGGATCGCCATGGATCTGGTAGGCCCCATTATTAAGTCAGCCCGAGGTCACCAACACATCCTGGTAGTGTTAGACTATGCCACTCGCTATCCGGAGGCGGTCCCATTGCGCCATACGTCGGCCAAGGTAATAGCTAAAGAGCTCATGAGTATGTTTGCCCGGGTGGGGATACCAAAGGAGATTCTGACGGACCAGGGGACACCCTTTATGTCCAAAGTAACAAAGGAATTGTGTAAGCTATTAAATATTAAACACCTGCACACGTCCGTCTACCATCCCCAAACCGATGGGTTAGTAGAACGGTTTAATAAGACCCTGAAGTCCATGCTAAAAAGAGTCGTGGCTAAGGACGGGAGAGATTGGGACTTACTGTTGCCCTATGTTTTGTTTGCGGTACGGGAGGTGCCCCAGGCGTCCACGGGGTTCTCGCCCTTTGAGTTGTTATATGGGCGACATCCCCGTGGGCTACTGGATATCGCTAAGGAGGCATGGGAGCAACAGCCTACGCCTCATAAATGTGTGATAGAGCACATAGGAAAAATGCAGGACCGAATAGGGGTCGTGTTGCCGATCGTCCGTGAGCACATGGAAGCGGCACAACTGGCCCAGAGTCGGGTATATAACCGAACCGCCCGGGTAAGGACATTTCACCCGGGTGACCGAGTTCTTGTACTCGTGCCCACGGTCGAGAGTAAATTCTTGGCCCGGTGGCAAGGACCCTATGAAGTTAAAGGGTTTCTACCACTTAGGTGTCACATATTTGGCTGTCAGACACTAGCGATCCGCTAGTGTCTGCTCTGGCCAACCATCCTAATATAATTGCTTTTGGGGCGGTGGTTTGGCTAAAAAAACTACTTTTATTAATATGCTAATGAGCCTCTAGGTGCTATGGGGGCGTCATTAGCACCTAGAGGCTCCGTCTACCTTCAGAAACTGCCACCGCCCAGCGCGTCCCTCCAGCCCGCCCATCTCCTCCTGAATGCGATCCTCGTATGTATTCTGCGCATGCGCAGTAAATGTCTGACAGCTTCCCTGCTCAGACATCTCCACTGCGCCTGTTCCTCGGAGCACTATGACGTCATCGCGCAGGCGCAGTGGAGATGTCTGAGCAAGGAAGCGGTCAGACATTCACTGCGCATGCGCAGAATACATACGAGGATCGCATTCAGGAGGAGATGGGCGGGCTGGAGGGACGCGCTCGGCGGCGGCAGTTTCTGAAGGTAGACGGAGCCTCTAGGTGCTAATGACGCCCCCATAGCACCTAGAGGCTCATTAGCATATTAATAAAAGTAGTTTTTTTAGCCAAACCACCGCCCCAAAAGCAATTATATTAGGATGGTTGGCCAGAGCAGACACTAGCGGATCGCTAGTGTCTGACAGCCAAATATGTGACACCTAAGTGGTAGAAACCCTTTAAGGAGAAAGTGGGCCCAGTTGATTACAGGATATACCAGCCAGGGCGGCGGAAGCCCGAACAGGTATATCATGTGAATCTACTAAAGCCTTGGAGAGACAGAGAGAATTTGTTTGGAGACAGCCCGCCCTCTGTCGGGACGTCAGGGAGTGACCCGGGGTCACCAGGTGTTCCGGAGAGCGCCGCTGGGGTGACGATAGGGGACGGACTGTCGACCAAACAAGCCCAAGAGGTGAGAGAATTTGTTAGTCGGAATAGGGACGTATTCTCTGACCTTCCTGGACGTACCACCTTGATCGAGCATGACATTGTCACCGAGCCCCGGGTGAAAGTCCGCCTAAGACCATACCGAGTACCGGAGGCTCGGCGACAGGCCATTTCGCAGGAGGTAAGATCGATGCTACGTCTAGGGGTCATAGAAGAGTCAAAGAGCGAGTGGGCTAGCCCGATTGTCCTTATTCCCAAACCGGATGGTTCATTACGGTTCTGTAATGATTTTAGGAAATTGAATGAGGTATCAAAATTTGACGCCTATCCCATGCCTCGGGTAGACGAGTTGATAGAGCGGCTGGGAAAAGCCCGGTATTTTTCGATCCTAGATCTCACGAAGGGCTACTGGCAGGTACCTCTGATGGAGGCAGCAAAGGAGAAGACGGCCTTTGTCACCCCGGAGGGGCTTTTTCAGTATAGGGTGTTGCCTTTTGGGTTGCATGGCGCTCCGGCTACGTTCCAGCGTCTGATGGATGTCGTCCTCAAGCCCCATCACCAGTATACCTCCGCGTATCTGGATGATATAGTCGTGTTTAGCCCAGACTGGGAGGGTCATTTGTCAAAACTTCAGGCAGTGATAGATTCTCTAAGGAAGGCGGGGTTAACTGCCAACCCAAAAAAATGCTCGGTGGGACTAGAGGAAGCTCGCTATTTGGGATATGTGATTGGACGCGGAGTCATTAGGCCCCAAGTGAATAAAGTTGAAGCAATCCGGAATTGGCCCAGGCCTCGTACGTCCAAGCAAGTACGGTCATTTTTGGGCCTGATTGGGTACTACATGAGGTTCATTCCCCATTTTGCCACCTTGGCAGCCCCGTTAACCGGCCTCTTGAAGGGTAGAAAGTCGGTGATGGTTCGCTGGGGGGAGCAGGAGGAGGAGGCGTTCTCCCGTTTGAAGTCGGCCCTATGTGAGTCCCCAGTTCTGGTGACGCCCGACTTCAAGCGGGAGTTTGTAGTTCAAACAGATGCCTCGGGAGTAGGACTAGGGGCTGTGCTTTCCCAAGAGCTCAACGGGGAAGAGCACCCCGTGGTTTTTCTAAGCCGCAAGCTTACCCCAGCAGAAACCCGGTATAGCATTGTGGAGAGAGAGTGCCTCGCCATCAAGTGGGCACTCGAGTCTCTCAGATATTACCTTCTGGGGAGAAGGTTCCGTCTGGTGACCGACCACTCCCCTCTCCAGTGGATGAGTCGGGCTAAGGAGGGGAGCGCTCGGGTTACCAGGTGGTTCTTGTCCCTCCAGAACTTTAAGTTCACTGTTGAGCACAGGGCCGGCCGCTTACAGGGGAACGCAGATGCCCTGTCCCGGGTACACTGCTGTGCATGTGTTCACCCCCTCAGGCTTGAACAGTATGTTCAAGCCCTCAGGGGTGAACAAAGAGGGGGGGATATGTAGGAGAGTCCCCGGAATAATAATGGACGGACGATACGTGCCACCAGAGGTCCTGGCCTCGGTGGAGTAAGAACCGGATCATTGCGGTTACAGCGGCGAATGCTGCTGGCGCAGCGTGTCCGGGCCGGTTCTTACTGGGAACAGGTAAAGAGTGGGGGGTGCCTGTTCCCCACGGCCAGCCCAGGTTTTTGGTGGAGCTGGGCCTTTAAGAACCCAGCCTGCTGATGATGGGGGTGGGGTGTGTCTTGCTGTGCTGGAGATTTCCACAGACAGAGTCAGTGCTGGTGAAGGAGAGTCTGGGCGCAGCACACATTGAAGGATAGCCCTGGGACCTGTGGTGCTACGAGCCGAAGGGGCTCTGGCCTGAGGGAGACAAAGGCAGGTAGCTTACAAGCCTGCACGACCGCTGTGGTCTGTCCAAACCAAGGTGACTCAAACCTGCTGTTTATTTCCTATGGAAGGACTTGTTTTATGCACTATGTGAATATGCACCTGTGTGGTCTGCACATTGCCTGTTATGCCTTTGGTGTGAATAAAGTCACGGTGTATCACAAAGACTGTCTGTGGTTGCCTCAATACTGCCGCCGCTACCGTAGCCTACCACGAGCACATCCCCACAATATATATATATATATATATATATATATATAAAATAAAAAAAAGCACACTGATGTACCAGCCCTGAAAAGGGCTTTTTGGGGTGCTGTCAGGACGCTGTCCTTACAGCAGATGAGTCTGTGGACACAGAACAATGCCCTAGCTAACGCTTTCCTTATTGAATCAGCAGCAGCACTGTCCCTCCTCTCACTGTGAATGCAGCTTCCGAATGAATCTAAAATGGATGCTGTCCAGGAGGTGGGAGGGTCTGGGAGGGAGGGTCTGCTGCTGATTGGCTGGAATGTGTCTGCTGACTGTGAGGTACAGGGTCAAAGTTTACTCAATGATGATGTATAGGGGGCGGACCGAACATCGCATATGTTCGCCGGCGAATAGTTCGGGACATCACTATTTTTATATAGATACTTCCATTCTTTTGCATGAGTTAATAGTAAAGTCAGCACAGAGGGTTAATATTTCACAGTGTTATAAAAATTTACTTAATGCACAATTAATTTACAATCTCCTGGATAAAAGGCTTGGAGAAGGGACTGCCCATTGGTTCAACCCGATGATTGGTATAAGATACTGGGCAATATGGGGTTTGTCTCTTATAATTTTAATCATACATTGGTTCAATTTAATATTTTACACAGAACTTATGTTATACTTTTTAAGGCTTTATAAATGGGGTCTGAGAAACACTTCCAACTGCCCATGATGTGATTTACCTGAGGCTGATCATTTACATACAGTATGCTCTGGACCTGCACAGAATTAATATTGGGAGGCAATACATAATTATATTATCCAAATGTTGAAAGTTCTGATTCCGTTTCCGATAGAGTTTTGGATCTTGAGTGATCTCTCCAAGGTGGGGTGCCATAAGTATAAATGGAATTTTCTGGTTAAAATTACATTCTTGGTAAAGGCTACTGATTGCACGGGCTTGGTTTTTATCTAATGCTCCAATTATGAATAGATGGTTAAATCTAGATAAAAAGCTATGAATATATCTTATATAAACAAAGTAATTCTGAAGATAAATGGTTCAAGGTATAGGGAGAATATAATGCTTGATTCTTATTGCTTCAACCTTCTTACTATCCTTTGTGTTTTTCTTTTTTCCTTTCTTCTCTGCTGCAGGAATGGGTGGGGGTTTGAGAGGGAATTGGGGGGGGGGGGGGTTAGGGTTATTGAAACTGTAATTTTGATGTATTATTTTGTATGGAATTATTATTGCTAAGAAAAAAGTGTACCCATGATTTCCTGCTAGAAGGACTGTTTACAAGCCATGGCTTAATATTCTGGCCTCTGACCAAATGTATCAGTTTCAGATCTGCCAACTGTAATGGAAACTTTGATTGTTCTTTGAAGTACCAATGTTTGTATACTTTACATGTTACTTTTTGAAAACCAATAAAAAATATTTTAAAAAGAAAAAGCTGAGAAATTCAAATTTACAAAATTGCATTGTTTCAAAATTTTCTGTAAATTTTGGATTTGTTTATAAATAAAGATAAAACATATTGACTCAAATTTACCACTCACTTAAAGTATGATGTGTCAAGAAAAAAACAACTGAGAATCACTTGTTAAAAGCATTCTATATTTATTGCTTCATAAAGTTATACATCTCAGATTTGCAAAATTAGGCTGTATTAGGAATGTGAAAACTTTTTGTCTGGAAGGGGTTAAGCAACATTTAGATGCATGAACCCTTTTGGAAGGAACAAACAGAGTGGCCCTTGTCTGACCAAGGTTTATCTGCAAAAAATGTAGGCACCAACAAAAATTTGAAATAGACACCATTTGTGGTCAAACTGCTTGCTGCTTTTTTGGCTATTACGTATCCCATAGCTCTGCTGGACAGAAGCAGCTTCTGTACTTTCTCTACACTACATTTTCTGACTAATAGAGAAGATATGACTGGTAAAAGATGGGACAAATTAAGTGCTAATTTATGAACTACTCCAAATGTATGAAGCACTTGTGTGTAAGAAGCACTACATTTTTTATATTTTCAATTTTTAGTATTCAGCAATTGCTATGTGTGTTTTAAAAAATGTATGCAAATAATATGGACATAGTCAGAATTTTCATGGGCAAATTTATTATGGCTGTCCGCTTAGAGAAATTCATGCCCCAATATATGTGCACACATATACAACTGCCAGGGGGTGGCATAAGGAAGGAAAGCATGCCTAGCTTCCCCAAATTTAATGTCCATGTGCATCATTATAATAGGTTTCAAGCAAATTGTGCCATTTCAGTTGATTGATGAATAAATGTATTGTTCCTATGATACTGTTAAGGGTATGACCTAATGGTTTGGGTCACATGTGGCCAAGCCAAGCCACACCCAGCCATGGCAGCCAATGACCACACAATTTTACCTTCAAATCATGTAGTCATGGGCTCACTGGTGTAGCTATAGTGGTTGCAGCAGTCACAACTGCGACCAAACACCTAAGCCAGTGGCTCTCCGATGATTATATATTGCTCTCCTCCGGAAAGTAATACAATTAGGCACTGCGGCAGGGGCCGCCATTACCTCTGGTAAGCTCCAGGCCCAGTCAGAGGCCCGCACAATCATCGACATAATGATCTTCGTGATGCCTGAGTCGAGAAGTGGACAGCTCAGTAAACACCCCAGAAGAGACATGCACTTCATCACTGACAGTGGAGGTAAGTATCTGTGTAGTGGGGGGTACTATAGGGCCATCTACCATGGGAGAGGGGACACTATGGAGCCATCTACTGGGGGCAATAAGAGAACATTGGGGTGGGAGCATCTACTGGGGACACTATGGTGACATTGGGGTGTAATATAATTTTTACAGAGACATATCGTAATAAGGTCTCAGGTAACACGATATTAAAAGCTAATGGCCACAATTCTGCCTGCACAATTAAGGCCATACCGGTGGGCAAATTTTTGAGAGCCAAGAGAAACTGCAGTACAGATATTTCCTTCAATAGAGAAACAGCAATTATTCGAAAACGCCTACAAATAAGGGGGCATACAGATGAATGATAATTGAATGATAACTAGAGGTTTAAAAATCACCCAAAGATCTTCTTTTTCATAACATAGCATATAGAAGGGACAGAAAACAACAAAACACCAATCTAAACAAAGCCACTTTAGTTTTAACATATAGTCGACAAATTCAAAAAGCAGTTCTCCCGATTCTATTTTAAGACAATACATTGCATGAGATATAAAAAAATGGGTGCAGAATAGTTTCAAGGCACTCAGGCACATTAGCACAAACTCTATCACCATTCATGTATATATGTCCGAAACCAGTGACAACTGAGACATGGCTCAAATACACAGGTTTTACTAAGTGTGGCACCTATACCTGCTAAACCTGCCAGGTAGCATTTCCCACAAAAACTTTCGATAATGCAACACATACTGAGTTTTTTCCGATTAAAAACTATATAAACTGCAATACAGTAGGAGTAGTCTATATGATACAATACACTAAATGCGATTTAAAATATAAATGCAGTACCAGCAGAAAATTCAAAGAAAGACTCCGGGAACATTTAAATTACATAATTAATCCTGCAATCACAAATGTTTCAGATGCTGCTAATCATTTTATATACGAACATAATAACAGTATTAAAAGTCTGATTGCGTTCGCAATAGAAAAGGTTACACTACCAATAAGGGGAGGAAATATAAAAAAAAATTACAATGTGAAGATTTTTGGATTTTTAGGCTAAGCACTAGGTATCCTCAAGGTCTAATTATGAGGAAAGAACTCATGTATTTATACTAAAAATAGAAATTATTGCCATTTTTCAAAGGTTTTCCTTTGCTACTGTTATTTTAAATACTTGTAAAACATGCTATATATTTATTAAGTTTTTATTTACATATGCACATTTTAAAATATTGGCCATGTTCATACCATGCATTTTTTTTTTTTCCGGATCTCCAATGGGATGATTGCTATGGACCAGGTCAAACCTATAAAAAAAACAGTGGATGTTCATGGTTAAACATATTGATGTTACATTTATCCTATGTACATAGGAAATATATTAACTTATATGTTTATATGGTGTTTTGTTAAATTGAGCACGGGCACATAAGAGTTAAAGAAAAGGTGTACCGCACCCAAGGCACAGCTCTACCTCCCCCACACAAACTAGAAGGAGAAGGAGAAGGGAGCTATTTAAACCTGGTGGCGGAATATCATATTTTGTTACGAATAAGAACTGTAATGTTCGAAACGCGTTAACAAGAGGGGGAAGTGGAGAGATTGTTCACTGGATGTATTTTTGTCACGACCATGGTTATGGTCGTGACTCCTGATCCGCATGCGGTTGCCTGCGGTTTGGTGTTGTTGTCAACCACATGGTGAGGGCTGCTTGTCTGTTGCCTCACGTGTGGTTGCCGCTGGCAACATTGTTACATTTGGCAGTATAGCAGCCTAATCTGTTGCGGGGCAGCTTGCTGCCAGGTGCATTCGGTTGTACCCGGCAACCTGTTTTTATAGGTGTGCCTTTTATCTGTTTGGTGTGCACGGGGTTTATATGTGTGTGTGCACTGTGTTGTTCCTTTCACTTGCGGTTGTCTGCAGCAACGTCGTGTCTGTTTACATGTGGTGGCAGTGTCTCGGCCTTCTGGCTGTTTCCAGGACATGGTTGCCACGTTGCCGGCGGTAACAGCTGCAGTGTGATACTTCTGTGCATTCCCCTTTTAAGTGGTTTCACTCCCCTGGTTTGTGTTGGAAGAGTTAACTCCCTTTCTTGTGTGTTTCTGTCTGGGTGTGGCCACTTTGGGCTATAAAGCCTCTGTGGAGATCAGAAGTCTGAGGGGTACTCCAGGCATGTTGCTGGAGTCATCCTCCTGGTATCCTATTCCATGTGCCAGTGAGGGCCACCCTTGTGGTCATAAAACCCATGTATGATGTCTAGTTGATGTGTTCCTTTCTATGTTTATTACAGCTATAGATGTCCTGGTTTCCTGTGTGTTTTGTGTGTTCTGTCTCCTTAGTGTTTGTGTGGACAGCAATACCTGGTGCATGGGTTCCAGTCAGCAAGGCTGTGGCAGGTTAGTTTGGAACTAGTGTTGTTCACCTGCCATATCTATATGTCTGTATATGTCTCCCCTTCCTTGCAGCTTGGCCAGTGAGACTCCCGTTCCTCCGTATCCAGGAGGAACAGGTCGTCTTACCCTGCTCCTAGTAAGGGCCACCCTGAGGGCTAGTAGGGACTTAAAGGTTCCGGAGTATGAGCCCTCCCACCATCAGGGTCGGCTCATACAGCTAGGAGTCAGGGTCAGATTAGGGACGTTATAGGAGGTGACCTGCTCCCTGATCCTGTGCTCCCGGCCAAGTGGCTACTAACATCTTCTGGCATCGCACAGCTGAGGGTTTTCCCCATCCTCAGCCGTGACAATTTTTAAAGAACACGAATAAAGACCAAAGCGACTTGAAAAATATGTTAGTGCTGGATGTCTTTTACTTGCGCCAAGCTCAACTCTTGCCTTTAGCTACACCCCATGGCAAGCTGTACTGTCAGGCAGTACTCAATAATAGTGCCCCAATTACACCCTATACAGTATACTGTACTTGAACCAGAAGAACAATGCAATCAGTGATTTATACTATCAAAGGCCAAAAATGTTCACAGTAGAAATGTTTTTCTTTTTCATTTTTTTTTTTGTGTACTGAATTCACCACTCCTACATCCTCCCCACAAACCACCAAAACGACATCTACACAACATCAGGACGACCCAGAGCAGAACCTTGTGAGGGTTGAACATGATGAGAGCTGTCATGAGGACGTCTGCAGTCTTTACTATTCTCATCACAGGTAAAGCCTAATACTGTCACAATGTCCACCAGTAACATTTGTCTATTGCTAGAATAGAATTGTCTCCGTGTATAAGACATGCAGTTTCTGTATAGCACACTGCAGTGATAAATAGCATCTTGTGCTTGGCCCCACAAGGTACATGGGATGATTATCAGCTATGTTCGTCATTACGTCAGATTAACATAGAACATTTCCATAATATAATTATTACGATCTCCTAAAAACTGATCTAATTACATAAATCCCATGTAACTTTCATTGTATATGAAATTGAGATGTTATATATAATAAATAGTAATAAAAGGAAATCAAATAAGTATTCATTCTCTCAATGGCGTTTTATATGTATTATTACAGGAGTCCTGGGACAGTACTCGGTACATCAGGACCCGTATATTACTGTGACCGAGGGAGAAGATGTGCAAATAAACTGCAGCTACACTGGCACAGAGTACAGTCTGCAATGGTACCAGAGTGTCAGCAGCCACAAAATTCAGTCACTTCTACTCCAGAGAACTAACGGTTATACATTTCTTGGGCGTTTTACAATGTTTCTGGATACCAAGGAGAAGTTCACCTATCTCTATATGAACAAGTCACAAGTGGAAGACTCGGCAGTGTACTACTGTGCGATAGGGGCACAGTGATAAACTCCAGCAGGGGCGCAGTATAATAAGCTGTCAGCTCTGGAACACATCATCACATATCACTGGTGTTGTTCAGTTTTATCCTAATGCATTCTGAATGGAAAGCATTCCGTTCAGTATGCATCAGTATTTCTTCATTTCAGTCCCTCTTATGGTATTTTGCCAGAGAAAATGCTACAGCATGCTGCAGTATTTTCTCTTGCCAAAATTCTGGAACACTTTCCATTGTATTAATGCCGGATCCGGTACCAAGTGTTTCGGGAAACCGGATACGGTTTCCTGGTCTGCGCATGCGCAGACCTTTAAATCTGTGAGAAAAAATAAATACCAGATCCATTTTTCCGGTAGACACCGGAGAGACTGATCCGGTATTTCAATGCATTTGTCAGATGAATGCGCATCCGGAAACAAATGCTATCCATTTGCATACAGATTATATTAAATTAATTATTGCACATTTATGCATTAATTCCCCAGGTCAAAAAGAGGGACATTTAAGGATCAAAGAGGGACAAAGAGACTTGGGTAAAAAAGAGGGACTATCCCTCCAAAAGAGGGACACTTGGTAGGCATGTATTTGCTTTATATATTCAATGCCTGCCTCAGTAAGGTACGGTGATCTTGTTACACTAACCCGGCATCATCATTGATTCTCACTACTTGGAACTCTGCCTTGCATCTCAAAATCTAACACCAAGGGCACCCGAGTCACCAAAAGGCAGGAGAATTCCCAAAGCCAGGGTGTGACCCGAATGGAAGAAAGGTGCACTCTTCCCATCATCACACGCCATCCTTCATACTGCCCCTGCGGCTTGCTGATATAGTCTGTCATTGTGGCTCCTAGACCTAAGTGGCATGCCACATTTGGTGTAAAGACATATCCACTTTTTACCCATGTTTTGTTGCAGGTACTAGGCTCAGTTTGTGGCTTTTTTTTGCTACCCTTCTGCTCAGATTAAAGTTTACTCTGCTCTCAGTCCTGACAATGGAAGCATTCTCACAAGTCATTAGCAAAATCATCTTTTTATGCAGATTTAAAAAATGTATAAGCTGCTACTGTTGTGCAGATCTCTTTGTAGATATTATATAACGACAGATGCACCCTCATTTGTTTTAAAGGTGTTTTCCCTGTTTTTTTTTTTTTACTGATGACCTATCCTCTGGATAGGTTATCAGTATCTGATTGTGGGGGTCTGACACCTAGAACACCACCAATCAGCTGTCTGAGAAGGAAGCGGTGCTCATGGGAGTGCCATAGACTTCTCTCATCATGTTCATTAATCACGTGGCCTAGGACCTGCAATACCAAGCACAGCCGCTGTAGTATGTATGGCGCTGTGCTTGGTGAGCTGAGAGAAGGCAGCGGCACTCACAGTGCCTTATCAAACAGCATATCAGAGGAGGTCCGAGGTGTTGGAACCGCACCTATCAGATATTGACATGCCCAGTTGAGATGTGCCCAGTGGTCCATTGCCAGTTTGAAGTGGATCTCTGAAGACCAGCAGCCCACCCTCCTTCTGTTATGTTCAACCGTGTCATGATGTCTGTTAATGGGTTTAGTCACCCAGCTACTGCTGGGTCAACTTGGTTTTAGCTAAATCATTCCTGATAGTTAATGGGTTTGATATATGTACAGTACAGACCAAAAGTTTGGACACACCTTCTCATTCAAAGAGTTTTCTTTATTTTCAGGACTATGCAAATTGTAGATTCACACTGAAGGCATCAAAACTATTAATTAACACATGTGGCATTATATACATAACAAAAAAGTGTGAAACAACTGAAAATATGTCATATTCTAGGTTCTTCAAAGTAGCCACCTTTTGCTTTGATTACTGTTTTGTACACTCTTGGCATTCTCTTGATGAACTTCAAAAGGTAGTCACCTGAAATGGTCTCCCAACAGTCTTGAACGAGTTCCCAGAGATGCTTAGCACTTGTTGGCCCTTTTGCTTTTACTCTGCGGTCCAGCTCACCCCAAACCATCTCAATTGGGTTCAGGTCCGGTGACTGTGGAGGCCAGGTCATCTGGCGCAGCACCCCATCACTCTCCTTCATGGTCAAATAGCCCTTACACAGCCTGTAACTGATGGTCCCAACCCCATTTATAAGGCAAGAAATCCCACTTATTAAACTTGACAGGGCACACCTGTGAAGTGAAAACCATTTCAGGTGACTACCTCTTGAAGCTCATCAAGAGAATGCCAAGAGTGTGCAAAGCAGTAATCAAAGCAAAAGGTGGCTACTTTGAAGAACCTAGAATATGAATATGTTGTTTCACACTTTTTTGTTATGTATATAATTCCACATGTGTTATTTTCATAGTTTTGATGCCTTCAGTGTGAATCTACAATTTTCATAGTCATGAAAAAAAAGAAAACTCTTTGAATGAGAAGGTGGGTCCAAACTTTTGGTCTGTACTGTATATGTTACATTTATTGAAATTATTTTTGATAATGAATTTATTGTACCATATTAGCACCTAATAAAGCATTGTGGCCTAATAGTTATCATACAAAATTTAACTATTAGTGGTAAGGTTTTATAATTGTTACGGGGTGAATAGGGACGTGTGGCACCATGGACTGTGAATAACGTTGATGGTGCTTCAATTAGTAGAAGGCCGACTTCTAAGGCTGACAAGAATCCCGAAGATACTCTGACCCAGCTGAGAGTTTGTCATATACATTTAGGTCCAGAGATATTTGGACAGTGACACAAGTTTTGGCATTTTTGCTGTTTACCAAAATATATTCAAGAAACAGTGATATATATCATTTGAGGGTATTCACATCCTAATTGGAGGAAGGGTTTTGGAATTACAGCTCTTCAATATGTAGCTACTTATTTTTCAAGGGATCAAAGGTGATTGGACAATGATCTCAAAAACTATTTAATTAACTGTGTGGGCTATTCCCTTATTAATCCATCATCAATTTAGAAGGTAAAAGGTCTGGAGTTCATTCCAGGTGGCATTTGCATTTGAAAGCTGTTGCTGTGAAGAACATACGGTCAAAGGAGCTCTCAATGGAAGTAAAACAGACCATCATTAGGGTGAAAAAAAAGAAGAAATCCATCAGAGATATAGCAGAAATGTTTAGAAGTGGCCAAATCAACAGTTTGGTACATTCTGGTAAAAAAAAAAAGAGCACACTGGTGAACTCAGGAACTCAAAAATAGTGGTGGCTGATTGCTAAATACTTTCCATGATGAAAAAAAAAAACTTTGCAACATTCACCCAAGTGTAGAATACTCTCCAGGAAGTAAGTGTATTAGTATCTAAGTCTACCATAAAAAGAATACTTCATGAGAGCAAATACAGAGGGTTCACCACAAGGTACAAACCATTAATCAGCCTCAGAAATAGAACGGCCAGATTAGACTTTACCATAAAACTAAGATCAAACTTTACCAGAATGATCAGAAGAAGAAAGTATGGAGAAGGTTTAGAATGGCTCATAATTCAAAGTGCTCAACATCCTCTGTCAAACATGGTGGAGCCAGTATGATGGCATGGGCAAAGGCTGGTGATCCACTGTCTGTGGCAGTGTATCCCTGACTTAGAGTCTTCTTCCGATCACTCAGAATTTTGGAGAGTCACATCTTCCAAGCACAGTTCCCTAACTGCAGAACACTAGGGGCTCTGACTGTTCTCCTTATATACCATTTCTAGCTATACTGGAACCTTCTAGTGGGAGGGGTGGAGTGGAGAAACTCAGCACAAACAGATACAATGTTACATTTCTGTCTCTCTCTATCATTCCAAAGGGTTCACATACTTTTTCTTGCAACTGTATTTCCTGTTCATTTGCAGTGTATTTGCAAGGCTCTGTGGAAGGGGTTAATGAATACTGGGAGACATATTGGACTTTGAATAAGAAACTGGTAATTTTCCACAGCTGCCATAGGGTTTAAAGAAGAACAGGTTTTGGAGGGGAAAAAACAGACTTGTTTAGCACCAAAGCCAGACAGACTGACCATTTGAATGTCTGGTTTTAGTTCTGTTATTATGTCTGGAAACCTGTTTTTGTCTGGAAAAACTGCTGGGTCATTGCCCTTGAGTATCACTGAAGCACTAATATAAGTCTATGAGAGATGGAAAGTGTTTCTAAGTATCGTTAAGGAGATCAGTCAGAGCCCCTTGTGTTGCAGTTAGGGAACAGTGCTTGGAAGAGGAGACTCTGCCAGACTACTGAGTGACCAGAAGAAGACGCTGAGACAGGAATATGCCGGTGGATCACCAGACTTTCGCCAGGGTACCATCCATCTGAAGAGAGAGAGAGGGACAGCTAGCTCAGGCCTTTCTTCAGCATCAAACCATTATTCTGCCAAACATTATTTCAGTAGAATAAGCAAGACCTGGAAGAAGACCACCGATAATATCTATATAAAGTAAAATTCAGAATTCCCACATGCCCTCTTAGATCCTCCCCTTGCCAACAAGAGAACTGAAAGGAACATCTGTAATTCTAAAACAGACCGACCTCAAGAACTTCTGTTTCAGGAAATATAAAAAATTACCAACTATCCCCCACACCACTTACCAACAAGAGAACTTGGGAGCATTCAAAACACTCCCAGAAACTCCACATTGGGAGCATTAAAAAATTCAAAAACTCCACATTTATAAAGTGTCTGTCATATTTTTCACAAATCGGGGGGGGGGGGGGGGGGGGGGGGGCAAAATGGTAGTGCGTCTTATAAAGTGAATACTAATGAGCTCTTTCATTATGGAAGCCGTCATTAGCATTCAGGAGGCGTGGGGAGCTAGCATTGCCTGTACTCACTGCTCCTTGGTCTTCTCCCAACTCACACTGCACTGTCCTGATTGCGTACATTGTCAGGAACTAGTGTGCACACTATGACCTGACATTGTACATAGTCAGGTCACAGAGCAGCGTGGGCCCAGAGAAGACAAGGGAGCTTCACTGCAGGAGACCATTGGACATGCATAGCAGATAAAAAGAGGCAAGTTAATTTATTTATTTTAGCTCTGATCTGAATTTTGATGGGGGTCTGACATGGAAATCCAATCTGAGGTTTGATATTGATGTGGAGGTTTGATCTGGGGGTCTGATTTGAGATCTGATCTGAGGATCTGATATGGAGCTCTGATCTGAGGATCTGATTTGGAGCTCTGATGTGAGGATCTGATATTGAGGTCTGATCTTAGGATCTGATATGAAGGTCTGATCTGAGGGTCTAATATGAGGGTTTGATCTGAGGTTTGATATGGGGGTCTGATATGGGCATCTGATCTGAAGTATCAGATGGAGGTCTGATGAAAAAAAAACATTTTTTTTATTTTCCTCCTCTAAAACCTAGGTGCATCGTATTATCTGGTGTATCTTTTAAAGCAGAAAAATACGGTAATACTTTAGGGCATTTGTTCTCAGTGTTCTGCAATTCCTGCACTGTGTAGGACCAAGCCCCCAACTGTTATTAGTTGTGAATGTATTCACTAACAGAGAATAACAGAGGAACAACACATTTTTATAGCTAAGCAATATAGTGAGCACATGCCCACTGGAAGAAAAGCATTTAAAGCAATGTTTTCCCTTATTATTATTTTTATTATTTTAAATAACCAAATTGAAAAGCCCTCTAAGTGAATATACAGAATTATTTAATTGTATGATTATAGTAACAGCCACTAGGTGGCAGACATTGCTCACTGGTTCTCCTATTAGTTACCCTGTGCAACAAAACCCCCTCCGCTTCTATACTTAGCCACATCAATATACTGTAGGTGCGGCAGACAAACCTAGGGGCTCATCCTTCTTCTGTAATATACAGTCTTCATTCTTCACATCGTCTTATATCCTTATTGAATATTCTTATTATTATTATTACCAATCTTCATTATTACTGATGGAAATGACCCCCTCGGCCACTATAAGAATATATGCACAGATCTGGATCTATTTGTGTGAGTATATATGCACATTTACAGTATACGACACAGCTGAGTGTACTGATATACAATACATCATTAAATTTGTGTAACTGAATTACTGAATTTTAGAAAAATAATAATGCTCCATTTGACTAATAATATCATCTTTCACCCATTTCTACAGGCACAGCGTATGGGAACTCCATACATCCCCTTATATCGCACATCTCCATAGATGCTGGACAGACAGTGACATTAACATGTAACTATTCCACTTCCAGTTACCAGCCATATCTGTTCTGGTATCGCCAGCATCTCAGCCAAATGCAGTATATTCTGTACAGGGGAGCAGGGAGCGTGTCCTCTATTAAACATGATGGAACATTTCAGCCTGGAAAGTTTGATTCAGAGACCAGTAAATCAACCACCAAATTAACCATCTATGGCACAAGCGTGGCAGACTCTGCTGTATATTTTTGTGCTCTCAGAGATGCACAGTGTGACACAGGCATTAGTCAGTGTGATAAAACATACTTGTCAATGTTAGCCTTCAACCACTAGATGGCGACATCCTATGGTACAGCATTTACAGGTGAAACTCGAAAAATTTGAATATTGGGCAAAGTTCATTTATTTCATTAATGCAACTTAAAAGGTGAAACTAACATATGCGATAGACTCATTACATGCAAAGCGTGATAGTTCAAGCCTTTATTTGTTATAATTTGGATGATTATGGCTTATAACTTATGAAACCCCAAAGTCACAATTTTGAGGTACCCTTTGCTCAGTGGGTCCCTTTGATAAAATGTTTAAATATTTAGCACTGTAGAACAGGCTTGAGTTTCAACAACTTTTTCCTCCAGATATATTTTTGAGATATTTTGCCCTTCACTTCAGAACAGTTTTATTCAGAACATTCTGTATAATGGAAACTTTTGATGGCCAACAGCTTTGTTGGCATGACATGTCATACCTACAGGCAAATGCACTGTTCACAATATGCCTCTTTTACAGCTCAAAGTGGTTGTTCCCCCTTGTTGTATCCAGAAGGCATGTGGCATATTTCATACATTGGGAGAATACTTCATACATGTTATTTACATGTGTGCTGTATCAAAAATATATTTTCTGCTGTAAATATGGCTTACTATACCTGTAAATGAATACCATAGGAGTGTAAAATGGGCTCACATCTGGGGATGCTACATTGTTTTACCAGCTAAAGTCCTCTAAAGAAGTGGAATGGCTTATAATAAAATTTGAAATGAACCACTCTAGGTTAAGGAATGTAGTTTCCAATGTGAGGTCACTCCTTGGAGGTTCTACTGTAGGGGTATCTCAGGATCTCTTCAAATGCAGCATAGCACCTAAAAAACATTTCAGACAATTCTGGTCTCCTAAATCCATGTCACTTCTTCCCTTTGTCTTGGGGGGTGCCAATACAGCAGTTTACGAACACATATGGGGTGTTGCCATACCGATGGGTAAAAAATTAGGGGTGCATCTTCTTTTACCTCTTGAGAAAATTAAAAATATGTACTTTTTCAGTTTCACAGCCAAGTGTTTCAAAATTCAATGACAAGGGTTTTTAAATTCAATGAAACGCCTGTTTACTCCACCCCTTAACAAATTCCTTGTAAATCATCAAATTACACCTCAAATGTACATGGTGCTCTTTTACTCTTGACCCCTGTCGTATATCTAGATAACAGTTTAGAGCCACATGTAGAGTGTTTATACAATCATGAAACACAGTATAGTAATTAGAAAGCTTACTGGTCACAGTGGTACAAAGTAGGCACAACATATTGGGTTTAGGAATGGCATATCTGTAGAAATACTGCAATAAAAATTTTCACTTTCAAGTACACATTGTAGCAGTGGCTACTGTCCGCCAATGTTCTTCTGCTTACCGCTGCAGTTCTGGGCTTCCGTGTTCAATGGTGATCTACTGCCGATGTTGCCCATTCTCCACTTCAGTCCTGCGTTCTGTCCTTGCAGGCATTGTCTGTCCTAGAATCCGTTCTGTGATTTCCTTCCAGCCCTGAGCACAGTTCTCTTTCAAATTGTTCCCTGTAGCACTTTAGGGCTGGCGAGAGTCACTTCCTGTGATTTATGGGTTATCTCAATTGACCTCGCTGACCAATCCTAGCCTGACTGCACCTATATAAGTGGCAGAGCCCCCTTCCCAGATGCTTGAGCGTCAAAGTCGTTGTGTCCTGCAAAGGTTGCTGATATCGCTGCTTGTGTTTATGGACTCTGCTACCTGTTTGAACACTGCCTGCTTGCCTTGACTCTCCTGTTGCTGATGTGGATTGCCTGACTTGTACCTGTGCCTCCTGCCCTGACCTATTGATTGTTTTAACGTCGCTTCTGCCTCATCCTTAGGTCCTGCACTGTTGCTCTTGGTTACGACTCGGGCCTGCTGACTACATCTGTACCTCTAGTACCTTTCTCGGGTACTTCTCGGGTACTGCCTTGTGTGCTAATCCTCCTTAAGAGGTAGCGACCTGGTGTTCCCCTCGGGAAAGTCTATCCCCACCATCAGAGGTACCGTAAAGAACAAGGGATTTTTTTTTTGTCTATGTAGTATTTGCTTGAGGGAGTGGCACCTTCAAGTGTGAATGCGCACCTATTTTATCTTGGGAGTAGCATTCCTCTGCACTTTTGCCCTTCCTATCCAATAGAGTACCTTGATTAGGTGATACATATGGCTGTGCTTGCTCCTCCTCCCATTGGTTGCTTGATGCACATGGAAGTGACTAGGAGCAGCACACCATATGTGCAGCGTCTGCGCTCCTGAACATAGAAGCCCAACGGCTTAGGTAGGTTTAGTGTAGGACCTGCCTGACCTGAGACCACCTTGGCGTTTAGTAGGCGGGCTTAGATGTGTTTTGATCAAAATATATTGCCTAAGTGTCTCAGATATCAGAGTGAGGACTCATATCAGAGTGAGGACTTTGTCCATATATAGTGCTTGCATCTACTTTACTAAGTGCATTAAAATCTTATTTCTGTGGTTTTCTTTTCTGAGAGATGCTATATTAGAGCATCTCAACGGAAATAAGCAAATAACGCCATATAAGCATGGCTTCATGAGGGATCGGTCATGCCAAACTAATTTAATCAGTTTCTACGAGGAGGCAAGTTCTAGACTTGACAGCTGCGAATCAATGGATGTCGTGTATCTGGACTTCTCCAAAGAATTTGACACTGTACCAAATAAAAGGTTAGTATATAAAATGAGAATGCTCAGACTGGGAGAAAATGTCTGTATTTGGGTAAGTAACTGGCTCAGTGATAGAAAACAGAGGGTGGTTATTAACGGTACACACTCAGATTGGGTCACTGTCACTAGTAGGGTACCTCAGGGGTCAGTATTGGGCCCTATTCTCTTCAATATATTTATTAATGATCTTGTAGAAGGCTTGCATAGCAAAATATCAGTTTTCGCAGATGACACTAAACTGTGTAAAGTAATTTGCACTGAAGAGGACAGTATACTGCTACAGAGGGATCTGGATAGATTGGAGGCTTGGGCAGATAAGTGGCAGATGGGGTTTAACACTGATAAATGTAAGGTTATGCACATGGGAAGGAATAATGCAAGTCACCCGTACATACTAAATGGTAAAACACTGGGTAACACTGACATGAAAAAAGATCTAGGAATTTTAATAAACAGCAAACTAAGCTGGAAAAACCAGTGTCAGACAGCTGCTGCCAAGGCCAATAAGATAATGGGTTGCATCAGAAGGGGCATAGATTCCCGTGACAAGAACATAGTCCTACCACTTTACAAATCATTAGTCAGACCACACATGGAGTACTGTGTACAGTTCTGGGCTCCTGTGAACAAGGCAGACATAGCAGAGCTGGAGAGGGTCCAGAGGAGGGCAACTAAAGTAATAACTGGAATGGGGCAACTACAGTACCCTGAAAGATTATCAAAATTAGGGTTATTCACTTTAGAAAAAAGACGACTGAGGGGAGATCTAATTACTATGTATAAATATATTAGGGGTCAGTACAGAGATCTATCCCATCTATTTATCCCCAGAACTGTGACTGTGACGAGGGGACATCCTCTGCGTCTGGAGGAAAAAAGGTTTGTACACAAACATAGAAGAGGATTCTTTACGGTAAGAGCAGTGAGACTATGGAACTCTCTGCCTGAGGAGGTGGTGATGGTGAGTACAATAAAGGAATTCAAGAGGGGCCTGGATGTATTTCTGGAGTGTAATAATATTACAGGCTATACCTACTAGAGAGGGGTCGTTGATCCAGGGAGTTATTCTGATTGCCTGATTGGAGTCGGGAAGGAATTAAAATTGGCTTCTACCTCACAGTTTTTTTTTTTTGTCTTCCCCTGGATCAACTTGCAGGATGACAGGCCGAACTGGATGGACAAATGTCTTTTTTTGGCCTCATGTACTATGTTACTATGTTACTATGCAGTTACTTCTCTTCCTAATAGGGATTGTTCATGTGTTTTCTGGTAAAATGATAAGAAATATATTGTTATTATTAGCAATAAAACACAAAAGTGAAATGTACAGTCGTGGCCAAAATTTTGAGAATGACACAAATATTAGTTTTCACAAAGTTTGCTGCTAAACTGCTTTTTTTTTTGTTTCAGTTGTTTCTGTGATGTAGTGAAATATAATTACACGCACTTCATACGTTTCAAAGGCTTTTATCGAAAATTAAATGTAACAATGAAGAAATGAACGGGCACTCATACACTTGGCAACCAAATTGACATATGCAGAAAATATTTTATTAATACATCCCCATAAAATTCAAGTAAAAAAAATAATAATAAGAACCTATTATAGGCCAAACAAAGTTCAGGGCCCACCCCTGATTAAAGCATAGAAAGCCGACCAAAAGGAGTCAAATCTTTTACAAATAATACTAATAATACTAGAATAGTCCAAAAATAGCATAATTTTATTAGAGAATCACAAGAGGACACATGATTAACACATGTCACACAAAGACAATTGATACAGGTCACAATACATATTAAAAACCAAGGGGACCGATGGTGAACTGCCGGTATGTATAAATAAAGTGCATGTGCATAAAACTTTCCATTTGGTCATCAATAAGAGGATATGTAATATCCACACACTATGGCTCAAAACTAACATAAATTACCTAAATGCATTATTTGTACAACAGGTGCCAAAAATGGACGTGATAATACACACCACATTTGGCTAACTGAGGCAATGAGGTAAATAAAGTTATAACCAGCACATAGAAAAAATACTGACCACACAATTATAGTATACCGTACAGCAACACCATCGGTCCACTCCCCAACGCACATTTCGCGTACAGCTTTTTCAAGGGGTGCTGGTTGGTGTGGTGAAGATGATGCCTTAAGTAGGTGGAGCAGCTGTATCTCATTTGCTAGTGGGCTGTCATTCAACCAAAACACTGTTGTTATTGGTTGGCCTGCCATCCACATGCTTCAACTCACCTGAACGCTATCACATGGTGAGTGCTCCACACATGGCGCCCGGCATTCCACAATGAACACCGCGTCGCAGGACACACCACGCTGGTCCGGAGGAGGGAGGTCACGCACCTACTGCGCGACGATCGGCATCCAGGAGCGGCGGGCGGCGCCCCAGCCCGGCACATGCGTGGAATGTCGGGCGCTCCGCAACCACCATGTTAGGTGAGGGCATGTGGACTGACCGCTATTACTATTTACATTATTCAGATCCAGTGCAAGCGAGCAACCAATTTGTAATCGGATGGATGTAATTTCATTCCAAATGGTAGATTTCAAATGCAGTATACAATATGATAGTACAACATCCTAGAATAGAGGCAACATACATAGACACTCATCACAATGGGCAAGACACACAGAAAATTAAGTAACCCCATCACTGATCATACAGCAATGGAGTATAAAATCTATTGATGTTTTTAGGTTTGGTTATTTTTAATATATATGTATACATATATGTATATAACAATATAGTGCATGGATGTGCAGCGCTATTGTGCTATAGACATACCACACACTACACAGGGGTGGTTATCATGTACACTGGATTATACAATAATTCAGTGTAGGAAAACTGGAACAAGGATACATAGGGGGGAGAGTTTTGACGCTTGCGCATATAAAAAACAATAATTTAAAAGAATCATATATTACCTGTGAAAGAAAATTTAAAGGTAATAGGTGCAATCAGCCTCATAATACATGATAAACTAGTGCATTACATATGATTAGCAATATAAGTCAACCCCAACATTACAACCAAATTAGCAATTCTAACCCAGCCAAGAAAGGCTGGAAAGAATTGTGCTCAACTATTTGTCTCTCTGTGATGCACAACATTGTGCACACAAAGATGAAATATTTTCCAGAAAAATATTCAATATTATATGTGAAATAAATTATAATTAATATAAATAGAAACATAATGATAATATAATCACAAAGATGCAAAAGGTGAATTGTTATACATAATATAAAAAGTGCTGTTATGTGATTGGGTCAAAACCCCTCCCGGTAGCCTAACTATAAATGAGCGCATGACACAATGACATAACCATGCCCATTCCTACATGAATACCATCCCCCTAAATGACCCTGAAATCTATTTATTGCATTATTTCATACCCTGTCTGTCTTTAAAATCCCATACAAAACACATCATGTATACCCATTCTCAATAACGCAAGCATGCTCATGAGTTGATTAGCCCCTCGCATGATCCACAACCCACTCAAGACTCCATCACACACACATCCATGGTAATCACATAAAACATAAAAGAACCTGGACACAGCAAGGAGATTCAAGGAAGAGATATTCACAAGAAGGATGCAAAAGGCACCTTATCATTTAACCCATATGGTACTTGGGTCTGGAGTTTGATTATCCACTTACTTTCAACCTGTTCAAGGCGCTTAAAGAGGTCACCGCCCGAGACCCTAAATTTACTCTATCGATGCCACGGAACATCAGGTCCTGCCATTGATTATTGTGTTTCAAATGGAAGTGTCGCGCAACTGGTTTGAGCTATCCGTTATATGTCATCATCACCTACTTTGGATGCTGTGCGTATATCGCTTTGATGTTCCTGAATGCGTATACGCAATTCACGTGTTGTCATGCCAATGTAGATTAATCCACACGGGCATGTTGCATAGTATATGACGCCACTAGTACTACAGTTAATTAAATGCACAATCTTATATACATTTTTGCCAGATGAATCATTAAAGGAGTCACTCTTGACCATGGCCTTACAAATACTACAATGCCCACAAGATTTTGACCCCCATCTGGGCCCCTTGGACTGAAACAAGAAATCTTGAGATTTTGGTGGGACATAATGGCTAGATACCAAAATGTCACTAAGGTTCTTGCTACGTCATAATACCAGAGTGGGGTTCAAGGTGAGCACTGAGTTTAGAACATGATTGGTCTGCAGGATCGGCCAGTATTTCACAAAGGTTTTCCTGATGTTATTCCATTGTGTGCTGTAATCCCTAATCATGCAGACTGGTCGTGTCCCATCAGATGTAATATCTGGCACTTTCTTGGGCTTTGTTGTGAGAAAATCTTGTGGGCATTGTAGCATTTGTAAGGCCATGGTCAAGAGTGACTCCTTTAATGACTCCTTTAACTGAATTACAGGATCGCGCTTGAGTCGGCGCGATAGACGGGATCGCGCTGCTACTGAGGCAGACGGCGCATGCGCCGCCTGTACAAGCGCGGTCCCGGCAACTGAGCCAGGTGTCAATTAGACTGCATAGAGGCGGGGTTAGGGCAGGGAAGTTACAGCCTGGAGTGAGGGAAGGGCTACCCCCTTGACTTCTATAGTGACTTGTGGAGCTGGAGAAGAGTACTTTATAAGGCGATTTTTTCATGCATATACATGGCAGAAGAGTGGGACAAGACTGTATGATAGCACAATGAGGATGATCTATAAGGTACTTTTGATAGTTTATTAAGTGAAATGCAGGTGAAAGGTTCGCTTTAAGCAACAGGGAGACAGCAGATACCTGACAGTAAGCCAAAATACCGATTTCAAGTTTACCTCGACTTTAGAAGGAAATGTCATAAGAGACTTTTTATCCAAATATTATCAGGATTCGTGTGAATACATTACGTTCCCAGAGGAAATATACCTACAATATTTAAAGTGACATTCATTTTTTCAATCTGTAATAGAGGAAATACCTCCACCTTCACTATAACAGAATATATAAAACCTGGACAATACTTGAAGTTCTTGGTGTGGGATATATATCATTATTTATCGACTATATATTATTGAATAGTATCTAATACTATACCATCGAACATTTCTTCAATATACTATTGAATATATTATCGATTATATCTACCATAGTATATGTGATTGTAGTGTTTGTATGTTATTGCTTCAGTTCACTGTTTTTATTATTTTTATTACTTGAATTTTATGGAGATGTATTAATAAAATATTTTCTGCATATGTCAATTTGGTTGCCAAGTGTATGAGTGCCCGCTCATTTCTTCATTGTTACATTTACTTTTCAACAGAGGGTGAGGTGATTCCCTCTATATGAGCTTGTAGCACCAGTCCGTAACTACTAAGTAGTGAGCCACCACAACCTACCATAATTTTTATCGACAATTACATGACATTTTTGCAAAGAGTCAGTATTTGCTCAACTCCCAGTCCTACTGCCAGTTTCTGGAAGACACCTTCTTCAAGCAGTGGTACAGGAAGAAGTCTGCATCCTTCAAGAAAAACATGATTTTCATGCAGGACAATGCTCCATCACACGCGTCCAAGTACTCCACAGCGTGGCTGGCAAGAAAGGGTATAAAAGAAGAAAATCTAATGACATGGCCTCCTTGTTCACCTGATCTGAACCCCATTGAGAACCTGTGGTCCATCATCAAATGTGAGATTTACAAGGAGGGAAAACAGTACACCTCTCTGAACAGTGTCTGGGAGGCTGTGGTTGCTGCTGCACACAATGTTGATGGTGAACAGATCAAAACACTGACAGAATCCATGGATGGCAGGCTTTTGAGTGTCCTTGCAAAGAAAGGTGGCTGTATTGGTCACTGATTTGTTTTTGTTTTGTTTTTAAATGTCAGAAATGTATATTTGTGAATGTTGAGATGTTATATTGGTTTCACTGGTAAAAATAAATAATTTAAATGGGTATATATTTGTTTTTTGTTAAGTTGCCTAATAATTATGCACAGTAATAGTCACCTGCACACACAGATATCCCCCTAAAATAGCTAAAACTAAAAACAAACTAAAAACTACTTCCAAAAATATTCAGCTTTGATATTAATGAGTTTTTTGGGTTCATTGAGAACATGGTGGTTGTTCAATAATAAAATTAATCCTCAAAAATACAACTTGCCTAATAATTCTGCACTCCCTGTATACATGGAAAGAATACTATTGAGGTTTGTAGTCAAAGAAAATCCACCAATTAATAGCATTGGTCTCTGTGACTCAAAGTGTACAGTGTCTCCCATACAGAAGATCCTGGGTTAAAGACCCACACGTACAGTGATAATTTTAAAGAATAGGCAGATTAAACATTAAATACACAGAGGTATCCCCTAGTGCTAGGGGGTACCTCCCTTCATCATATCCCTGACTACATGCATACACACAGTCATACATGGAGTCAGTAGAGCAGGGACTCCTAAGTGCATTGACATTAGTTTTACAGGGCAAACTTGGCTTTTGCATAGGGCCACAGAGTTCAAGGGCAGCAGTGAAATAGGTGGAGGTATTTTTCCTGACTTTGTGGATATTTACTTTTCAATAACAGCTCATTTATTACACCTGCTCACACATGAGTTTGGAGTATCATTTTAGTCAGCATTTTTTTCTTTTTTTTACAGGTGCAATATAATCAAACAATTGCTGTCAAATTAGGCCAAACCCCCAAACAATGCACACTTTTGGTAAACTTTGTTGGTATATGTCGCAACCCTAGACCTCTCTGATGCGAATTTTAAAAAGTTGACAAATATACTATTGCTACCCTGAGCAGCTAACAGCATTATTAATGTATATTATACTGGGTGGGTGAAAGAACTGGGGCATAAGGGAGCCTTCTGTATCTCTATAGCTCAAGTGTCATAAAAAACAACAAAAATATATGATTTTGGAAGAGCTGCAGTATTTTTTATCTACCACTAGGTGACACACCTCTACTACTTGTGCTTTTGACAATGACAGTTTTGTAGAGCTAGCATTCTACACTCCTATCACTGCAGTATGGGAGGAACAACAACTGTAATCAGGGGCATAGCTATAGTGGAAGCAGGAGAAGCGGCTGATATGGGGCCCAAACTCAGAAGGGGCCCGACCAGGAAGATTTTATTGTCAGCGCCCCCTTAACAGTATTATACAATGACATTATATAGAGTGAAATGGCATACAGCATATACGTGTAGGAAACGGAGGGAGTGACGGCATGGCCTGGTCAGATAGAGTGATACTTCACTTTGACACTGTGTATAGAACAGCATTTTCAGTGGTGAGAAAGATTTTTCGGTGGAACATATTCTTATTTAGATATATTTTTATGTATGTCTATTTAACTGTCCAAAACCGATGGAGACCCGTATCTGGGAAAGGAATTTCCTAAATCACTATCACTTGGCCTAAATAGGCTAATTTCCTATCTTATCCCACATATTAAAACTTAACTTTTACTAACTCAATTGTTAAAACACATCTGATAACGCTAACTTTTAATGTGAATTACTAAGTGAACACAAACAAAAGTGGTTAAAACTAATTGGTGGTGATGGGCAGTTCGCATTGTTCGCCTGCGAACATATGTGGGCTGCCATCTTTTTTCACAAGTCCGGCGAGGCACAGGTAAGCCCTTACCTGTGCCTGTGCATGAGCCGGTCTGAAAACAAGTGCGGTCAGCGGGGGCAGGCAGTTCCGAGAACAGCCACCGGGGGCGTTCATCGGGCTGTTCTCGGAACTGCCTGCTCCCGGTGACCGCATTTTTTTTCAGACCAGCTCGCGGCACAGGCACAGGTAAGGAATTACCTGTGCCTCACCGGACTTGTGAAAAAAGATGGCAGCCCGCATATGTTCGTGGGCGAACAATGCGAACTGGCCATCACGGCTAACTGGTAACCATAGTTATTTGGTAGAGCAGAGGTGCTGTATTGTTTACAAACAGGGAGCGCACTTTCCCAATGCTGTCACACTTTCTATTACAGAGTTGCTATACACTGTCACTCTGAGAGCCTGGATTCGCGCACACATACAATGGTGACCAGAACTTAAAACCTAACTCATGCCCCCAACATGTTTCACCAGCTAATCTGGCTTCATCAGATTAGCTGGATGAAGCCGGATTAGCTGGTGAAACATTTTGTGTCTATTTAACTGGAAACATCCCAAAAAGGGGGGGGGGGGAAATTAAGTACTGGCCAAAAAATGAAATTCTGGAGCACCTTATTTAAAGCTACTTTCACACTAGTGGCAGGGGACTCCAGCATGCTGTTCCGGCGGGTGAACAGCCAGACGGATCCTTCCTGCCACCAGTTCACGTGTGCCCCCGGACTGCCTCTCCGTCCCCATTGACTGCATGCAGTACTTTTAGTCCGGCCACCTCTCATCGTACGCTGCTGTACTGCCACCGGAACTCCGCCCCCATCCCCATTATAGTCAGTGGGGATAGAGTGGCAGTTCGGGGGCACACATCAAGTAGCGGCAGGACGGATCCGACAGGCTGTTCACCCACCGGAACATCCTGCCGGAGTCCCCTGCCGCTAGTGTGAAAGTACTCTTAGAACTCTTTTCTTGGAAAGTCATACGATTCCTCTGTTATTCATTCTGGAAATGTATTAATAACTTGACAACTGGATGTTACCATTCCCCTTATCAATACAGTGTGTCAGCACTAATATGACCATGTGCAGGAGACCTAACTCTTACCTGTTGGCTAAGCTTGCATTTTACAATTTCTACAAGAGCTATTTTTCCACATTCATGGAACAAACAGTACTTAGCAACACTGCTGTTGGCAGTCTTTTGGCATTGGCACAATCAAACCTCATGGGTTTACATAAGCACCACCCGTTTTCAGGCTAATAAAACCTGAAATTGCCAGGATTCTGACAAGATGACAAGATTCTGTAGAAATCATTATTCATATCAAACGTAGAATATTGTACCTCTGTATATGAAGAACATAGCTCAATGGATGGATTGCAATGCCAAGAAAGATGAACTTGGGCAAATTCAGATTGGAAAAAGATGCTTGAGGGAGATGAAATACTTAGAAAGATCTCTGTATTGTCCATAAATATATGAGTGCACAGTATTTAGGCATGTTACCATAACATGAGGGAATAGGAATAATATCCCAAGTTGAGGGGACTAGATTTCTAGAGATGTACCTTGATCCAAGGATTTCTTTTTAATCTGATTGTTATACTGTATTTGGAGCTGGAAAGAATTTTTTATCCTAACATGAGGTCCTCATATGGGTTTTTGCCCTCTTCTAGATCAACCCTGAACGATTATAGATTGTACTTCATGACTTGAATCTTTTTATCAACTTAAGAAACTACTGCATGTAACTATGTAAATTAAATTCATGAGATGGTTTAGGTGACTTTCTAAGCGAAACACTTTGAAGTAAATGGAAGCTGGATGACCTACTGACCAACAAACGCTACATGGACAAAGGTACTGGGGCGCCTATGTGTTACACCTACAGGAGCTTTTATGATATCCCATTCTAAAGCCATACTGTAGGTATTAACATGGAGTGGATATCCCCTTTACATATTAAACAATGTATACCCTACTGTGAAGTTTCCATTCTTTGGAATGTGTCAATGAGATTTTTTGGCCATTCATCCAGAAGAGCATTTGTGAGGACAGCTACTGATTTAGGACGAGAGGCCCTGTCCAGCAATCTCCATTCTAGTTCATCCCAAAGATGTTGCGGTGAGGTCAGGACTGTGCGCGGGCCAGTCAAATTCTTCCACACTTCCACTCTCACTCAAGCATGCCTTCATGGGCTTTGCTTTGTGCACTGGGCACAGTCATGCAGGAACATAAAAGGGCCTTCTCCAAACTGATCCCACAAAGTTAGAAGCATGCAATTTTTCAAAATGTCTTTGTAGGCCAACTCTGGAAAGTAATTCCATAGCTTTATTTTTCCTCCACCAAACTGTACAGTTGGCACAATGTCAGGCAGGTAACATTTTCCTGGCATTTGCCAGACCCAGACTCATCCACCAGACTGCCAGATAGAGAAGTGTGATTCATCACTCCACAGAACATGCTCTTTACTTCTCTAGAGTCCAGTAGCAGCATGCTTTACACCACTCTGACACTTGGCATTGTGATTGGTGATATAAGACTGGCTTGCTGCTGCTTGGCCATGCCAAAAAGCCCCTATTGCTTACTTTTTGTGCTTATGTTAATGGAAAGGAGGTTTGAAACTGTACAGTTTATTGAGTCAGCAGAGCGTTGTTGACTTTTATGCACTATGTACCTCGGCACTCAGTAACCCTGCTCTGTAAATTTACGTGATCTGCCACTTCATGGCGGAGCTGCTGTGGTTCCTAAACACTTCCACTTTTGCAATAATACCACTTACAGTTTATGGTGAAATATCTAAGAGGGAAGGACTTAAAGGGGTTCTGCACTTTCAATTAACTGATGATCTATCCTCTGGATAGATCATCAGCTTCTGATCGGCGGGTGTCCGACACCCGGGACCCCCGGCGATCAGCTGTTTGAGAAGGCAGCGGCGCTCCAGCAGCGCCGCGGCCTTCTCACTGTTTACCGCCGGGCCGCCCGCCCACTGACGTCACGACTTGTATCAACTAGAGTGGGCGCGGCTAAGCTCCATTCAAGTGAACAGAGCTTAGCCGCGCCCACTCTAATTGATACAAGTCGTGACGTCAGTGGGCGGGCGGCCCGGCGGTAAACAGTGAAAAGGCCGCGGCGCTGCTGGAGCGCCGCTGCCTTCTCAAACAGCTGATCGGCGGGGGTCCCGGGTGTCGGACCCCCGCCGATCAGAAGCTGATGATCTATCCAGAGGATAGATCATCAGTTAATTGAAAGTGCAGAACCCCTTTAACAAACTGACTTGTAATGGTGGCATCCTATTACAGGACCACGCTGGAATTCATTGAGCTCTTTAGAACGAGCCATTCTTTCACAACCGTTTCTAAAGACAGACTGTATGACTGACTAGATGCTGGATTTTATACACCTGTGGTAATGGGACTGAATGAAGCACCTTAACTCAGTGAATAGGTGTACCTCAATACTTTTCTCCATATAGTACAGTATGTATCAAAGTACTGACTAAAGTACAACCATGGTCTGAAGGGTGAATATTTTACTGGTTACAATCCACTTGGAAGCTCAATATGTTATTGACTACTAGGAACAAGATACTAAATGTCCCACAAATTTGTAAGCCAGGCGGAGTGTGCTTGGTGGGAAAGGAGATGGGGGTTTATAATACTAATATGGTAAACACTGGTTTGTGGTATATCTTTATTGGCAATAATGTGATTTGGTACCACCACGTGGGATGTAGCGGTTTCACATTTCATCATAGATTGCTATAGGATAGAACTTCCTGCTCTGCATCACATCTGATTCAGCATTCAGGACACATCTATGGCAGGAACACAAGATTATATTACAGAACACAGCTGTCTGGGCTCCCCCTACACATTACAGTATATACGTCTCATGCTGCGAGTCATACACCATATACTGTACCATCTTATCTGCTTTATAGTGAATTGTGCCTCCATGAAAACCAGCCATGTTCTCTTCATTTTACTCACTCTTCATTCAGGTAATTATGATATTGACCTTTAATATTGACATTGTACAGTATATTACTTTACCTGATGTTATAGATTAACCTAAAGATTTCTCAATGCTGGGTATGTCAAGACTTATTCTACATTTTGCTCTTTATAAAGTCTCAGCATTGACTATATGACCCCATATGTTTATTGTTGTAGGTGAAGGTGCTGAAGACTATATTATGCCGTCAGAGTCTGACATGTTTGCCAGAGGAGGAATGAATGTCACTCTATCCTGCTCCTACTCCAGTAGCTACACTGGAACCCTTTATCTGTACTGGTATCGTCATTATCCTGGGTCAGCTCCACAATTCATATTATATAAAGCTAACCAAGGATCTCATGCTTATACTTCCCTATTTGCTGTTGGAAAAATCACATCTGAGGTAAAAACAAAGTCTACAAACCTATTTATCAGTGATGTGAAGACGGAGGACTCAGCCACCTACCTCTGCGCTATGCAGGCAGCACAGTGTCACACATCTAACCTCTCATCCTACATAAACCTCATACTGCCTGCATATGTTATTTTCTTATGATCCAACATCATTGTTATAGTTTATACCATTTTTAGATGTAAATTGATTTTTAGTATATTTTGTATAATTTTTTTCATTCACATGGTAAGTCCTAGTTACATACAGTAATTCCAGTATATATAGATATAGGATGGAAATGGGGGTGTAAGAAGGTACCTGGAATCATCGTAGATGGAAGGTATGTGTTACCGAGGTTCTTGGCCTCGGTGAAGTAAGAGCCAGTATTTTATGTGTCAGCAGCAGCTATTGCTAATTGACACCTTGAGATTTAGCATGGCTGTCATACTGGCAGTATCTGCAAAGAAAAGGGGGTTAGTCAGCACATACTACTGTGCAGGTTCACGTTGCCATGGCTAGAAACATAGAGAAAAAAGACTTTGCAACAGCACTCTGCAAACCAGATAAAGTACAAAATAATGCCATAGTCACAAAAAATATTATAGTGCTAATGCTATGCTTATTCATAAAGTGAGATGTTTGGCAAATGTATTTTGTACAAAACTATTTGAGCCCCTCTGCCAAACGTCAAGGCGATCTCTGTAAGACGGGAACCTAACACTAAATACTACCTGTTATGCGCCGTAAAGTTCAGGACGTGTTGGTTCCACATGCATGCTGCGTCCACTCTGCCTTTTACCATTTTTGGTGCCATAGTGGCCTCCATAACTTCCAAGGGATGCAGGTACCAACATGCATGCTGAGCCTACTCCATACCTTTCCTTGTGCCAGACAGCTTCCAATGAATGTAGTGAGAGCAGGCCACAGCTTTATACTGAAACTAATTAAAATCAGCCTATGGGGCAGACAGGCAGACAGGAGTGCATGACTCGGAGTGCCACACCTCCAGCGCTGTAAATCTGCAAAAGAAAGGGAGTTAGTCAGCACATCCCAATGGGCAGGTGCACGCTGCCATGGCTAGAAACATAGAGAAAAAAGACAATGCAACAGCACTTTGCAAACCAGATAAAGTACAATAATGCCAGTTTTGTACAAAATGCATTTGCCAAGCATCTCACTTTATAAATAAGTGTAGCATTAGCACTATCATATTTTTTGTGACTATGGCATTGTTGTACTTAATCTAGTTTGCAGAGTGCTGTTGCATTGTCCTTTTTCTCTATGTTTCTAGCCATGGCAGTGTGCACCTGCCCATTGGGATATGCTGACTAACCCCCTTTTCTTTGCAGATTTACAGCGCTGGAGGTGTGGCACTCCAGCGAGTCGTGCACTCCTGATTAGCCTGTCTTCTCCATAGGCTGATTTTAATTAGTTTCAGTATAAAGCTGTGGCCTGCTCTCACTACATTCATTAGAAGCTGTCTGAAATTAGGAAAGGTATGGAGAGAGCTTGGCATGCAAGTTGGTACCTGCATACCTTGGAAGTAACGAAGGCCACTATGGCACTAAAAATAAAAGGCAGAGTGGACCCAGCATGCATGTGGAACCAGCACTTCCTGAACTTTATGGCGGCCAATATGTCGCATAACAGGTAGTATTTAGTGTTAAGTTCCCATCTTACAGAGATTGCCTTGACGTGTGGCAGACGGGCTCAAATGGTTTTGTACAAAATGCATTTGCCAAGCATCTCACTTTATAAATAAGCGTAGCATTAGCACTATAATATTTTTTTGGACTTTGGCATTATTGTACTTTATCTGGTTTGCAGAGTGTTGTTGCATTGTCTTTTTTATCTATCTTACTGGGAGTAGTCAAAGTGCTTGGTGGGTGACTACTCCCCATGTTCCAGGCTAGGTTTTGCCAGGAATAAAAACCAGCCAGCACTGCCAGGTGTGGTTGATTTACCTCCCTCTGACAGTGGAGCTCAGGAGTCTGTGTGCTGTTAACTGAGGGCTGTGCTGGGATTTGAGGTTTGAGCCGGGATGGAGGACTCAGGCCCCTATAAAGGCGAACAGGCCGCCTATGGACTTGATGAGGCTCAACTGCTAACAGGGTGTGAATTAACAAGAAAAGAAAAGGTGACTTTAATTGTTCATGGACTTTCCTTGTTTGTGAACAAACACCAAGCAACCTGCGTTTCGTGATATACCTTATCTGCATTTTGTTATACACCAATGTGTGAATAAACACCACTGTTTGATTCAAGAACTGTGTACTTTGCCTCTATACTGCATCCGCTAGTCCTAACTACCAGAGCGAATGCCCACAATTGGTGGAGGATGCGGGCAAGCGCAGAGAGGCTGGCGTGAACGCCAATATATTTTTGGGTTTGCATTTTTGTGCACAGTTGTATGTCATACATCAAACCAACTTTGTTTCAACCCGTGCCCCAAGACAAAATGGAGGCTGTTGTGAAGGCCCTCATGGAGGCTAATTTGCAGCAGTGAGAGACTAACCTGCCCCAATGGGTGGCCAATAAGCAGCAGCAAGAGACCAACCAGTTGCTGCTACACCATGTGATGGCTTTGGAGACAGCAGGAGCAACCCCAAGCATCCACGATGCCCAGAAAGTAGTCCGTGCAGCGATCCCTAAGATGACACCTGCAGACAACATCGAAACCTACCTGGCGATGTATGAGAAAGTGGCCACCAGGGAAAAGCTGCCCCGAGACCAGTGGGCTGAGGTCGTCATTCCTTTCCTGGCATCAGAGTCCCAGCGGGTGTATTTCAACTTGCCAGACGATCAAGCAGCCGACTACCTGAAGGTAAAGGGTGAGATTTTGGCAAGACTGGGGGTGAATGTGTTTGTCCGGGCCCAGCCGGTACATCAGTGGGAGTTTAAGCCGGCTGAGCCTGCGAGACCCCAGTATTATAACTTACTCCACCTTTTGCAAAAGTGGCTACAGCCTGATGTGCCGAGTCCCACGGTTATGCTGGATAGAATATTGGCTGACATATTCTGGAAGGCGCTGCCACCCCCTCTCCAGCACTGGATCGGCCTGGAAATACCCTGGAAATGTTGGACCTGGTGGAACGCTACGAGGCCACCAAGAATCTCAAGGTGGGTTCTTTTGGGAGGATGGCAGGCAAACTCCAGAGCTCCCCACACTAAGCCCACCGGTATGAGCCAATGACTCCTTTTATGTCCAAGGTCATGCGGGAGCTCTGTAAGTTGCTGAATATCAACCAGATACGGACATCCGTCTATCACCCACAAACTGACGGCCTAGTAGAAAGGTTTACTCAAACGTTAAAAACAATGTTAAAACGAGTAGTAGCTTAGGATGGAAAGGGCTAGGACCGCCTTCTGTCCTATCTTATGTTCGTTTACAATTTTTGAAATCGCGAATTTTAGAATTTGCAAATATTTCGATAAAAATTTGCAAAATATGCCGCTCATCACTAGTGTCAAGTCAAGTGTTGCCATGTGGTGTTGGAGCTGATCAGCCTGGGCAAGAGTAGCCACATTCGCGAACAGTTGATAAAGTACATCAAGCAGCAAACATTCCGCTGGCTGTCGCCCTTCCAACTCCAAGTGGGCAAGGTGTTCAGTGACAATGGTTGCAATATCGTTGCTGTGCCGAACCTGGGGAAAATAATACATGCTCCCTGTATGGCACACAACATTAACGTACTGTAGTTGTGCAACCCTTTTTTAAAAAGTATACTGGCTTGCACAAGATGCTGCCAATGTCCAGGAGACTGTCCAAGCATTTCAGCCATTCTTATTTGGTGAGAAACGCTCTCTTGGACTTGCAGTGACAGAACAGACTACCGCTATACTGCTTAATCCGAAATGTTCCAACTCACTGGAATTCAACATTGCACATGCTAAATCGTCTGTGCGAGCAGCGGAAAGCTGTGAACGATTTTGTCACGCACCAGATAGCCTAAGCAGCAGGGGGAATGTGTTGTTTGCAGGTCAGGCAGTGGCAGCTCATCTGAGACGCCTGTTAGGTGCTGAAGGCCTTCGAAGAGGCCATAAAATTTGTCAGTAGGGACAACTGCGGCATGAACTGTCTATCTCCCTCATATTTATCTTAAAACAGATGATGAAGCTCATGCAGCAGGGGATACGGTGCAAGAAGAACAGTTAAGACATCTTGCTGTTTGCCCCGTAGCTGTTGGGGACCCATAAGGAGAAACTCCCATAGAGCAGGAAGATAAGGAGTTGCCATGGAAGAATGTAGTGTACGGGAGCTGTAATGCCCGTCACTACAGAAGGGTCACTTGTGTGCTGTCGTTTCCCCTTATTTATGGGGAGGTTGGTATAAGTCATCTTCATAATGTAATGCTATGTACTTCCCTGTTACTGTGAAATGTGCATGTGCAGGCCTGCTAGGGGTGTTATTCCAGCTCTGAGTCACTAGAGGGAGCTAGGGAGCCCTAGGTTATATAAGGCCCAGTCAGGGAGAAGAATAGCAGAGAGGGAGAGGGAGAGGGAGATTAGACTGTGTCCGAATTAAGGCCAGGCCATGGGCCTGTGAGAGCAGAGCAGGCCTGGAGCCTGCAGACTAGGAGAGGGTATTGTAATCCCTGTAACCGGGTTCCAGATCCAAGGAGAAGGTTCCCCTCCTGAGTCCTTATTTGCTAAAGCAGGAACGCCACAGTTAACCAGCCTGAGGACACAGAAAGAAGCAGAGGCAAGTCTAATAAAGCGAGAGGTACTCGAAGCAGCAGAGAAGGTACTTGATAAGTACAGACCCAAGGATATACGCCAGAGCTAGGGCATCGGGCCTTGGAGAATAGTTTCCATGTTTCAGGATCAGTCAGGAATAGAGTGCAAGCCGCCTGTACTGCAAGTCCTGTGTTTAACCCTCTGAAGTCACCTTGCTACATAAGGCCTGTCTTCAATGTACAGAAACTAACTGTCTTCAAAGGAACTGCGCTTCCAACTATGTCCATGCATGATGACTACTAAAGAACAAGTAAAGTTCAAGTTCTGTTTTATTATTACATGGTTCCTCAGTTATTCCTGCTATCAGCAAACGGCGTGCCACCGTTACTTGGCACTGGCATCACGAACATTACCTATCACTACACCCCCTTTCAGAGAGTTAGCTGTCCCAGGTTAGTGGTCAAGATTGCACTACAACACCCAGGAACACCATCAACCCTAAAAGCTACACTACTGACCCTCTGGGACACTGCAAGAACAGTTGGAGGTGGAGGAGTAGGAGTATGATTATGACACTGCCATGACACCAAATTGTCTCTGTGGGGAGCAAAGCAACAAACAACTGGTTCCTTGAGCACGATGGCCAGAATGGCGAGCTATGTGCTTTCTTTTTTTTTTTTTTATTATATTTTTATTGATTTTTCAATAAAGAACAGGGGGTAACAGGGTACCAAGGTATGGCTCGCAGGCCAAGTCAGTATACAGATGATGAGCATTGAGAAGACATTATGGTTACACGTGCCTACAGTGAGTTCCAAAAGGTACAATAATACATTTTAATCAGTAATAGTAACTGAAATACAGAGAGTTCCGAACCGCTTATGCTTGCAGCGTATGTTTCATGGTCCTAAGGTGGCTGTTACATCCCAGTCTGGGTAAAAGGTGGGGAGAAGTAAGTAGATGGCTAGATGAGGGACATGCTTCGTTCTCAGCACAATAGAAGGTTCATGACTAACTAATTTTCATACTAACAGGTGGGACAGTTAGAGGGTGTGGGGGGGGGGGTACTTCATTCTTGAGGATACCTGTAGGTCGACCAAGGCTGCCATTTTTTGACAAAGGTTGTGTGCGTGCGATTTTCCCATGAGGAGAGTTCCTCGAATCTATGTATCTGGTCAATTTTCTGTAACCACTGATCTATAGATGGTATTTGGCTTTGTCTCCAGAATCTAGGGAGTACAAGGCGGGCTGCCATCAATAGTTGTCGGAAGATGAAGGGTATATGTGGAGCGTCTGTATCTTGATTGATAGAGAGTAAAGCCAGTTGAGGGGACGGTGTAAATGAGGTGTGACATATTTTGTTTGCAATTGAAAAAATTTCAGTCCACCAATTAAGTATCCGATGACATGTCCACCATATGTGGAGGAAGGACCCTCTCTCACTGAGGCACCTCCAGCATGTGTCCGAATTGGATTGAGAAAATATTGCATATTTGTCTGGTGTATTGTACCATCTTGTTAGTATTTTATACCCGTTTTCTTGAATTCGGACACAGCGGGAGGCCCTGTGTGGAGATTCAAGGAGTTTGTGAAGCGAGGCGAAAGGGATGGTGATATTCAGGTCTGTCTCCCAGTATTTTATAAAGGCAGGTTTGGCTAATACAGGTGGAGAGCGAAGTTTGCTATAAATTTGCGAAATAAGCCTCTTTGGAGCTGCAGGGAGTGATATCACAGATTCGAGCCAAACTAGAGGGCGCATTAAGTCGCTCTTGTGTATGTGTTGGTTCACATAAGCTCTCAGATATGCAACTGTAAAGCAGTCGCATGGACGAGGGGACAGTAGCTTATTCATGGAGTCTGTGTCTAATATAGTACCAGCTTGGTCGAAGAGTGACATCAATCCCGAGTCTGAGGTGAGGAGGTTATGTGATGTAGCTGTTCTCAGTGCCATGGGAGCCGTATCGATAACATCCTTCAGTGAAAGAAGCGGGGAGGGAAAAGGAATGGCACAGTGAGAGGAGGACAGCGCCTTCCAGGCACCTAAGGTTGCTTTGACAATCGGGTAGTGAGATAGGGGGCCAGCTAAGACATTTTGGCGGGCTAAAAGGAGGGCCCTGGTTGGCATGTTTAAAATGTCCATTTCCATTTCCACTACAGCCGAATGTGGGGGGGGGGCATAGCCAAGCTATGGCCCGGGATATGAGGATAGCTCTGCCATAGAGTTCTGGATTTGGTAATCCTATACCCCCTTCCTGTCTAGGTTTTTCAAGAAGAGAGGATGCTAGTCTGGATTTCCTCCCGTTCCAGATAAAGGTCCTAAATTTCTTTTGTATTGAGGTGTAGTAGGGTTTGGGTATGGGAATCGGCAAGACCTGTTGTAGGTAGGTGAGGCGTGGGATGACTAGTGAAGAGAGCAAGTTTTTGCGGCCGAACCAAGACAAGGTGGGGTTGGAGAGAGTGAGGTTGTCTATAGTGTTGAATATAGAAGACTTAAGTGGAATGTAGTTAAGAGTGAATAGCTCATTTGGACTGGGGCTAATAATAACACCCAGATAAGTAATGGAGGGAGAGGACCAGTTGAAAGGCGAGTTCTCCATTAGGCGCCGTTTGGTGGTTGGGGGAATTCCTGAACACAGAACTAAGGATTTGTTAGCGTTGATCTTGAAGTCTGAGATAGAGCTATAGAGGTTAATGTGAGTTTGTATGTGAGGTAGGGAAGTTGATGGGTTGGTTGTCATTACCAATACATCATCGGCAAAAGCAGCAATTTTTTGCTCATTGCCTCCCAGGTATATGCCCTCAATCCTTCTGTCTAACCTAATAGTGGATAATAACGGTTCCAGTGCCAGGATGAATAGGAGGGGGGACAGGGGGCAGCCCTGTCTGGTCCCATTACGTATAGTGAAAGGGGAGGATAGTGTCCCATTAACCATAACCCGGGCTGTCGCCTGGTTGTACATGGTGAATATAGCCTGCACAAAGGGAGCAGGGAGGCCAAACTGAAACAGGGTATCCCTTAAGTATATCCAATTAACTCTGTCAAATGCCTTCTCGGCGTCCGTACTGAGCAGTAAAAGTGGGGTAGCGGTGTGATTTGCATGGCACAGCGCATTGATCACTTTAGGTAGTGTTGTCTTTGCCTTCCCTGTTTCGTATGAAGCCCACCTGATCCCCGTGTACAAGCTTGGGGAGTAGTGTTGCTAGTCTGTTGGCTAGCATTTTGGCTAGGAGTTTAAGATCTAAGTTTAGGAGGGAGATGGGTCTGTAGTTGGAGCATTGTTTAGGATCTTTCCCTTCTTTGGGGATGAGTGCGATGTGAGCTGTAGTCATATCTCTAGATAGGGGTATCCCTTTAAGTGCTAGATTACAGACCTCTAATAGGTGGGGTAAGAGGATATTATGGAAAGTTTTATAGTACGAGGCAGGAAGGCCGTCTGGACCTGGGCTCTTCCCTTTTGGTATTTGACTTAAAGCTTGACTTAGTTCGGATAGTGTGAAGGGAGATTCCAGTTCCTGCTTTTGTTCTTCGGTGATGTTAGGGACATTAGCCGAGTCGAGAAAGGAGGTAATAGTGGGTGTCCTAGTTTCTGGGGATATGTTGGCGGGGAGGTTATAGAGATTCTCGTAGAAAGTACGAAATTGGGTAGCAATCTGGGTGGCAGAGAAAATCGTATTGCCATCTAAAGAGGTTAGCTGATGGATATAGTTTGCTGCCCTTCTGCCTTTGATCCTACCCATGAGAAACTTGGTGGCTTTGTCGCCATGAGCAAAATATTTGTGCTGAGAGCTCATATAATATTTTGCCGCTTTGTTCTGTAGTAAGGTTTTGAGTATTGCTCTGTGTCTTGAGAGTTCTTGGAGGTGGGGATTTAAAGGATTTTGTTTGTGAACAGTTTCCAGCCTCTGGATATTTTTGAGGGTTTCGTCAATCTCTTTTTCTCTAGTTTTTTTTCAGATGAGAGCCAATACTAATAAATTGACCCCTGATGTAGGGTTTATGGGCATCCCAAAGTGTATTTGCGGATATGTCAGGGCTCTTATTGAGTGAAAAATATTCAGTGATCTGTTTGGATACTAAATCAATCGTGGGCTGATAGCCTAGTAAGGATTCATTTAGCCGCCAATTGAAGCTGGTGGGGGTACTATGTGGTGCATTGACCGTGAGATAAATTGGAGAGTGGTCAGAGAGGTGAAAGGAGCCTATTGAAGCCTCTTTACAGAGGTGTAAGTGTTCTTTGGAAATAAATAGGTAGTCAAGGCGGTGATAGCTATTATGTAGGGAGGAGTAGAAGGTGAAGTCTGATCCATCTGGGTGGAGGGACCGCCATGAATCTATCAGGTGTAGATTCCAAAGATTGTCTCTGAAGTTTTTAAGGGATCTACTAGATTGTGACGATTTCTGGGAGGAGGTGTCTAATTGTGGGCATAAAGCAATATTCAAGTCCCCTCCAAGTACTACTATCCCTTCTTTAAAAGAGTGGATATGCTGGAAGATACTGGAGAACCAGCGTGATTGATTAGAATTGGGGGCATACAGGTTAATAAAGGTATAGGTTTGTGGACCTATTGTGCCTTTCACCAGGAGGAACCTTCCGTCAGGGTCATGTGATTGACTTACAAACTTAAAAGGGATTTTCCTATGAAGACCTATACTGACTCCGCTTGATGCCGCAGAGCTTCCGCCACAGTGAAACCAGTTTGAGTAATGAGAGAACTGCATATTAGGATAATGGTTAAATCTGAAGTGGGTCTCCTGGAGGAACACAACACTAGCCCCGGCCTTCCTTAGGATAGTGAATATTTGGCTTCGCTTTGAAGGAGAGTGGAAGCCTTTGACATTATAGGAGGCTATGTGTAGGTCAGCCATTGTGGGTTATGTTTAGAGAAGTACCTTGAGGCCAGTGTCGCGTCCCCCAGGAGAACACCCTGCAGATCCCGGACATCATACATGATTTCCAAATACTTGTCCAATTGAAGCAGGAACTCACAATGTATAGGTGAAGTTGAAGGATACCTTGGGGTAAAAACATAAGGGAAGAACATAAACACAACAATAAAACTTGTGGGCGTACAATCGTACACCGTAATCATACAGGGGGAAAACGGTCAAGTGACCAAGTAGTGGACCGAGTAGCACAGAAATAAAGAAAAAGAAGTTAGTAAGCAGCAGAGCCATGTGGTTGGCTGCTATAAAAAGGGGGAAAGATAGGGAAAGAAAAAGCTTATTAGCCCTCTAAGAAAACAAGACAATATGCGCCAGGGTGTGTCTGGTACCATACAGCTTGCAGATGAGGGTAAGCGGTGTTGAGGGACTGGAGTCCATTCTTTGTTCAGTTGTCTTGCGAGAGGCTTCTGGGGGTAAGCTGATGACCTCTTCTCTTTGATCTTGAGGATTTTGGGGTACGCCGGACTTCAAATAGCAGAACTTTAGGAAGCTCAGGTAAGTCCCCTAGGTCCAGTTATTGCTCCCAGTTCTCGATTTGTAATGCAGGAATGTCCAGCTCAGAGACGATGGGTGCAACGTCAGAGTAAGACGAGATGTTAAACCTCTTGCCTGCTGTGAAGAAGGTAAGTCCAAAGGGAAAGGACCAGCGGTACATTATATTGTTGGACCGGAGCCAGTCGGTCAGGGGCTTAAGGGTTCTCCTCTTCTTGAGGGTGGAAGGAGCCAGATCTTGGAATATTTCCAGTTTTGCCTCTTCATAAGTGAGATCTGAGTGATTGCGGGCTGCCTCCAGGATGGCTGCCTTAGTTGGAAAGTTCAGGAACTTGCAAATGACGTCTCTAGGCGGCTCATTCTGCTTGGGTTTAGGGCGAAGCGCTCTGTGAGCGCGTTCAATAGTGATTTCATGTGGATAATCCGGCCCCAGTAAAGAGTCGCATATGGACATTACAGCAGGAGCGATCTCACCAGGCCCTATAGATTCAGGGATCCCTCTAAATCTTAAATTGTTCCTGCGCCCTCTATTCTCTTGGTCTTCTATTGCTTTATGCAGCTCATTAAGATGTGCTGTGCAGCGACTGAGTGAGGCTGTCACCGCAGCTTGGTGGGTCAGGGACGCGGCCTGCTGTGATTCGAGTGACTCCACTCGTTCTCCCACATGTCTCACCTCTTGCCGGAACGCTGATATCTCAGAGAGAAGAGGCTCCATCACTCTGCTTAACGCCCGATCCAGGTAACGTCTGGTGAGCGGCAGGTCTGTGTTGGGCTGTGGGTCCTCCACGTCGCTGTCTCCATCTGAGAGTGCGGGCGTGCGCTTTGCGGCCTTGGCTTGCTGAGTCAGCGCCATTTTAGGTTCGCGTGCCGCGACTGTAGCGGCTGCCTTTTTAAGAAATTTGTCCATTTCTCCGCTTGGGGTCTGGCTTTTGGGGATCGCGGATTGTTCTCCAAGCCTGGGGTTCCCTATTTTCACCATCGTTGTTCGCAGGAGCTGATTATAGCAGGTGCTGATCTTGGTCACTATTGCAGAGCTGTGAACTAAGCGTCCATCTCAGTCAGGCGCCAGCTCCGCCCCCCCAGCTATGTGCTTTCTTGCTTACACACTTACAGGCAAATTATTCAAATCAAACAGTCTGATGATTACTGGATCGCCATGCTTTTAAACCCTCACTATCAAAGCAAAATGCGAGAATGTTTTCTTCCCGCCAAAAGGGAGGCCAAATTACATTATTGCCAGGAAACACTGGGTACGCAGCTTGCCACAGCTTTCGGTGAGCAGATGCCTGAAAGGGAGGGACCTCTCTCTTCCCGTCAGAGTCACCCACTTCCCGCCACCAAGAGCAGCAGAAGCTGCAGCTGCAGTTGTAACAGCACCTCTGACAGCTCCCTGGTAAAATCCATAACATTTGAGGCTTTATCAGAGCGGGCACAGGCAGAGCAGCAATGTGATATGAAAACTCCTGGCCTGCACTTGATCCAGTCTGCAGATCACGTAATCTGTCATCGATGAGGTTATTTTACAGTTGTAATGATTATCCCTTATACATGAAATCTTATATTTATTAGATCTAACACTGGACACCATCACTTATATTCTGGACTTGACACCTGATAACTTTAGATTTACATTTGTAGTTCTCAGAATATTTGTTGTATTATCCTTACTACTAAAGGTGGTAAGGATAGAAAATTGTATTACAGTACAGTATGGATGGAATTCCTTTAATAGCACGGCATGTGGTGCAGCAAATTAAGCTAGGTTTAGCTTAAAACTATGCAATACATTTTAATGCATAAAGTTGAAGCAGTTGAATATGTGATCAACCAGTATGTCATGGATAAGCTGTAAGAAAGTACCTATGTATTTAACATTCTTGATCTCTAAGAGCAAATAGGCCACCAGATAGCTAAGTAACGTGTGACATGTGATAGAATGTATTCTCTCTGGCATTTTTTGGCAAACTTGCCTGACGTCTTCCAACTCATCTGACTGTTCCTTCTTTGTTTTACATGCAGATGACAAATTTTAGATCAGCAGTCTCCAGAGCTGCCATGGTCTACCTGGGTGACATGTTTGAGAGGCCACAGTAGATACTATATGGATACTATATGGACTTAACATCTCTGTCTGTATCTTTCTGCAGAAGAGAGGAGATTCATGAGGCTTCAGAAGAGGCCTTGTCCTCCATGGCCCTTAATGTTCACACAGGCAGAGAGTTTGCCACCCTCATTAATGATGGAATAATAGTCCAAACTTAGAGTCGTCTAAACAAAAAACATTTATATTAACTATTTCTTCTCATTTATTCACAGTCATCTTAATGCATCCATGAGAACCTCTGCCACCAAACAGATTTACAACACAGTCCTGATAAGTGGAGCCGATTACATTATGTGTGGTGGTAGGCGCATAACTAACAGGGCTATACCTGCCATCACCCAATCTCCCAATGATAGTTTTCCTGAAGCCAGGTCAGATATCTTCATATAGACTGTATACATACTGTCTAAGAATTAAATTATAAAAATACAGTAGCAGCTAACACATGGCAGATGCTTAGATAATGCTCTATAATGATTGCTACTTTCCAAAAACTCTTGATGCCCCTTCGTCAAGTTGGAGAAGACGCCAGTTGTTTTCTTAGCAGCATTGCAATTTATTAGTCTGTAAAACCTGTATGGCTCCTCTGTGGTGATGGGTTGGTTGCCACCCAGGATTTATGAACATATATTTTGAACACCTCATGAAGACATGGAAGTAAATATATATATCTCAGTACAGTGTTTCATAAATATTTCTATATTTCGGAAATAGTTTGGGTTTCTTTAATAATGAATTTTGGTGCCATTTTTTTAGGATGCACAGCAGAAACATCTTTTAGCTACTGGCTCTTCACTCCAATCTGATGCCAATGGTGAAGAAGTAACCACAGAACCTTCCTGTCATTAAAATATCATTGTCAACATCAAATAAGACCTTCAGAAAAGTAAAACAAACAAACAAACAAAAACTTCCTCCTTTTCCTTACCACAAGAAAACTTTTCTGGGGATTTGATTTCAGTCAAGACCTGGAAGAAAACCATCCATAACATCTATATAAAAGTGAAATACAGAATTTCCACCTGTGCTCTCCTCCCATCCCCTTACAGACTTGGGAGCTTTTCTTTAAAAAACAAACAAAAAAAAAAACAACTCTATATTTGTATTTTTCATAAAATAAAAACATTAGAGATTTTACTTGTGTCATGCATAGTTTTTGATCTTCATCTTTACCACTTGTAATAAAAGGAGGGATAAAAGAGAGGAAACCTCTAACCTACTATATGTTTATGAGCACCTATACTGAACATTTTCAAGAAATGTGGAAGTTAAAATAAATCTCTCTCTTGGAAAAAAAGAATAAATGTGATGCACTGGACTGGCTATTGACCCGAGAGGTGCACTCTGTCGAGTGGACTCACCCAGTCCACTCAAAAAGAGAAATATAATAGAACAAAGATAACTGGGCACGCTCAGGATATCTGGACCATTTGAAATGTATTAACATATAATAGCATGAATAACTGTACTTACTGACAATGATAATATTAAAATGTAATATAAAATACCTATCCGCTACACCATAAAACACAACATGCAGTAATACAATATGACAAATGGAAAATGGTATACTAAAATATAAAATACTAAAATTCGAGGAATAAAATAGAATATTCGATAATAACTCGTATGAATATTCGGCAATTATTCGTATGGGAAAGTCTTGTATTTAAAAGGTTGCAATAAACCAATGTCCTTTATGTACGTCCCTTTCGATATATATCAGGGATATCCGAAAATAAGCAAAGTCCCAATGTGCAATCAGAGATCAAACTCAAACGGCGTACCGCTAATAGCATCCACCAGCAGCGTCCCACTGGAATAATAATGCAGTTTTTAAATAGCTGAATAATAATCACTGGATAAAATCGAACGGTCTTGCCGTCTCCTTTGATAAATCGACAAAGATGCAGTTATGGTCCTCTAAGTTTGCAGACCAATATTTCGTGATAAACTCGCACACCGGCAATTGTTTGGCACATGTAGTCAAGCCTTCACCATGGAATCAGGCCTTGCACGTTCTTTACCAAGTATGCCTTTCGTGTGACAAATGATTCTTTCTTTGCGACTCTCCAGTCAAATCTCCAGCTTCCCAAGTGGTCCAAATGTTGGGGTCCTGTCTAGGCTAGACGCGTTTTGGGGTTTAGCAGTACCCCTTCCTCAGTAGCTATCTAGAGTTATTATCGAATATTCTATTTTATGCCTCGAATTTTTGTACTTTATATTTTAGTATACAATTTTCCATTTGTCATATTGTATTACTGCATGTTGTGTTTATGGTGTAGCGGATAGGTATTTTATATTACATTTTAATATTATCATTGTCAGTAAGTACAGTTATTCATGCTATTATATGTTAATACATTTCAAATGGTCCAGATATCCTGAGAGTGCCCAGTTATCTTTGTTCTATTAAATCTCTCTCTTGGTTTTCCATTTGACGATTTGCTTCACGAGAGATTTAACTAACTGGGTTGATGGTTAAATGTACTGCCAGGGGTGTAGCTATAGAGGAAGCAGGGGAAGCGGCTGCTTTGGGGCCCAAACTCAGAAGGGGCCCACATAGGATGAGGACTGAAAGATTTTATTAACAGGGTCCCCACCAACAGTATTATAAAATTAAATTATATGCAGATACACTGTAGGAAACGGAGGGGCCTCGTCTGAGAGGGCAACCTTGACTAGCCACAGGAGTGGGGGTTGCAAAGAAGTCGCTGGAGGAGGGGACCCGTTCAAAAATTTACTGTGGGGCCCAGTCATTTCTAGTTAGGCCACTGTGCACTCCAGTCACATCCCTTCTACCTTATAAGAGAGAAGTCAGCAGTTCGTATACTTGTACACATCAGCAGTGATGGCCAGTTCGCCGTGCTCGCCCGCGAACACATGCGGGCTGCCATCTTAAATCACAAGTCCGGCGATGCACAGGTAAGTCCTTACCTGTGCCTGCGCCGCGAGCCAGTCTGAAACAAATGTGGTCACCGGGAGAAGGCAGTTCCGAGAAAAGCCGCCGGGGGCCTTCTTCGGGCTGTTCTTGGAACTGCCTGCTCTCGGTGACCGCATTTGTTTCAGACCGCCTCGCGGCAGAGGCACAGGTAAGGACTTACCTGTGCATCGCCGGACTTGTGATTTAAGATGGCAGCCCGCATGTGTTCGCGGGCGAACACAGCGAACTGGCCATCACTGCACATATACTTATAGAATGGGGAGAAAGTTCAGGGTTATGTTTTATATGATGAATATTCTATTCATCGGAGATTGCTTTTTATCAGGTAAGTGCAAATTATCAATCTCAAAAAATATATCTGCCACCATATTCCTATATGTTTGTATGTAAGTGTAGTGTCCCACTAGGTAAATGTGGGCACTACAGAAGGGTTAATATGACCATTGTACTTGATATGATGTTTTATGTGTATCTGTGTAACAGGCCTGTTAGGGTGTAGTTCCTCCACCTATAGACAGTAGAGGGAGCTAGGGAACCCCTAATATATATAGTTTGGCCCAGACAGGAAAGGGTAGTGTAGTCCAGGAGGCTAGTGAGTGCAGTCTAGCCTGCCTGAGGTTCCTGAGCCAGAGTTAGCTCAGAAGATTGTCACCAGGAGAAGAGTTACCTCCTGAGAAACTAAGCTCCCATAACCAAGCAGAGCAGAGCCAGTATTCCAGCCAGACAAGAGAGCTGAAGGGCAGAAGGATTTCATCTAAAGCAAGGATATATACCTGAGGAAGTTTCTACCAAGGATAAAGCCAGCATTAGGGCATACGGGCCTTGGGATTGAGACGGTCAGGAGTTTTGAGGAATAGTGCACAGGATTTCTGATAAAAAGTGCAGCCTGGTCTGTATATGTTGTTTTTACCCTCTGAGTATCTTGCAAAGAACATTGTACTGTACCTACCATTGTTGTGAAAGCCTGCTTACAACTGCTGCTGTGTATGTGTAACATCCTGAAGTATGTCACTAAACTACTGTCACTCGGCTTCATAATGTTAAGTGTATAAGTGTATATTTATTATCATCCTGTGTAATCTTGCTTTGCATTTCCTATTATATGTATTTGCCATGCCTGTTTTATATTACTGCTGTAATTCTCCATGTACACCAGCAGGTGGCAGCAGCGTGTAGCAGGTTATAGTTAGTACCTAGCCTGGAATAGTCCATTCCAGGTTAGCTCCCCCTTTCTGAGGAGGAGTGGAATGTTCCCACTTCCTACCTCATGGGGAGGAAGGAAAGTTCTAGTCAGTGTGTACCAGCCCCCTGCCTGGGGAAGGCTGTGTTAGTAGGAGCTCCCAGAATCAAGGATCCCAACCCTGGATTCTGCCTCGGCTGAGGCAGGGATCCATCTTCCCAACCTGAGTCATCTACCTCAGCTGGTCGACCAGAGAAGCAGCCATCCACAGAACTATAGATCTCCAGGAAGACACCATCATACCCTGCGAGCAGTCCTGTGAGTACAGATCCCAAGACCAGGAGAAACTAAGTACCTCCTCAGCTAGTCAGGCCCATTATAAGCAGACTAAAGACAGAGCAGAAGATAGATACCTGCCAGATTCTACTAGGCGTATGTACAAGAAGCAGAATAGATAAATTCCTGCCACATATTGCCATAACCCAAGACTTATGCTGTAATTTGTAAGGATCAAAGCTGCCATTCAGTAAACTCAAGTTGGACTTTATTATCCGTCTGGATCTCAATTATTTCATCAAAACTCCTGTTAACCACACTCAATTTTATTGCAAGCGAGCCAGGATTCAGGAGTCCAGCCGTACCAAGGTAGGAGACACCGTTGACACTACACAGAGACATTATCCCCCTCTGGCATTCCTCACCTGGTACGTGAGCTATAACACCTTAAAGGGCCCTGCTACAGTACCTGCGCAAGCTGCAATTGGCATCACAAACTATTACACATATATACTGACCCACTGCATAGCAACCCCACTGACCCAGTGTCCTGCTCATTGCACATGGAACTTTACCACTGTATAAAGTTAACTGTTCCCAGTAAAGGAAATTTAGGTTCACCACAACAACGTGTTCCCCACTTATTACTATTATAAATCGGTGTGCCACCGTTACAGGCACTGGCGTCACAAATCTTAAAGGGACCTTGCCCCCGGCACATTAAACATCTGCAACACCCAGGGCACCTCACCCAACATCAGGCCTGGTCCCTATACATTGAGAGTTCCCCAGAGGACTCCGGTGCCAGCCTCTCCATCATTGCTCTACGCATGCCCAGGGTCTCCCTACAAACCGTGAGTAACCCAGAGCAACCCTCGTTTGCCTATTAACCGTGACCTTACATCGCAATACCCTGCAGGGCTGCGTACTGCATAAGTATACATGTATATAAGTCTATGTGATTGTGGTTAAGTATGTACATCCATTCCAATATAAAGATGTTTCTATAAGAATTCAGTGTGCTATATGTGTTCACAATTTATACTTTTTTCTTTTACATTTAATAAATGTGAATAAATAAAAATATTCACATTTTCTCATTTTCATCAACTGAGAAAGACATCAACTGGAGGCTAAACCCTCTACTAGCTGGATAAACCCTTAAAGTCTCAGTTCACTCCAGGAACATCAAATATTTATGGTCAGTCAAGACTGTAATCCGATGCCTAGCACCCTACAAAAAATATCACCCCTGTTCAAATGCTCACTTAATGGCCAGTAATTCTGTATTGCCAGTCTCATAATTCCTTTTAGCAGGGAAAAACTTGCGAGAAAAAATAAGCACAAAGGTGCAGATTAGTCATAGCAGAAAATCTCAGTGACAGAACTGCTCCCACTCCCACCTCAGAGGCTTGAGAACAAAATAGGGGCCACCATAAAGGCATGTTTCACGGTTTTAAAGGCTATAATGCATAATTGCCAACTGTCCCAAATTTGCTGAGACTGGCCCTGAGTTTCCCGGCAAATTTGCGCTGTCCTGGGCCAAAAATGGGTGTGACTATGAAAAACCCTGCCCATGAACGGATGTTTCCAGGCGGATTTGCACCATTCCTAGGAGCGGGACCGATTTACCCTGATTTTACAAACTGAAATGTTGGTAAGTATGGTAATGGCCACTTGACTCTAATTTTGAAGAACTAGATTTGCTACAATTTTCACAAAAAATCTGTTGCCAAACGAATCCGAAGTTTTACAATTTGCTTCAGACAGATCACGCTAAAATGGCATTAGTGCCATTTTACTGTGAAAATTGACAGAAAATAAAGAGGGAGGATGATGATGGAAAATTATATGACCCTCAGAGTAAGGCTACATGCACACGGCCATTGTGTGTTTTGCGGTCCGCAAATCACGGATCCGCAAAACACGGATGGCGTCCGTGTGCATTCCGCAATTTGCGGAACAGCACGGACAGCCATTAATATAACTGCCTCTTCTTGTCCGCAAAACGGACAAAAATAGGACAGGTTATATTTGTTTTGCGGACCCCGGAACGGAGAAACAGATGCGGACAGCACACGGAGCACTGTCCGCATCTTTTGTGGCTCCATTAAAGTAAATGGGTCCGCATCCAAGCCGCCAAATCTGCGGCTCGGATGTGGACCAAAACAACAATCGTGTGCGTGTAGCCTAAAGAGTGGACGCTAATCAAGGGCAGGATTTTGGAAGGTCCTTCAGCCTCTGGGCTGAATAGACGCCAAAAGCAATTACAGACACAAGACACTAAAATAGGTGTCCTAGGGAGAGTATAGGGTCATAATTAGGCTATTTGCACACAAGCGCTTGGTGCGGATTCGTCATGGATCTGCACAGACAGATCTGTTCAGATAATACAACCTCCAAAGCGGAATGGAGATGGAACGGAGGCAAAGTGATGCATTCTGAGTGGATCCTTTTCCATTCAGAATGCATTAGGGCTGAACTGATTCGTTTTGGACCGCTTGTGAGAGCCCTGAACGGATCTCAGAAACGGAAACAAAAAAACACCAGTGTGAAAGTAGCCTCAGGTAGATTTAGAGTTTTTCCAGGAAAAGTAATTAGGGAAGGATTGGTCATTCAGAGTTGTGTGTTTCATGCTGCTGCTATATAGTGAACATTTCATATTGCACAAAAAAAACTAAATCCAGCAAAAACCTTATTTTTTATGGAAATAGCCAGCCAGCCTTAATAATAAAATAATATGCAAATCTACTGTACATCTATTTCTGGAAAAGGTCAATAATAACCCATAACTACAGCTTCCACAGGAGACTGAGTATTGTATACACAGCAGAAACTGTCCTTAGACAGAGGGTTGGTGGGTAAATGCACTGCAGTCACACCCTCCCACCTTATAGGGGAGAAGTCAGCAGTCGGTATACTTGTACACATCAGTGATGTCTTGTGCTAGCACGTTATACTCTACTTGTAGAATGGGGAGAAAGATGGATATTCTATTCATTGCAGTTTGTTTTCTATCAGGTAAATGCAAATTATTAATCTCAATAGATACAGTATCTCTCACTATATTCCTATGTGTGTGTATGTAAGTATACATGTATATAAGTCTATGTGATTGTGGGTAAGTATGTACATCCATTCCGATATAAAGATGTTTCTATAATGCATTCAGTGTACTATATGTTTTCATAATTTATACTTTTTTCTTTCTTAATGAATAAACATAAATAAATACAAATATTCTAATTTTCTCCAACTTCTTATAACAGGTGATGTGCTAGGAAACGCCATTACCTCAGAAAGACATCAACTGGAGGCTAAACCTGGAGAAACAGTAACATTATCCTGTAACTATTCATCTAGTAGCTCTTCTCCAAATCTGCACTGGTATCGTCAGTACCCCCACCAAATGCAGTATATGCTCACCAGGGGGGCAAAGAGCTATTCAAGCTTCAAACGTGATAATCCAGATTTGGAGCCTAAAAGATTCCAGTCAGAGACCAGCGATACATCCACCTCTTTATCCATCTCCAGCCCGGCCGTGTCTGATTCTGCCTTGTACTTGTGTGCTCTCGGTGATGGGGCACAGTGGTGAACATGAGCATATAGGCAATGTTGAAAACTCCTCATGCAATACACCTTCACAGGCACTAGGCGGCGCAATACATTCACATTTACATGATTGAAAATAACATCTGATTCTGACATTTCTATACTACCTTAGTTTTGTTGTATTTTGAGTAAAAAAAAATGATGGTCAATGTTATCCATTCCCTCTATTATTCCAGAATCCAGAATAACAGAATTTGTGTAGCTATTTATTAAAACACAGAGTTTAGGTTTAAGCAGGCCATACAAATTCAATAGCTATAGGCTGTGCGATAGTTTGGATAACAGCTATATCTTCCGACTGCACCATACACATATCAGTTCAGTTAGGCAGATTGTGTATGTGCTGTTAATGGGGAGAGAACCACTGCCAATTGCTTCTGGTGGCATCTTACATCCTGGGAGAACAAAAAGATTGTGCTAAAATTTGGGTTTCCCCATCCTTTTCTTCTCCAACATCATTGGTCGCCAAGAGGAAACAAATATATGCCGTTGTTCGTGTTTAAACCTGACAAGCAAAATATGAAGAAAATAATTCCTAAGGAAAGTGTAAAAAAGAAAATGGTTTAAGAAAAAAAAAAAATATATATACAGTACAGACCAAAAGTTTGGACACACCTTCTCATTCAAAGAGTTTTCTTTATTTTCATGACTATGAAAATTGTAGATTCACACTGAAGGTATCAAAACTATGAATTAACACATGTGGAATTATATACATAACAAAAAAGTGTGAAACAACTGAAAATATGTCATATTCTAGGTTCTTCAAAGTAGCCACCTTTTGCTTTGATTACTGCTTTGCACACTCTTGGCATTCTCTTGATGAGCTTCAAGAGGTAGTCACCTGAAATGGTCTTCCAACAGTCTTGAAGGAGTTCCCAGAGATGCTTAGCACTTGTTGGCCCTTTTGCCTTCACTCTGCGGTCCAGCTCACCCCAAACCATCTCGATTGAGTTTAGGTCCGGTGACTGTGGAGGCCAGGTCATCTGGCGCAGCACCCCATCACTCTCCTTCATGGTCAAATAGCCCTTACACAGCCTGGAGGTGTGTTTGGGGTCATTGTCCTGTTGAAAAATAAATGATGGTCCAACTAAACGCAAACCGGATGGAATAGCATGCCGCTGCAAGATGCTGTGGTAGCCATGCTGGTTCAGTATGCCTTCAATTTTGAATAAATCCCCAACAGTGTCACTAGCAAAGCACCCCCACACCATCACACCTCCTCCTCCATGCTTCGCGGTGGGAACCAGGCATGTAGAGTCCATCCGTTCACCTTTTCTGCGTCGCACAAAGACACAGTGGTTGGAACCAAAGATCTCAAATTTGGACTCATCAGACCAAAGCACAGATTTCCACTGGTCTAATGTCCATTCCTTGTGTTCTTTAGCCCAAACAAGTCTCTTCTGCTTGATGCCTGTCCTTAGCAGTGGTTTCCTAGCAGATATTCTACCATGAAGGCCTGATTCACACAGACTCCTCTTAACAGTTGTTCTAGAGATGTGACTGCTGCTAGAACTCTATGTGGCATTGACCTGGTCTCTAAAATGAGCTGCTGTTAACCTGCGATTTCTGAGGCTGGTGGCTGGGATGAACTTATCCTCCGCAGCAGAGGTGACTCTTAGTCTTCCTTTCTTGGGGCGGTCCGCATTTGAGACAGTTTCTTTGTAGCGCTTGATGGTTTTTGTGACTGCACTTGGGGACACTTTCAAAGTTTTCCCAATTTTTTGGACTGACTGACCTTCATTTCTTAAAGCAATGATGGCCACTCGTTTTTCTTTACTTAGCTGCTTTTTTCTTGCCATAATACAAATTCTAACAGTCTATTCAGTAGGACTATCAGCTGTGTATCCACCTGACTTCACCACAACGCAACTGATGGTCCCAACCCCATTTATAAGGCAATAAATCCCACTTATTGAACCTGACAGGGCAGACCTGTGAAGTGAAAACCATATATATATATATATATATATATATATATTCAAATTACCCCCCTTTAAATAAAAATATGCAAACAATAAAAAAATACACATCATGGGCTTTGACGATTGGGAAAATGCCCATACTATTGAAATATAAAAATATTTTTCCCATATGCCTGTCACAACCAGACAGCTGAGAAGCTCTGACAGAAGCCTTTTAGAACCTCCTCCTTGAGTTTTATTTGAGTCCTTTTTTGTTTTGAATTTCAGTTCCTCATCTCGTTAGCCTCTCTCAGCTGTCATGTAGTTGGACTGATTGCATCCCTTTAAATTCCTCCACATAATGCATTAGTGTGCGGCTTATACAACTTCCTGCAGTGTGTGTGTATGCTGATCCTATTTTCCTGCCTTCTACAAGATAAGTGCTGTACATTTATTTGTGATTTTCTGTTTGCTGGATCCCAGGTGACCCTGACTCCCTCCGTGTCTAGTGTAGGGAGCCGGTGGTCGTGTCCCCTCACTATTGTAGGGTGTTCAGGTGGTATATAGTCGAGGTACGTGGATATGCGATCATCCACCATTGGGATTTTCACATAGGCTGAGAAGACAGGGAGAGTGCCAGGTCTTATGCAGGGGTCTCCCTTTTGTTCCTTAGTTTTGGATCCAGTGATTCATATATTCATTTTGCATTGTCTTGTTTCCTGTACACCTTCCGTGACATTATAAGCTGCCAAAACCGTCTCAAGCATGAATCCGGTTTCACTTTTGACTGAACGCTTCCAGGGTCTTTCATTGGAGGTAGCTGATCTCCGTAAGACTCTTTCTCAGTTTCTAGTGACCGGTTCAGCTTGCGTTCATGGAGTTTGTTCTGAGCCTAAGATCTCGCTCCCGGATACGTTCTCCGGGGGTAGTGAGAATTTTGTGCGTTTCAGAGAGGCTTGAAAACTCCATTTTTGCCTTCTTCCCCATTCCTCTGGTGATGAGGAACGGAGGGTGGGGATCATTATATCGCTGCTCAGGGGTAACGCTCAGTCGTGGGCCTTTTCGCTGCCGGTGGGGGCACGGCCCCTCCGTTCAGTGGATGATTTCTTTTTAGCCCTGGGTCAGATATATGATGATCCGGATCGTTGCTTTGGCTGAGTCTACGTCTGTTATGCAGAGATATACTGCTCAGAATTTCGGAGATGGGCAGCTGATACTGGTTGGAATGATGCTACACTCCGAAGTCAATTTTGCCATGGTCTTTCACAGGGATTGAAAGATGCATTTGCCTTTCATGAGAGGCCTATCTCCTTGGACTGTGCTATGTCTCAGGCCGTTCGTATTGACAGGCGTCTTAGAGAGAGAGGAGAGATCTCTCCTTCCTGTCATACTTAGTCCCAGGACAGTGCAGCGGTCTCATTCTATGCGCAGGGGTCTCAGTCGCTGTCAGCCCCTTCTGAGCAGGAGCCCATGCAGCTGGGGTTGATTGCCTCAGACAATAGAAGATTCAGCCCGCATGGGAAGGTTTGTTTTTGTTGTGGAGGTATAAATCATTTGGCAAATGTTTGTCCCTCTAGGAGATTCAGGCAGTTTTCTGGGAGTAATAAAGAAACAAAATGTGAGATTTTTGTAGATAGTGGAGTAGCTGTCAATCTCATTAATAATCATTTTGCGATAACTCATGGTTTCCAGGTGTGCACTTTGGAATAGAATATTCCTGTTTTTGCTATTGATTCCGCTCCACTTTCTCAGAAATCATTAAAGTGCATAGTTCACAATATTCATTTAATTGTGAGTGATGCTCATGTTGAGGATGTGTCATGTTTCGTCCTTAGCGGATTACCTACTCCTCTTGTGTTGGGGCTACCCTGCTCACTAAACATAACCCCACCATTGATTGGCAAGCGAGGCAAATAAATGGTTGGAGTGACTTTTGCAGAGAGAATTGCCTCACGACATCTGTTTCTGAGGTTTCTACTAAGACTGTACCACCGTTTCTCTCAGAATTTTTGGATGTCTTCTCTGAGAGTGGAGTTCAGGATTTGCCCCCGCACAGGGAGTACGATTGCCCTATTAATCTCATCCCAGGCGCCAAGCTCCCTAAATCTCGTTTATACAATCTTTCCCAACCTGAAAGGGTCGCTATGCGTGCTTATATCTCTGAGAGTCTGAGAAAAGGACACATACGACCCTCGAAGTCACCTGTTGCCGCTGGTTTTTCTTTGTTAAGAAAAAAGATGGTTCTTTAAGACCTTGTCTGGATTTCAGGGAGCTGAACAGTATCACTATTCGTGACCCTTATCCGCTTCCTCTGATCCCGGACCTGTTTAACCACTTCAGCCCCGCTAGCTGAAACCCCCTTAATGACCAGGCCACTTTTTACACTTCGGCACTACACTCCTTTCACCGTTTATCGCTCGGTCATGCAACTTACCACCCAAATGAATTTTACCTCCTTTTCTTCTCACTAATAGAGCTTTCATTTAGTGGTATTTTATTGCTGCTGACATTTTAACTTTTTTTGTTATTAATCAAAATGTAACGATTTTTTTGCAAAAAAATGACATTTTTCACTTTCAGCTGTAAAATTTTGCAAAAAAAACGACATCCATATATAAATTTTTCGCTAAATTTATAGTTCTACATGTCTTTGATAAAAAAAAAATGTTTGGGCAAAAAAAAAATGGTTTGGGTAAAAGTTATAGCGTTTACAAACTATGGTACAAAAATGTAAATTTCCGCTTTTTGAAGTAGCTCTGACTTTCTGAGCACCTGTCATGATTCCTGAGGTTCTACAATGCCCAAACAGTAGAAAAACCCCACAAATGACCCCATTTCGGAAATTAGACACCCTAAGGTATTCGCTGATGGGCATAGTGAGTTCATAGAACTTTTTATTTTTTGTCACAAGTTAGCGGAAAATGATGATGATTTTTTATTTTTATTTTTTTCTTACAAAGTCTCATATTCCACTAACTTGCGACAAAAAATAAAAAATTCTAGGAACTCGCCATGCCCCTCACGGAATACCTTGGGGTGTCTTCTTTCCAAAATGGGGTCACTTGTGGGGTAGTTTTACTGCCCTGGCAATTTAGGGGCCCAAATGTGTGAGAAGAACTTTGCAATCGAAATGTGTAAAAAATGACCGGTGAAATCCGAAAGGTGCACTTTGGAATATGTGCCCCTTTGCCCACCTTGGCATCAAAAAAGTGTCACACATCTGGGATCGCCGTACTCAGGAGAAGTTGGGGAATGTGTTTTGGGGTGTCATTTTACATATACCCATGTGAGAAAAATATCTTGGTCAAATGCCAACTTTGTATAAAAAAAAATGGTATTTCTCTCACCCAGCATGGGTATATGTAAAATGACACCCCAAAACACATTCCCCAACTTCTCCTGAGTACGGCGATCCCAGATGTGTGACACTTTTTTGATGCCAAGGTGGGCAAAGGGGCACATATTCCAAAGTGCACCTTTCGGATTTCACCGGTCATTTTTTACAGATTTTGATTGCAAAGTACTTCTCACACATTTGGGCCCCTAAATTGCCAGGGCAGTATAACTACGCCACAAGTGACCCCATTTTGGAAAGAAGACACCACAAGGTATTCCGTGAGGGGCATGGCGAGTTCCTAGAATTTTTTATTTTTTGTCGCAAGTTAGTGGAATATGAGACTTTGTAAGGAAAAAAGAAAAAAAATAGAAAAATCATCATTTTCCGCTAACTTGTGACAAAAAATAAAAAATTCTAGGAACTCGTCGTGCCCCTCACGGAATACCTTGGGGTGTCTTCTTTCCAAAATGGGGTCACTTGTGGCGTAGTTATACTGCCCTGGCAATTTAGGGGCCCAAATGTGTGAGAAGTACCTTGCAATCAAAATGTGTAAAAAATGGCCTGCGAAATCCGAAAGGTGCTCTTTGGAATATGTGCCCCTTTGCCCACCTTGGCTGCAAAAAAGTGTCACACATGTGGTATCGCCGTACTCAGGAGAAGTTGGGCAATGTGTTTTGGGGTGTCATTTTACATATACCCATGCTGGGTGAGAGAAATATCTTGGCAAAAGACAACTTTTCCCATTTTTTTATACAAAGTTGGCATTTGACCAAGATATTTTTCTCACCCAGCTTGGGTATATGTAAAATGACACCCTAAAACACATTCCCCAACTTCTCCTGAGTACGACGATACCACATGTGTGACACTTTTTTGCAGCCTAGATGCGCAAAGGTGCCCAAATTCCTTTTAGGAGGGCATTTTTAGACATTTGGATCCCAGGCTTCTTCTCACACTTTTGGGCCCCTAAAAAGCCAGGGCAGTAGAAATACCCCACATGTGACCCCACTTTGGAAAGAAGACACCCCAAGGTATTCAATGAGGGGCATGGCGAGTTCCTAGAAATTTTTTTTTTTTTGCATAAGTTAGCGGATATTGATCATAAGTTAGCGGATATTGATTTTTTTTTTGTTTTTTTCTCACAAAGTCTCACTTTCCGCTAACTTAGGACAAAAATTTCAATCTTTCATGGACTCAATATGCCCCTCACGGAATACCTTGGGGTGTCTTCTTTCCAAAATGGGGTCACATGTGGGGTATTTATACTGCCCTGGCTTTTTAGGGGCCCTAAAGCGTGAGAAGAAGTCTGGAATATAAATGTCTAAAAATGTTTACGCATTTGGATTCCGTGAGGGGTATGGTGAGTTCATGTGAGATTTTATTTTTTGACACAAGTTAGTGGAATATGAGACTTTGTAAGAAAAAACAAAACAAAAACAAACAAAAAATTTCCTCTAACTTGTGCCAAAAAAAATGTCTGAATGGAGCCTTACAGGGGGGGGGGGGGGGGTGATCAATGACAGGGGGGGTGATCAATGACAGGGGGGTGATCACCCATATAGACTCCCTGATCACCCCCCCGTCATTGATCACCCCCCTGTAAGGCTCCATTCAGACGTCCGTATAATTTTTACGGATCCATGGATCGGATCCGCAAAACACATGCGGACGTCTGAATGGAGCCTTACAGGGGGGTTATCAATGACAGGGGGTGATCAGGGTGATCACCCCCTGATCACTGATCACCCCCCCTGTAAGGCTCCATTCAGACGTCCGCATGATTTTTACGGATCCATGGATACATGGATCAGATCCACAAAACACATGCGGACGTCTGAATGGAGCCTTACAGGGGGGTTATCAATGACAGGGGGTGATCAGGGTGATCACCCCCCTGTCACTGATCACCCCCCCTGTAAGGCTCCATTCAGACGTCCGCATGATTTTTACGGATCCATGGATACATGGATCGGATCCACAAAACACATGCGGACGTCTGAATGGAGCCTTACAGGGGGGTTATCAATGACAGGGGGTGATCAGGGTGATCACCCCCCTGTCACTGATCACCCCCCCTGTAAGGCTCCATTCAGACGTCCGCATGATTTTTACGGATCCATGGATACATGGATCGGATCCACAAAACACATGCGGACGTCTGAATGGAGCCTTACAGGGGGGTTATCAATGACAGGGGGTGATCAGGGTGATCACTCCCCTGTCACTGATCACCCCCCCTGTAAGGCTCCATTCAGACGTCCGCATGATTTTTACGGATCCATGGATACATGGATCGGATCCACAAAACACATGCGGACGTCTGAATGGAGCCTTACAGGGGGGTGATCAATGACAGGGGGTGATCAGGGAGTGTATATGGGTGATCACCCGCCTGTCATTGATCACCCCCTGTAAGGCTCCATTCAGACGTCCGCATGTGTTTTGCGGATCCGATCCATGTATCCATGGATCCGTAAAAATCATGCGGACGTCTGAATGGAGCCTTACAGGGGGGTGATCAATGACAGGGGGGTGATCAATGACAGGGGGTGATCAGGGAGTGTATATGGGTGATCACCCGCCTGTCATTGATCACCCCCCTGTAAGGCTCCATTCAGACATCCGCATGATTTTTACGGATCCATGGATACATGGATCGGATACACAAAACACATGCGGACGTCTGAATGGAACCTTACAGGGGGGTGATCAATGACAGGGGGGTGATCAGGGAGTGTATATGGGTGATCACCCGCCTGTCATTGATCACCCCCCTGTAAGGCTCCATTCAGACGTCCGTATGCTTTTTGCGGATCCGATCCATGTATCCGTGGATCCGTAAAAATCATACGGACGTCTGAACGGAGCCTGACAGGGGGGTGCTCAATGACAGGGCGGTGATCAATGACAGGGGGGTGATCAGGGAGTTTATATGGGGTGATCATGGGTGATCAGGGGTTTATAAGGGGTTAATAAGTGACGGGGGGGGTGTAGTGTAGTGTGGTGTTTGGTGCGACTGTACTGAGCTACCTGAGTCCTCTGGTGGTCGATCCTAACAAAAGGGACCACCAGAGGACCAGGTAGGAGGTATATTAGACGCTGTTATGAAAACAGCGTCTAATATACCTGTTAGGGGTTAAAAAATTCGGATCTCCAGCATGCCAGCGCGCGATCGCCGCTGGCAGGCTGGAGATCCACTCGCTTACCTTCCGTTCCTGTGAGCGCGCGCGCCTGTGTGAGCACGTTCACAGGAAATCTCGGCTCTCGCGGGAGGACGCGTATATGCGTCCACCCAGAAGAGCAGGACCGCCGGCAGGACGCAATCCTGCGTACGGCGGTCCTGAGGTGGTTAACCAGATTGTTGGGGCTAAAGTCTTTTCCAAATTAGATCTAAGAGGGGCATACAACCTGGTCAGGGTCAGAGAAGGAGACGAATGGAAGACGGCCTTCAATACCCCTGAGGGCCATTTTGAGAATTTGGTTATGCCTTTTGGTTTGATGAATGCCCCAGCCGTTTTTTAGCATTTCGTGAACAGCATTTTTTATCATTTAATGGGAAAATTTGTATTAGTGTATTTGGATGACATTTAGATTTTATCTCCTGATTTCAAAACTCATAAGGAACACTTACGTCAGGTCTTGCTCATCCTGCGGGAGAATAAATTATACGCAAAACTGGAAAAATGTGTGTTTGCGGTTCCAGAAATTAAATTTCTGGGGTTTCTTCTCTCCGCTTCTGGTTTTCGCATGGACCCCGAGAAGGTCCGCGCTGTGCTTGAGTGGGAGCTTCCTGAGAATCAGAAGGCACTGATGCGTTTTTTGGGCTTTGCCAATTATTACAGGAAGTTTATTTTGAATTATTCCTCTATTGTTAAACCACTCACTGATATGACCAGAAAGGGGGTAGATTTTTCTTCCTGGTCGGTAGAGGCGCGTAAGGCCTTTTCTAATATCAAGGAGAGTTTTGCTTCAGCTCCCATCTTGGTACAACCTGATATTTCTCTACCCTTCATAGTTGAGGTTGATGCTTCTGAGGTAGGTGTGGGTGCGGTCTTGTCTCAGGGTTCCTCTCCTGCCAAATGGCGACCGTGTGCCTTTTTCTCGAATAAACTCTCCTCCGCAGAGAGAAATTACGATGTGGGAGATAGGGAATTGTTGGCCATCAAGTTGGCTTTTAAGGAATGGCGCCATTGGCTAGAGGGAGCCAGACACCCTATTACCGTGTTTACTGACCATAAAAATCTGGCCTACTTGGAGTCAGCCAAGCGTCTGAACCCGAGACAGGCCAGATGGTCTTTGTTCTTTTTAAGGTTTAATTTTGTTGTCACGTTCCGCCCTGGGGTTAAGAATGTGAAGGCAGATGCCCTGTCACGTTGTTTTCCGGGAGGTGGGAATTTTGAAGACCCGGGTCCCATTTTGGCTGAAGGTGTGGTGGTCTCTGCTCTTTTTCCTGAATTGGAGGCAGAGGTGCAGGCAGCCCAGTCAGAGGCTCCTGATCTTTGTCCTCCTGGGAGGTTGTTTGTGCCTCTCGCTTTAAGACACGAGATTTTTAAGGAACACCACGATACGGTCATTGCTGGGCACCCGGGGCAAGAGCCACAGTGGATCTCATCGCTCGGAGATTCTGGTGGCCTGCGCTTCGTAAGTCGGTTGAGGATTTTGTGGCAGCCTGCGAGACTTGCGCTCGTGCCAAAGTCCCTCATTCACGGCCATCAGGTCCTCTCCTTCCCTTACCCATTCCTTCCCGTCCTTGGACACATCTGTCCATGGACTTCATAACGGACCTGCCTCGTTCCTCAGGGAAGACTGTGATTCTGGTGGTGGTGGACCGTTTTAGCAAAATGGTGCATTTCATCTCTTTTCCTGGTTTGCCCAATGCTAAGACGCTGGTGCAGGCATTTATTGATCACATCGTCAAATTGCATGGTATTCCTTCAGACATAGTCTCTGATAGGGGCACGCAGTTTGTTTCCAGATTCTGGAAGGCTTTCTGTTTTCGCTTGGGGGTTCGGTTGTCATTCTCTTCTGCTTTCCACCCGCAGTCGAATGGCCAGGCAGAGCGCGTCAATCAGAATCTGGAGACATATCTGCGCTGTTTTGTGGCGGAGAATCAGGAGGATTGGTGTTCTTTTTTGTCCCTTGCTGAGTTTGCTTTAAATAACCGTTGTCAGGAGTCCTCTGATAAGTCACCAAGCGTGTGGCAGATAAGAGATGTGTGCCTGGTCCGGACCTGAATGTTGGTGATCTGGTGTGGTTGTCTACCAAGAATATCAAATTGAAGGTTCCCTCCTGGAAGTTGGGTCCTAGGCTTATTGGGCCTTACAAAATCCTGTCTGTCATTAATCCTGTTGCCTACCGTCTTGATCTTCCTCAGACTTGGAAGATCCATAATGTTTTTCATAAGTCCTTATTGAAACCTTATGTTCAACCCATTGTACCCTCGCCTTTGCCTCCTCCTCCTCCTCCGATTATGGTTGATGGGAATCTTGAATTTCAGGTCTCTAGGATTGTGGATTCTCGTCTTGTCCGCGGTTCTCTCCAGTACCTAGTTCATTGGGAGGGTTATGGTCCTGAGGAGAGGATGTGGGTCCCAGTGACGGACATTAAGGCCACTCGTCTCATCAGGGCTTTCCATAGGTCCCATCCTGAGAAGGTGGGCTCTGAGTGTCCGGAGTCCACTCGTAGAGGGAGGGGTACTGTCACAACCAGACAGCTGAGAAGCTCTGACAGAAGCCTTTCAGAACCTCCTCCTTGAGTTTTCTTTGTTTTGAATTTCAGTTCCTCATCTCGTTAGCCTCTCTCAGCTGTCATGTAGTTGGACTGATTGCATCCCTTTAAATTCCTCCCCATAATGCATTAGTGTGCGGCTTTTACAACTTCCTGGAGTGTGTGTGCATGCTGATCCTATTTTCCAGCCTTCTACAAGATAAGTGCTGTACATTTATTTATTTTCTGTTTGCTGGATCCCAGGTGACCCTGACTCCCTCTGTGTCTAGTGTAGGGAGCCGGTGGTCGTGTCCCCTCACTATTGTAGGGTGTTCAGGTGGTATATAGTCGAGGTACGTGGATATGCGATCATCCACCATTGGGATTTTCGCATAGGCTGAGCAGACAGGGAGAGTGCCAGGTCTTATGCAGGGGTCTCCCTTTTGTTCCTTAGTTTTGGATCCAGTGAGTCATATATTCATTTTGCATTGTCTTGTTTCCTGTACACCTTCCGTGACAATGCCAAACAGTGAAACAGAAAAAAAAGTTTAATTTTTTTTGGTTGCTTCACCTTTCACAATTTTTTTTTATAAAAAGTTATCAAAAAGTCAAAAATGAGCCCTCAAACAGCTCTATATACATAACTGCAAAAAAGTTATACAGGTCAGAATAATGTGATAAAAAGAAAAACAATTTTTTTTTTCAAAGTTTTTATTTCTTTCCATTATTAAAACACAAGAAAAGCTACACATATGTAGTATTGGCATAATCGTACTGACCTGGAGAATAAAAGTAATAGGTCAGTTTTACCGCATATGAAATAGTACCAATACAAAGTGCATCTTGTCCCACAAAAAACAAGACCTCATACGTTCATGTGAATGAAAAAATACTAAAAGTTAGGCTTTGGGAGGGCTGGGAGTAAAAACCGAAATTGAAAAAAATTGAAAAAATCAACCAGACATTAAAGCGGTTGTCTCATCATGGACAATTGGTGCATATCACTAGGATATGCCCCAATTGTCTTATAAGTGCGGGTCCCACCGCTGGGACCTACACCTATATCAAGAACAGATCCCCGCAAGTGAAGAAGGGTGCACTGCGCATGCGCAGCCGCCCTCTATACATTTTCTATGGGGCCGGCCGCATAGAAATGAATGGGAGCGGGGGCCGTGCATGCGAGGTATGCTCCTATTCACTTATATGGGGAGTCGGCTTGGTGGTGGCTGGACCAGAGTCCTCCAACCACCACCTTGAAGGGCTCCATTCTCGATATAGGTGCAGGTCCCAGCGGTGGGACCCGCAATTATAAGACAATGGGGGCATATCGTAGCGATATGCTCCCATTGCCCATAATGAGACAACCCCTTTAAGGGGTTAATAGTTACCCCTGTTCACTCTGCTATACCCGATTTCCCCTGACGAAGCCACATAGTGGCGTAACATGTCGGGAGGGGAGTAATACAGTGTAGCGATTCAGCGTTTTAGACAGTGAACAGTAAGGTAAAACAATTGTAGCGCAAGGGCCATCTGAGGCAAGCACGATAGCAAAGTATGATTGCCACCAGCAATGCATATGTGAATTAGTAGGCCGGAGTAGGTGTGCGTGATGAGGATGAGGGATACACAGTGTTACCTAGCCACATATTTTCCAATTGAGCCGCAGCGTGTTTACATGCTACATAAAGCTCCAAGGGCAGTTGATATAAGCGTGTGACCTGTGAAACAAACAGGTTACGCGCAAATAGACTGTGAATGAGACTGTGGGAAACATTGACCCCTACCAATTGTTAATACACGTCAGGCTCCTCAAACAGTTGATACCCGTGTGAGACTTGTAACCACTGCAGGCTACACACAGTTAGACTGCAAAGTTTTGTGCCAACCCTCACTGTGTAAAAAGGAAACCCACACTCTTGCAGACACCAAACGCAGGCTCAGCAAACAGTGGGGTTCGATACACCCCTGCAATTTTTAGTGGTGGAGCAATTAACATACTAAAAAACCTACAGGGAATTATAGTACCTGTGGGTAACTATAGTACCTGTGGGTAACAGGTGACATGTCATGTAAGTAACAGTGATGCACAAAAATTGCCAATGTGTTTGTATATAACTTACCTGAATGTCTGAGATAACATTGATCTTTCGTTTGATATCTTGGCATTTTCCTACCCATTTGACGCCACCTTCTTTGTATTATATGCAGGTGATTGGTGAAGAATCTTAGATCAGCGGTCTTCAGAGCTAACATGGACTGCCTGGGTGACATGTTGGAGGGTCTACAGGACAAGATGCTATATAAATTTAACATTTCTGTATAATGATAATCACCTATACATGAAGTCTTATGTATCCTGTACAGGGAGAAGAAGACTGTCTGCATAATAAGCTAATAACCCACCCTATTCGCACACTGGTCTCAAAAGGGCCAAGCCCACACTGAACCAAACATGGAATAAATAGACTACCAAAAAACATTGGGGTGACAGGCATGTGGCACAATACTCTCTATGACCCTTTAAGGGCTACCAACCCGCGAAATATGACATTGAAGGCAACTCTAATGCTTAATTCACATGTCAGTGTTCGGTCAGTGATTTCCATCAGTGATTGTGAGCCAAAACCATGAGCGAAGCCAGGTATAAGGGAAAGATCTACACCTGTTCTGTATATAGAGCGGCACCTGGTTTTGGCTCGAAATCACTGATGGAAATCACTGACCGAACACTGACATGTGAATGAGGCATAACTGAAGCACACTTTTATTCCCCCATGCTCAACCAATCCCCAACAAGCCTGGGAACTGTAAATCCTGCCCAATTAACTTCCCTTAACCCCTTAGCCTTAACCCCCTAAGTAGCCCCTTCCGTGACTAAGCAAGTTATTTAACCCCTTAAGGACTCAGCCCTATTTCACCTTAAAGACCAGGCCATTTTTTGCAAATCTGACCAGTGTCACTTTAAGTGGTGATAACTTTAAAACGCTTTGACTTATCCAGGCCATTTTGAGACTTATGTCTATTTCATGTTTGTATCATTCTGGGAATGATATTTAATTTTATGGGGATGTTACAAGGCTTAGAAGTTTAGAAGCAAATCTTGAAATTTTTCAGAAATTTTTTAGGGACCAGTTCAGGTCTGAAGTTACTTTGCAAGGCTTACATAATAGAAACCACCCAAAAATGACCCCATTATATAAACTACACCCCTCAAGGTATTTAAAACTGATTTTACAAACTGTGTTAAGCCTTTAGGTGTTCCACAAGAATTAATGGAAAATAGAGATACAATTTCAAAATTTCACTTTTTGGGCAGATTTTCCATTTTATTAACTTTTTTCCAGTTACAAATCAAGGGTTAACAGCCAAACCAAACTCAATATTTATCGTCCAGAATCTGTAGTTTACAGAAACACCCCATATGTGGTCGTAAACTGCTGTACGGGCACACGGCAGGGCGCAGAAGGAAATAAATGCCATGCGGTTTTTAGAAGGCAGGTTTTGCTGGACTGTTTTTTTTTTACACCATGTCCCATTTGAAGCCCCCTGATGCACCCCGAGAGTAGAAACTCCATAAAAGTGACCCCATCTAAAAAACGACACCCCTTAAGATATTCAAAACTGATTTTACAAACTTTGTTAACCCTTTAGGTGTTCCACAAGAATTAATGGAAAATAGAGATACAATTTCAAAATTTAACTTTTTTGGCAGATTTTCCATTTTAATAATTTTTTTCCAGTTACAAAGCAAGGGTTAACAGCCAAACCAAACTCAATATTTATGGCCCAGATTCTGTAGTTTACAGAAACACCCCATATGTAGTCGTAAACAGCTGTACGGGCACATGGCAGGGCACAGAAGGAAAGGAATGTCATACGGTATTTTGGAAGGCAGATTTTGCTGGACTGTTTTTTTTTACACCATGTCCCAATTGAAGCCCCCCTGATGCACTCCTAGAGTAGAAACTCCCAAAAAGTGGCCCCATTTTAGAAACTATGGGATAGGGTGGCAGCAGTGTTGGTACTAGTTTAGGGTACATATGATTTTTAGTTGCTCTATATTACACTTTTTGTGAGGCAAGATAACAAGAAATAACTGTTTTGGCACCGTTTTTATTTTTTGTTATTTTCAACTTTCATCTGACAGGTTAGATCATGTGATATTTTTATAGACCAGATTGTCACGGATGCGGCGATACCTAATATGTATACTTTTTTTTATTTATGTAAGTTTTACACAATGATTTCAATTTTTTAAGCAAAAAAAAATTATGTTTTAGTGTTTCCATAGTCTGAGAGCCATAATTTTTTCAGTTTTTGGGCGATTACCTTGGGTAGGGTATGATTTTTGCGGGATGAGGTGACGGTTAGATTGGTACTATTTTGAGGTGCGTGTGACGTTTTGATCGCCTGATATTACACTTTTCGTGATGTAAGGTGACAAAAAATTGTTTATTTAGCATCGTTTTTATTTTAAAAGTTTTACAGTGTTCATCTGAAGGGTAAGGTCATGTGATATTGTTATAGAGCCGGTCGATATGGATGCGGCCATACCTAATATGTATACTTTTTTTTATTTATGTAAGTTTTAAACAATGATTTCATTTTTGAAGCAAAAAAAAATCATGTTTTAGTGTTTCCATAGTCTGAAAGCCATAATTTTTTCAGTTTTTAGGAGATTATCTTAGGTAGGTTCTCATTTTTTGCGGGATGAGATGACGGTTTTATTGGCACTATTTTGGGGTGCATATGACTTTTTGATCGCTTGCTATTACACTTTTTGTGATGTAAGGTGACAAAAAATTGTTTATTTAGCACAGTTTTTATTTTTTATTTTTTACGGTGTTCATCTGAGGGGTTAGGTCATGTGATATTGTTATAGAGCCGGTCGATATGGACGCGGCGATACCAAATATGTATACTTTTATTTTTGCCCTATTTATTACCATTTTTTTTTAACTTTATTTGGGGAAAATTACGTTTTTGTTTATTTTTACTTGAAACTTTTAACTTTTTGTGGGGAAAACTTTGTTTTTTACAACTTTTTTCACTTTTTTTTTGTCCCGATTTGGGACTTGAACTTTTGGGGGTCTAATCCTTTATAATGCTTTCCAATACTTCTGTATTGGAATGCATTGTCTGTATGAGTAATACTGTGTGTATTACTCATACAGCTTCCGGGATGTGAGTTCCAGGGGGCTGGATCTCACAGGCTCTCCACTGGAAGGCAGCACGATGCCTTCCTTAGGCATCGCGCTGCCTTCCATGCCATCGGGTCCCCCCTACAGCCGCGTGGGGACCCGATGGCACCGCCATACGCCGCCGCAAACCGCAGGTAAAGCTGCAAACCACAGTTCTGAATTGACCTGCGGTTTGCGGTGATCGCGGTTTGCGGGGACCCCCCCGTGCATTTAGCCAAGGTGCCTGCTCAATGATTTGAGCAGGCACCGGGTTCCGATCACCGCCCGCCGTGCGGCGGTGATCGGAAATACACATGACGTACTGGTACGTCATGGGTCCTTAAGGACTCGGGAAACATGCCGTACCGGTACGTCCTAAGTCCTTAAGGGGTTAAAGGAAACAATACCCTACTTGCTGCCAGTCATGGGCCCTTACAATATTTGCTTAAATGTGGACTTGAAAGTAGCCCAGCCCAAGCCCACATTGAACCGAACGTAAAATAAATAGACTACCACTAAACATTGGGGTAAATCACGTGTCGGCCACAGCTTTATTAAACAAAACTGTATAAAACATTTTGAACTTTATTTAATTAAAGTGCAAAAACAGCTGAGAATTATCCACCATTTTATCCCAAAAATGGCCTTATGACAACTATCGCTATGACAGGCATGTGGCACCATACTCTCTATGGCCCTTTGAGGGCTACCATCCTGCCACCAGAAACATGCATAATCCTATGCAATGCTTCTACCACCACCAAGCTAAATCAATACCTGCTCAATACCATCCTAAAGCCCTAACAGAAAAATGTCTATTACAATATCAGTCATATGGACCTTCTTGGGCAACAACATTTTCCAATTATCGCCTTCCAGCTGTCTGTGCCTAACCACCACGCTACCTCTAACACAAACACTCTGGTGTTCAAAAGGTACCTCTACAGCTGCTTCGTCCCTGGCTATCCGCCAAACCGCCAGGAGAACTACCTCTGACCAAACCAAAATGGAAGCAGAGAAAAACCCAGAAAACCTCTCAAAATTCGACTTTAGAAGAACAATCAACTCCCTAAGATACACATGACACAAATCATTCCCACTAGCTTAGATCACCAGAAACGTAGGTGCCTGAGTCTGATGACTAGCCTCCACTACCACGGGCAAAACCTGCATACACCACAGGCCTGCCTATAGGCCATAAGCCGCCGCAACCGCCGCAACTGAACACATCGGTCTTCAATCGCCGAATAAGCAAACGCACGCCCACTAGTGAAAACTACACAACCCCTTCCAACATCCCCCGACCATGCAAATCGTTAGGAGGAACCAACTCCAAAATATGGAGGGCCCCAAAAAAGGGCAGTAAAAATGCTATGCGGAAAGAGAAATCTCAAACCCCAACACACAAATGGATAGCAGCAATGAAATAATTAGACCCAGGAATGCCACAGACACAGGTCGCCGATTGTCCCGTAAAATTTACTCCTTTTTCTAGCCCCTAATAACCTGGCCAATGAAGAATTGTTTTGTGACCACCCCAACAAAGGAAAAGGATAGCCATGATGATTAACCGCTGCAGCTACATCTGCAAATAAGAAAATGTGACATGCAAATGCAAGGCATCATTCAAATGCACCGACAAGGAACCCGCAACCCCGAACCACTCACCCCATGCCTTACTATAAGCAGACCAGGTAGATGCCGCTAGGGAAGATTGCACTAGTGGGAACAGTTCATCAGGGTTGTAACTGTCAAAAAACCTGCCACTGGAAACAGGAGAGAGCATTAGCCATCACATTCATTGTACCTGGAACGTGCTAAGCCCTAAGCCATTGAAACTGTTCCAATCTGATAGGGACTCGTATACCATCTAATTTTAGAAAAGTCAATTTTTCTAAAAATCTAAAACTTTTGTTTTTGTGTGGCGTGACACTGTACTTATAGTAAACCACACTGAATGGTGATCACTGGATCCCAAGCTTTCCCCTACAGTAATATCAGATACCAAATTCCCATTTGTGAATACTAAATCTAAATTGTCCTCCTTCCGGGTTGGCTCCTCGACTGCTTGCTGTAGAGATAATCCCAGTAGGGAATTTAGAATATCTGTACTCCTGGCAGAACTAGCTATTTTGGTTTTCCAGTTTACATCAGGAAGATTAAAGTCTTTCATAATGATAACTTCCCCTTTCAATGTCATTTTAGCTATTTCCTCAACTAGTAGATCATCCGATTCCTTGATTTGGCTAGGTGGTCTATATATCACACCTACACAAGTTACCTTATGATTATCAAGCTGCAACATAACCCAAACTGACTCTAAATTGGTCTAGCTAACGTGTATTAAATTAGATTTTATGCTATTTTTCACATACAGGGCCACCCATCCCCCTTTCTTGCCTTCTCTGTCTTTCCTATATAGAGAGAACCCTGGAATTGTTATATCCCAGTCATTACTCCCATTGAACCATGTCTCATTAACAGCCACTAAATCTATATTCTCAAATGCCATTATAGACACAAGTTCATTGATCTTTTTCCCTAAACTGCGAGCATTTGTAGACAATACTCTGAGCTTGTCATTTCTTAACCTATGTGCTACTGGCATCTTCTGGCATTGTTTGGGGGGGGGGGAGTAGGACTGCTGGATTATCACCATTTTGTCCCCCTTTATTGCCAAATATTCTAAACAATGAAGTACCAACCTCTAAAGAAGCACCAGAAATGGAGGGGATTTACAAGACTGTTGACAACCTGCACCACTGAGGCTGTCACGGTGCGGTCTAGGACTGCCAAGTTAGGGACTGCCATCAAGTTGTCCCTAGTCATCAGGACTTGCAAGGCAAGTAGGCAGGGTCAGGGGCAAGGGTGGAGTGCAGTGGTCACTCCCCCCCTCTCTGTGTATGTGTGTGTTCATGACCTTTACAGAGGGATTATCCATCCAAAAAACAACCTCCCTTTTAGCCTAACTCCCACCCCATAGCTCCATAGCAAGCACAATGGTGAACAATTCCAACAATGTAAAGTTATGGCACCAAACCCTTGCAGACCAATCCGATGGCCATACGCAGTCTTCAGGACCGTGCCATAATCCAAACCCCGCAGTATCAGTAAACTATTCGATGCTCGAGTTAATAACCTAGAATGGGGCGGAGTTCATGCGCCCCGATTTTACCAACTGAAATGTTGGTAAGTATGGTAATGGCCTCTTGCATTCAAGTTTAAAGAACTGGATTTGGTACAAATTTCACAAAAATTCAGCTGTCAAACGAATCAGAAGTTTTACATTTTGCTTCACATAAATTAAGCTAAAATGGCATCAGTGCCATTTTACTGTGATAATTGGCAGGAAACAATGAGGGCGGATGAAGATGGAAGATTACATAACCCTCAGAGTAAAGAGTGGTAGGGGGCTTGTCCTGATTGACTGTGAGACAATCAAGGGCAGGATTTTGGAAGATCTTTCAGCCTCTGGGCTGAATAGATGCCATTTTGTATGTAGCTTACAGTCTGAGTATATGTGTTTTGGCAGCTTCTGACTAAAAAGCTATTACAGACACAAGCCACTAACATAGCTGTCATAGGGAGAGTATGGGGACATAATTAGGTAGATTTAGAGTTTTACCAGGAAAAGTAATTAGGGAAGGATTGGTCATTCAGAGTTGTGTGTTTCATGCTGCTTCAATATATTGTGAAAATCTCATATTGCACTAAAAAATCTGCAATTAAATAAACTAAATCCAGCAACAACCTTATTTTTTATGGAAATAGCCAGCCAGCCTTAAAAATAAAATAATATACAAATCTACTGTACATCTATTTATGGAAAAGGTTAATAATAACCCATAATTACAGCTTCCACAGTAGACTGAGTATTGTATACACAGCAGAAACTGTCCTTAGACAGAGGGTTGGTGGGTAAATGCACTGCAGTCACATCCCTCCCACCTTATAGGGGAGAAGTCAGCAGTCGGTATACTTGTACACATCAGTGATGTCTTGTGCTAGCACGTTATACTCTACTTGTAGAATGGGGAGAAAGATGGATATTCTATTCATTGCAGTTTGTTTTCTATCAGGTAAATGCAAATTATTAATCTCAATAGATATATTCCTATGTGTGTGTGTATGTAAGTATACATGTATATAAGTCTATGTGATTGTGGTTAAGTATGTACATCCATTCCGATATAAAGATGTTTCTTCAATGCATTCCGTGTACTATATGTTCTCAATGAATAAATATGAATAAATAAAAATATTCTAATTTTCTCCAACTTCTTATAACAGATGATGTGCTAGGAAACGCCATCAACTCAGAAAGACATCAACTGGAGGCTAAACCTGGAGAAACAGTAACATTATCCTGTAACTATTCATCTAGTAGCTCTACCCCATATCTGCACTGGTATCGTCAGTACCCCCACCAAATGCAGTATATCCTCACCCGGGGGGCAAAGAGCTATTCAAGCTTCAAACGTGAGAATCCAGATTTGGAGCCTAAAAAATTCCAGTCAGAGACCAGCGATACATCCACCTCTTTATCCATCTCCAGCCTGACTGTGTCTGATTCTGCCTTGTACTTGTGTGCTCTCAGTGATGGGGCACAGTGGTAAACATGAATATATAGGCAATGTTGAAAACTCATCATGCAATACACCTTCACAGGCACTAGGCGGCGCAATACATTCACATTTACAAGATTGAAAATAACATCTGATTCTGATTTTGACATTTCTATACCGCAATTTTTTTTTTCTTAGAACAACATAATTTATGTAGCTATATATTAAAACACAGAGTTTGGGTTTAAGCTGACCACACAATTTCCATAGCTATAGGCTGTGCGATAGTTTGGCCAAAAGCGATATCTTCCAACTGCCCCATACACAAATAATTATAGTTAAGCCAAATGTGTATATATATATATATATATATATTTCAAATCATCCCCTTTCTCCAAAATTTAAATAAAAATATGTAAGCAATAAAAAATACACATTATGTGCATTGCCACATGCAAAACGCCCATACTATTAAAATAGAAGTATATTTTTTCCCATATGGCAAATAGCGAAACGGAAAAAAAGGCAAAATGGCAAATTAGCAATTTTTTGGTCAATTTACCTTCATCAAAAATTTTTATGAAAAAGTCAAACGCACCCTAAAATGATATCATTAAAATGTAAAGATCTCCCCGCAAAAAAATTTCAGTATTAAAATCTAAAGAAAAAACTACATATATGTAGTCAGTTTTACTGCCTATTAATTTTTCCCACTTTCACCACATTTTATTCAATACTAGCTGATAAACCGGCGTTGCTCGGGTATATATTTATTGCAATTTTATATTAAATAACAGTGACTTTCACAATGTCTGCCCCTTTGACAGTGACCGCCCATATTACAGTGACTTTCACAGTGGCCGCCTCTTTAATGGTGACCGCCCATTTAACAGTGACTTTCACAATGGCTGCCCCTTTAACCGTGACCTCCCCTTTAACAGTTACTTTCACAATGGCCGCCCCTTTAACGGTGACCGCCCCTTTAAAAGTGACTTTCACAGTGGCCGCCTCTTTAACGGTGACCGCCCGTTTAACAGTGACTTTCACAGTGGCCGCCTCTTTAACAGTAACTTTCACAGTGGCCAGCCCTTTAACGGTGACAGCCCCTTTAACAGTGACTTTTACGGTGGCCGCCCCATTAACGGTGAATGCCCCTTTTACCTCTTTGGGACACAGAGCGTACAGGTACGCCATGATGTCCCGGTACTTAAGGACACAGGGCGTACATCTGTGCCCAGCACCCCCCATCTGAGCCACCACAGTGCCATCTGGCACTAAAAAGGTACCTAGGGACAGGTTTAGGGACAGCTTAGATTAGGCAGGGAGACTTAGGGAGAGTTTAGGGGAAAAAAAGGTTTTTTTTTCAGTATCACCCTGATTGGGTGTCTGGAGTCCATAGCACACTCAGCTGTGTGACCCTAGACCATCCAGGGGTGCTGCAGTCTGCCCCCACACACACATTTTTTGAGAGTGCGTAATTCCTTGCAGTATCTGGTGCATTGGAAGGGCTACGGACCCGAGGAGAGGTCTTGGGTACCAGCTAGGGAGGTTCATGCCCATAGACTGGTTAAGAAATTCCATGAGGATCATCCCTAGAAGCCGTCACCTAGGAGGCGGGCACGTCCAGAGCGCGCAAGCATCATCAGCGTGATCGGCGTCGCCCACACTCCTTATAATACTATGCGCCCCTGCGCGTCTATGCACATTCATGCAAATGGTTTTAGGGCTGAGTGCTCTGGCTCCCTATTTAACCTGTTCCGGACATAGCTCTGTACTCCCTGATGTCCCGAAACTTAAGGACACAGGGCGTACCTGTACGTCCTATGTATTTCCGATCGCGGCAGCTCGGCGGGTGGTGATCGGAACCCGGTACGTGCTCAAATCATTGAGCAGGCACCTGGGCACAATAGGCAGGGGGGTCCTGTGACCCCCTTCCCCCCCGTGTAGGCAATCGCAGCAAACCGCAGGTCAATTCAAGTCAATTCTCTCTCAGGATCGCCTCTCATTGGTCGGCTGCAGGGGCGGGCAGTTAAAATTACTGCAGCGCTCCTCTTTTCCTCCTTTTCAGTCCGAGAGCCGAGGAGAGAGGAGCGCTGCACGTCGGATCTCATCATCCAGCACCCGATCTATGCCACAGCACCCCTATCTGTGCACCCAGGTATTTAGGGAAAGGTTAGGTTAGGCAGGGATATTCCGTGAAAGTTAGTGGAAGAAAAAAAAAAATACGTTTTTATTGCATCACTCTAAATCGGGTGTCTGGGGTCCACAGCACAGCTGTGTGACCCTAGACCCCCCAGGGGTGCTGCAGTTTGCCCCCCTGCCCCCCCCCCCCCCACAGCTTTTTTTGGGGCGCCAGCAGTTTGTTTTTTGTGAGTACACTGACTGTGAATTCCACGCACACACACATGTACACACACACTCCCCTATGGCCCACCGGTAGTTCTCAGCCGAGGAGGCATGCACCCAGCTTGCCTCCGAGTCCGAGAGCTCCAGTAAGGACGAGGATGACCACACTTTCCTTTTGTCATCCGCGTCCTCCTCATAATCTAGCGATGATGATGAGCCCCCACGGTGGTGCAGATGCCGCCAGGCGGAGCGAGGGGACCGCCATGCTAGGGACCCTGTGGCCCACACGAGTACGAGCAGCTCTGGGGCTCGTACTAGTTTTCCGGCCCACCAGTTAAGTCCACCGGAGCCTCCTGCTGGAGAACTTGTCTTGTATATACCAGAGTGTTTTAAGCCCATGATTCCTGATTTTGTAGGCCAACCAGGAATCCAGATTTCCACAGTGGGCTTCAATGAATACGACTACTTTAGTCTTTTTTTCAGTGACCACTTTGTAAATCTAATAGTGGAGCAAACAAACCTGTATGCCCAACAGTTTGTTGCTCAACACCCGGGCTCCTTTTTGGCTAGGCCTGGTGGCTGGACTCCGGTCAGTGCAGCCGAGATGAGGACATTTTGGGGCCTTGTGCTGCACATGGGCCTAGTTAAGAAACCTAGTGTAAGGCATTACTGGAGTGGGGATGTCCTCTACCAGACCCAACTTTACAGTACTGCCATGACACGCTCCTGGTTTGAGGCCACCCGGAAATGCCTGCATTGTGCAGATAATGCACCATGTCCCCCCCCCCAAGGTGATCCTGCCTATGACCGCCTGTACAAAATCAGGCCGGTCATCGATCACTTTGGGGCCAAATTTGTACAGGCCTATGTACCTGGAAGGGAGGTCGCGGTTGATGAGTCTCTCATTGCTTTCAAGGGGAGACTCCTTTTCCGCCAATATGTTCCCTCTAAGCGGGCGAGGTATGGCGTGAAGCTGTACACACTTTGTGAAAGTACCTCAGGGTACACTTACAAGTTTTGTGTGTATGAGGGACGAGTCTCCCGTATTTAACCCCCAGAATGTCCCCCCACTCTGGGTGTTAGCGGGAAACTTATGTGGGACTTTATGCACCCACTGCTAGATAAGTGTTACCACCTGTACGTGGATAACTTTTATACTAGTATCCCCTTTTTCCAGTCCCTTGCCGCCAGATCCATGTCCGCTTGTGGGACCGTACAGAAAAATCAACGCGGCCTCCCTACCTAGCCCCTCCAGGTACCTATTCCCAGGGGTGTGACCCGTGCCCTTATCAGTGGAAACCTGTTGCCGGTCAGATAAGTACAAGAGTGATGTCCTTGTACTGTCCACAATTCATGGTAACGGCATCACCCCTCTCCCTGTGCGAGGTACCACGGCAACGGCCCTCAAGCCCGATTGTATCGTCAACTACAATCGGTATATGGGAGGAGTTGATCTCTCTGATCAAGTCCTCAAGCCATATAATGTCATGCGCAAAACCCCGGCATGGTACAAAAAAGTTGCGGTCTACTTGGTACAGGTTGCCTTGTACAACTCTTTTGTGCTGTCCCAGAGCGCTGGCAACACAGGGGCATTTCTTCAGTTCTATGAGGCAGTCCTCAAGGCATCTTTTCTGACCGGGAAAGAGCAGGCCGGAGTACCTCGGGAACTGGAGGCGCCCGACACGTCACTGGCCAACACTTTCCAGGTGTGGTCCCCCATATTGGAAAGAAGGGACGGACCCAAACAAGTGCAGAGTGTGTCACAGGAGGAGGATACGGAAGGACACCACTACTCAGTGTGACACGTGCCCCGATCATCCGGGCCTCTGCATTGACGGTTGCTTCAGAGAGTACCACACTTCCATGAAGTACTTAATTTATATCCCAATTTATCAACTAACAATCAGATAAAAAACTATGGTTCTCTTAAGACTTGAGACACTAAAATTTTTCAAAAATATTATTCATTAAAACTAAAATAATAAAAATTGACATATTAGGTATGGCCGCGTCCGTAAAAATCTGCTCTATAAAAATACCCCATGAACTAACCCCTCAGATGAACACGTAAAAAAAAAACGGTGCAAAAAAAGTTTTTTTTTTGCCATCTTACATCCCAAAAATTGTAATAGCAAGCAATCAAAAAGTCATATGCCCCCCAAAATAGTGCCAATAAAACTGTCCTCTCATCCCAAAAAAAATGAGCCCATACCAAAGATAATCGGATAAAAACTAAAAAAAATAATTACTCTTAGACTATAGAGATAAAAAAAATTGAAACAATATTTTTTTGTTTATAAAAGATAATATAGTGTAAAACATTATTAAATAAAAAAAGTAGATGTATTAGGTATCACCGCGTCCATAAGAATCTGCTCTATAAAAATACCCCATGACCTAACCTCTCAGATGAACACAGTAAAAAAAAAAAAAAACTACGGTGCCAAAACAGCAATTTTTTGGCAAATTTTCCATTGTTATCCGTTTTATTCCAATAACAAAACAAGGGTTAACAGCCAAACAAAACTTAATATTTATTACCCTGATTTTTCAGTTTACAGAAACACCCCATATGTGGTCGTAAACTGCTGTATGACTTGCTGTATTGTTTCTGCAAGGCAGATTTTGATGGCTTTTTATTTTGGGCACCATGTCCCATTTGAAGCCCCCCTGATGCACCCCTAGAGTAGAAACTCCACAAAAGCGACCCCATCTAAGAAACTACACCCCTCAAGATATTCAAAACTGATTTAACAAACTTTATTAACCCTTTAGGTGTTCCTCAACAGTTTTTTTCAAATGGAGATGAAATTTCAGAATTTCTATTTTTGGTAACCTTGCCTCAAAAAAATGTAATATAGATAAACCAAAAATCATATGTACCCCAAAAACAGTTCCAACAAAACTGCCACCTTATCCCATAGTTTCCAAAATGGGGTCACTTTTATGGAGTTTCTACTCTAGGGGTGCATCAGGGGGGCTTCAAAAGGGACATGGTGTAAATAAACCAGTCAAGCAAAATCTGCCTTCCAAAAACCACAAGGCGCACATTTCCCTCTAAACCTTACTGTGTGCCCGTACAGTAGTTTACGGTCACATATGGGGTGTTTCTGCAAACTACAGAATCGGGGCAATAAATATAGCATTTGGTTTGGCTGTTAACCCTTGCTTTGTTACTGGAAAAAATGGATTAAAATGAAATTTGAGAATTTAAATATTTTGGCAAATTTTCCTCTCCATTTGCCAATAACTTTTGTGGAACACCTAAAGGGTTAACAAAGTTAGTAAAATCAGTTTTGAATACCTTAGGGGTGTGATTTCTTAGATGGGGTCACTTTTATGGAGTTTCTACTCTAGGGGTGCATCAGGGGGGCTTCAAAAGGGACATGGTGTAGGGGGCGTGGCCAAGCAGCCGAGGGAGATGGACGCATGAACCTGAGCTCCTGCTCCATTACAGCGTTACAGTCCTGCTAAACCCCATTCGCACCCACCAAAGTGCCGCCTGTTCCTCTCTCCAAGTTCCTGAGTGCCTCCATGATGACCAGAGGCAAGAGGAGCCTGAAACAACAGGGCAAACTTAACTTTTACTTCACCCAGGAGAAGATCAAAGATGGCGCCGACGGAGAAGAAGCGCGCAGCACAACGGGCTCTAGCCCTTCTTCATCGGGAGCACACTCTCCCTCCGGTCACCAGCAACAGCAAGTTCCATTCAGCACCCCTCCTGTGGAATCCCCTCCAGCGGCAGCCTCACACAGAGAGCACAGAATGATGGTGGAGGACTTTCCCGCGTCTCCTGAGCACGCCGTTACCCGGACCTCACCGACCGCCGGCCCTGACAAACAGAGGCCACGGTATCGAGGCCCCAGCAACTCCGGTGAGTGTACATCTCCGTCTGGGAGTCAGCCGGGTTCCCCATCCATACATGAGGCGCTACAGAGTCTGCAGACATCAGACCAACCAGCCTCTGGAACTTTATTAAAGGACATGCTTCTAGCATTTCACCACTCCATCATGGCACAAATAGCCAAATCACTAGTCCCGATCCAGACTACAGTAACAGAGCTGGGGGATAAGATGGTACATGTGGAGACGAAGATGGGCGAATTCGCCTCTTCCCATAACACGTTAATCGACTCTCATGAGCTCCTTTCTGATGAGGTCGCCCAACTTAAAGCCAAAATTGCGGACTTAGAGGACCGTTCTCGCCGGAACAACCTCAAAATGTGGGGAGTTCCAGAAGATATACCCGCGTCTGAATTAACAGGATATATACAGAAGCTGATACACTTGCTCCTGCCTAATAGCTCTGAAAGTGATCTGATAATCGACAGGGCACACAGGATTGTCAAGCCTAAGCACCTGCCGGATGATGTACCAAGAGATGTGCTGGCGAGGGTGCATTTTTTCCACATTAAGGAGCAAATCCTTATGAGCGCAAGAAAAATGGGAACTCTCCCGGCCCCATATGAGGGGGTGAAATTATTTGTGGACCTCTCAGCAGCTACACTACAGCTTAGGAAGTCCCTGGCCCCTATCACTACTGCTTTGAGAGCACACTCCATCGCTTATAGATGGGGTTTTCCGGTAAAGCTTTTAATTCACAAGGAGGGCTCAATGATAGTAATCCGATCAGTAGCTGAGGGAAAAGCAACTCTAGCTTCATGGAACATTACAGTGGAACCTATTCATGAGCCTGATGTTCCTAGGCATCACCATAGTTCTGGAGATTGGCAATTGGTGGAGAATAGACGACGCAAGAAAACGCGTTAAAGGGGACATCTCCTCTGCTTCTAATGTTATGGAGCAGCAGTCCTAGTAGCCTTTGTTCTGGCTTTTGGCAGGACTCTTTCCCCAAAATGTGCTATGGCACAGATCAGTGCCTTACTTTGTGTTATGTTCTCCCAGTCATTGTTTTTGTTTCACCTTTCGTTTTTCACCTTTCCACCTTTTTTCTTTCTTTATGTTCTAGGCAGAATTTTATGCTATGTTATAATTACTGGTGTGCATCCTTGGCTGCCGGGGTTGTGCCTCCCTCCGCATCGGGATATACTTTTTGCGCCACAAGCTCTGACGATTAAAGATGGTACTAAAGCTTAGCACGTTAAACGTTAGGGGGCTAAATAGCCCTTACAAGCGCAACCTGATGTGGAGGGAGGCCCTCTCCCTGCAGTGCGATATCTTCTGTGCCCAAGAGACACATATACTAGCTGCTGATGCTAACCGTCTTAAACACAGATGTTTCCCAGTTATCCTCCAGGCTCACTGCACTAAAAAGAAAAGAGGAGTGCTGCTAGCAATCAGAAACACGGTGGCGTATACTGTGGTATCCTCCAGTGTCGACTCCGGTGGGCGGTATATTATTCACGTATGTTATCTGAACAACGTCTTATACACCTTGGTAAGTCTCTATGCACCCAACACGCATCCTCAACGCTTCCTTCAGAAGCTCCTGAGTAAGGTCCAATCCATCCAACAAGGGAGGGTCCTTATTTGTGGTGATTTTAATATAGTCCCAGATATATCTGTAGACTCATCCTCCCTTACAAGAAGGAACTCTACTACACTAACGGGCATACTCTCTAAGATGGCCCTATACGACATTTGGCGCCTACACCATGCCTCGGAACGTGATTACACGTATTTCTCTCCCTCACATCTGTCGTATTCCCGCATAGATCTTGTGCTGGTGGACAGAGCTTCACTCCTGTCTATCACAAATTCTGATATAGGTACCATATCATGGTCAGACCATGCACCTGTTTCAGTGACAGTCTCAGAACAGTATAACCGCCCTCCGAACCCGACTTGGAGACTAAATGACTATTTACTGGCAGACCTGGATTGCCAGCTAGAGGTGAAAGCCGCACTGTCTGAATATTTTCAGAATAATGTCAACTCAGTAGATAATCCTTCTATAACCTGGATAGCGCACAAGGCCTATATTAGGGGCATTTTTATTAAGCTTGGGCACAGAGCTAAAAAGAAAAGGGAACGCCTCACTAATTATCTACTGAACAAAATCCGTGCATTAGAGATTCTGAATAAAGCGTCTCCTACTCTTAGCCACTCGGAGGAGCTTTGCTCTCTTAGGGCTCAGCTGAGGGAGCACATGCTGCATAAATATGAGGGGTCCCTGAAAAAAGTGAAAGCTCTGTATTATTCCCAAGCAAATAAGGCTGGGAAATTACTAGCCAACAGAATCAAATGTAAGGCCCAAAATTCCCGGATCGCCTATCTCTGGAACCCTTCAAAAACCCACAAAATATATGACCCAAAAGGAATTGCAAACAGTTTCATGTCCTTTTACTCGCAACTCTATAACTTAGCTGATAATAAGGAGGTGGTTCAGCCTTCTGTACAGGACATAGATAAATTTCTCGACTCCCTTTCATTGCCTTCCATGTCTGAAGAGCAAAAAACTAAAATATGCATGCCCACCACACTGGAGGAAATAATGCGTATTATTAAGCGATTACCCCATCAAAAGAGTCCCGGCCCGGATGGCCTGTCTAACTCCTACTATAGACTTTTCTCAGAGATCCTAGGGCCGCACTTGCACTCATCCTTCCTGAGAATTATGTCAGATGGTCATATGCCCAAAGAGATGCTAGAGGCCACTATTGTCACTTTGCCAAAACCTGGCAAGGAGCCAACCGCCCCCCAAAATTTCCGGCCTATTTCCCTCATCAACACTGACCTGAAAATATACGCTAAATTACTGGCGAACAGGTTGGCGGAGATCGTCCCGTCCCTGATTGCCCCTGATCAAGTGGGTTTCGTTGCAGGTAGGCAAATCACTGACAACTCTAGAAGAGTGTTAAACCTTCTTGATAGAGTCAACAGTCTGCGAGTGCCCACGGTGTTCCTTACGCTGGATGCCGAGAAGGCATTCGACCGAGTTAATTGGTCGTTTGCCTTCTCGGTGCTCCAAAAGATGGGATTCCCTGCTGATGCCATCAGAGCTATAGGAGCTTTGTACAGGGGCCCTGCTGCTCGCGTATTGACCAATGGGGAACTGTCAGACCCCTTTATCCTTTCAAATGGAACTAGGCAGGGTTGTCCCCTATCCCCCCTCATATTTATTTTATCCTTAGAGCCGTTAGCACAAGCCATCAGACAAAATGGGAGTATCTCGGGAGTCCAGATTGGTGATAGGCAACACACTCTTTCACTATATGCGGATGACATAATCCTTTCTCTAACCAACCCGGCCGTATCCCTCCATGAGCTAAAAAAGGTCATACACACATATGGCTCCTTGTCATTTTATAAGCTTAATGAGAGCAAGTCCCAAGCCCTCCCCCTTTTTATACCCAATCATACCCTGAACCAGTTAAAACTCTTGGGATTGGCAAACATCAGGAGTTCAATACCTTGGGGTCCAACTTACCCCCACTATCCCAAAATTGTACGAGGCGAATTTTCCCAATTTCCTCATAGATCTCCAAAAAGAATTGGATAACATAATGAAAACTGAGCTTTCATGGTTGGGCAGGGTGGCAGCCTTTCAGCAGCATGTGCTCCCTAAGCTTCTTTATTTGTTCAGAATTCTCCCGTTGGACCTTCCCAGCTCCTTCATTAATACTGTTAACAAACTACTGAATAAGTTTATATGGAAGAAGGGCCCACCTCGCATCGCTAAATCAATAATGTCCAAATTTAGGAAAGTGGGAGGCCTAAATCTTCCGAATATTTTCGATTACTACCTTGCCACTAGAGTACACCAACTTAAGGAATGGTGGGTCGCGGATAGTTCCAAACATTGGGTCCATATTGAACAGACACTTGCCCCTACCCATAATTTGAAGGCTATATTGTTAGCCTCTCTTTTCAAGGAACCATCACCACACCCCCTCCCGTATTTACTCTCTGCCTCTTTGAAAGCGCTGGAAAAGATACCATGGAGGTGAGCACCAGACATCTGTTTCCATAGCAAAAATCACTCCAATAGAGGCGTTGCAATACCTTATCCCTGATCTCTCTCTAGAGGGATGGAAAAAGGAGGGAATAGAAACAGTGGCGGAGTTGCTAAATTTGGAGGATCTTGACTCCTTTGAAAACTTGCAAAAACGGTTCAAAATACACAAAAATGACTTTTACAAGTATTTGAGAGTTCGCCACCTCGTAGCCACAAATCCTACGCTACGGGTCCATTCACATATGGAACTCCTGTGCCAATGGAATTTAACGCAGCCCAAGTGGAAGGGAGTCCGTCCTCTATATACATTCTTAGGCAAGAAAAACTATTTGTAAAAACCACACCCATTATCTCGTGGGAACAGGATCTTGGTCGCAGCATCCCCCCAGCGCAGTGGTCCACAGCTATCACATATGCAACTAAACGACTGAAATGTGTATCTCACCTTGAAGCGTATTCGAAAACTCTACTCAGATGGTACTTCACCCCTCTGAAATTGAGCCGCATTTATCCTGGCTTGGCGCCGCTGTGCTGGAGGGGATGTGGGGGCAGAGGGTCCCTTATGCACATATTATGGAGCTGTCCCTTGCTAAAAGATATATGGTCTAGCATCTTCCAGCTAGTGTCAAAGTTAACGGGCCGTGAGCTGAACAGTGACCCGGCTTTGGCCTTGCTCTTTATTAACATTACAGAGATCCCATATGATTTTAGGACCATTGCCATGCACTTATTCCTAGCCACAAAGTTGGCCATAACTAGGAACTGGAAAAGTTCATCAATCCCGACCATACAGGAAATCATCAACTCAGTGGACACTACTAGGTCTTTTGAAAAAATGTTAGCACACAAAAACTTTGCGGTACGCAAATTTGAAAGGGAGTGGGCACAGTGGAGTGGTAACCCCAATGATCAACAGATGGTCTCTAACCCCCTATAATCATAAATGGTGTTTACATTGTCATTACTTACTTGCATTATCTTATGCCTTGATGTACACTCAGAAGCCTCTATATTCTACACAGAGTCTGCCTCTCTGCCTTTTCTTTATTTATTTTCTAGTTTCTCCGTCCATTTCTCCATGTTTATTCTGTAAGATCTGGTCATTGGATTGTACTGATGTTATACTAACCTATTGTACAGATGTAATCTTTGGAGTACATGATTCCACCTGGTATATGCAAACGACGCATATTAGTGTAATATAATATAACCCGTTGCACGGGTGATATGTACGATCCCTCTGATCTTGTATTTTCTTGAATTTAGAAAAAATCTCAATAAAGATATATTGAAAGATAAAAGGGACATGGTGTAAATAAACCAGTCGAGCAAAATCTGCCTTCCAAAAACCACAAGGCGCACCTTTCCCTCTAAACCTTACTGTGTGCCCGTACAGTAGTTTACGGTCACATATGGGGTGTTTCTGCAAACTACAGAATCAGGGCAATAAATATAGCATTTGGTTTGGCTGTTAACCCTTGCTTTGTTACTGGAAAAAATGGATTAAAATGAAATTTGAGAATTTAAATATTTTGGCAAATTTTCCTCTCCATTTGCCAATAACTTTTGTGGAACACCTAAAGGGTTAACAAAGTTAGTAAAATCAGTTTTGAATACCTTAGGGGTGTAATTTCTTAGATGGGGTCACTTTTATGGAGTTTCTACTCTAGGGGTGCATCAGGGGGGCTTCAAAAGGGACATGGTGTAAATAAATCAGTCCAGCAAAATCTGCCTTCCAAAAACCATATGGCGCACCTTTCCCTCTACGCCCTACTGTGTGCCCGTACAGTAGTTTACGGCCACATATGGGATGTTTCTGCAAACTACAGAATCGGGGCAATAAATATAGCATTTTGTTTGGCTGTTAACCCTTGCTTTGTTACTGAAAAAAAAAATGATAAAATTGAAAATTTTCACAAAAATCTCAATTCAGAAATTTTATCTCCATTTGCCATTAACTCTTGTGGAACACCTAAAGGGTTAACGACGTTTGTAAAATCAGTTTTGAATACCTTGAGGGGGCAGTTTCTAGAATGTCATTTTTGGGTGGTTTCTATTATGTAAGCCTCACAAAATGACTTCAGACCTGAACTGGTCCCTAAAAATTGTTTTTTTGAAAATTTCTGAAAAATTTCAAGATTTGCTTCTAAATTCTAAGCCTTGTAACGTCCCCAAAAACTGAAATGTCATACCCAAAATGATCTAAACATGAAGTAGACAAATGATGAATGTAAAGTAATAACAATTTTTTGAGGTATTACTATGTATTATAAAAGTAGAGAAAATGAAACTTGGAAATTTGCTAATTTTACCCAATTTTTTGTAAATTTGATATTTTTTATATAAATAAAAATGATTTTTTTCTTACTTTATTTTACCAGTGTGATGAAGTACAATATGTGACGAAAAAAACAATCTCAGAATGGCCTGGATAAGTCAAAGCGTTTTAAAGTTATCACCACTAAAAGTGACCACTTAACCACTTTCCGTCCGCCCATAGGATATAAACGTCCTATGGGTGGATCTCTATTTCTGAATGGACGTTTTAAAACGTCCGTTCAGAAACTGCAGCTGCGCGCTAATCGTGCAGCTGCTGATCGGGTTGCCTGCTGTCAGTGACAGCAGGGCAACCCAGAGAGAAGGCAGGGACAGTGCCCAGGTGTCCCTGCCTTCTAGATCGCTGCATACACAGCGCTCACCGAGCGCTGTGTATGCAGAGCAGGAAGCGCTATGCGCTTCCTGTTCCGGCCCGGCGGCCATGTGACCGCTGGGACCGGAGAGTGCAGGAGCTGTGTGAGGTCTTTCACAGACCTCGATCAGCCCTGCACTGAGGCTGTACAGAGCTGTATTGCTCTCTCTTAGAACATGGAGACACTAAAACATCATTTTTTTGGTTTCAAAAATGCTATTATTGTGTTAAAGTGAAACAAATAAAAAAAGTATACATATTAGGTATTGCTGCATCCGTAAAAACCAGCTCTATAAAAATATCACATGAGCTAACCCCTCAGATGAACACCGTAAAAAATAAATAAAATAAAAACTGTGTCAAAACAAGCAATTTTTGTCACCTTACATCACAAAAGGTGCAACACCAAGTGATCAAAAACGCGTATGTCCCACTAAATGGTACCAATAAAACAGTCACCTCATCCCGCAAAAAATTAGCCCCTACGTAAAAAAATCTCTCAAAAAATAAAAAAACTGTAGCTCTCAGAACATGGACACATTAAAACATAATTTTTTGTTTCAAAAATGCTCTTATTGTGTAAAACTTTAATAAATGAGAAAAAGTATACATATTAGGTATCGCCATGTCCGTGAAAATCTGCTCTACAAAAATGTCACTTGACTGAACCCCTCAGGTGAATGCTGTAAAAATAAATAAATAGAAACTGTGCTAAAACAACCAATTTTTTGGTCACCTTGCCCCATAAAGTGTTATAATGAATGATCAAAAAATCATATGTACCCAAAAATAGTACTAATAAAACTGGCACCTTATCCCCTAGTTTCCAAAATGGGGTCACATCTTGGGAGTTTCTACTGTAAGGGTGCATCAGGGGGCTTCAAATGGGACATGGCATCTAAAAACCATGTGGAGTTCCCTTTCTTCTGCGCCCTGCCGTGTGCCCATACAGCAGTTTATGACCACATGTGGGGTGTTTCTGTAAACCGCAGAATCTGGGTAATAAATATTGAGTTTTGTTTGGCTGTTAACCATCGATGTGTTAAAGAAAAAAAAAAATTTGATTAAAATGGAAAATCTGCCCAAAAAGTGAAATTTAAAAATTTGATCTCCATTTTCCTTTAATTCTTGTGGAATGCCTAAAGGGTTAACAAAGTTTGTAAAATCGGTTTTGAATACCCTGAGGGGTGTAGTTTCTACAATGGGGTCATTTATGTGGGTATCCACTATGTAAGCCCCACAAAGTGACTTCAGACCTGAACTGGTCCTTAAAAAGTGGGTTTTGGCAATTTTCTTAAAAATTTGAAGAATTGCTTCTAAACTTCTAAGCCTTCTAACGTCCTAAAAAAAATAAATGACATTTCCAAAATGATGCCAACATAAAGTAGACATATGGGGAATGTTAAGTAATAAATATTTTGTTTTAAAAGCAGAGAAATTGAAATTTTGAAAATTGCGAATTTTTCAAATTTTTGGGTAAATTTGGGATTTTTTCATAAATAAAGGTGAAATATTTTGACTCAAATTTATGAATATCATGAAGTACAATGTGTCACGAGAAAACAATCTCTGAATGACTTGGATAAATAAAGGCGTTCCAAAGTTATTACCACATAAAGTGAGATATGTCAGTTTTGCAAAATTAGGCCTGGTCAGGAAGGGGGCAAATGGCCCAGATGGGAAGTGGTTAAAAATGGCCTGGTCCTCAAGGTGAAATATGGCTGTGTCCTTAAGGAGTTAAACAGGCAATCTGCTGGCCACAGATTGCCTGTTATTCAGGTCCTACCTGTGTCTCCTTGGATTCCTCGTGTATTTACCTCCTGTTTATCCGACGTCTCCCTGTCTGTTCCTGCTGTGCTGTATTGCCTTCATGGTTCCTGATGCCGGCCTGCTCCAGATAATCCCTGGTTACTTCTTTTGTACTTCTAGCTGCTCCTGGCAAACGACCTCTGCTTTCTCCTGACCATTCTCTGCTTGTTCCTTTGTACTGTGCTGCCTTCCTGGTTTTGACTCGGTCCGTATTCGTTCTGTTTGTTGTCTGTTTGTCCTCCCTGCACTCACACAAAGTTAGGGACTGCCATCAAGTTGTCCCTAGTCATCAGGACTTGCGAGGCAAGTAGGCAGGGTCAGGGGCGAGGGTGGAGTGCAGTGGTCACTCCCTCCCCCCTCTCTGTGTATGTGTGTGTTCATGACCGTTACAGAGGCATTATCCATCCAAAAAACAACCCACCCCATAGCTCCAAAGCAAGCACAATGGTGAACAATTACAACAATGTAAAGTTATGGCACCAAACCCTTGCAGACCAGTCCGATGGCCATACGCAGTCTTCAGGACCGTGCCATAATCCAATGACCCTGCAGTATCAGTAAACTATTCGATGCTAGAGTTTGTAACTTAGAATGGGGCGGAGTTTATGTGCCCGGATTTTACCAACTGAAATGTTGGTAAGTATGGTAATGGCCTCTTGCATCCAATTTTTTTTTTTTTTTTTTTTTTTTTATTAAAATTTTTATTAATTTTTTCAAGTATAACAACAGGTAACAGGGATACCAGGGTTTCGGCTCGCAGGCCGTGGTGAAGCAGTACAAAGACAGAGACATCTCAGCGAAATAGTAGATACAGCCAACTACATATTTAAGTTCATTACAAAAATCAAAGCTACAGCAGTATGGGAGTGTAGGCTCAGCGGGATACACAAGTGCTATACCTAACAAGGGGAGTTCTCCTCGGACCTTCACTAGTTATAAAGGGCTATATAGGAGATGCGAGAGGATACCGTTCACGCAAAGGCCCTGTCGCTCAGAGTAGCGTAACTAAGGGCCACATTCTCATATTTTATGTTGCATTTGGATGACACTACAGTAGGTCACTTTTACGTGTTAGGAAACCTAAATTTAAGCCAAGGGGCCCATTTCTTGAGAAAAGATACATGGGTGCGGGTTTCCCAGGATGACAATTCCTCAAACTTGTGGATCTGGTCAATTTTTTGGATCCACTGTTCAATAGGAGGAGCCACTGGTTGTAGCCAGTATTTCGGGAGCTGTAGACGGGCAGCTAGTAGCATCTGCAAGAACACCAGTGGAGGTTTTCCCTCGCTCTTGTTACAGGGAAAGGATAAGAGAGCGATTTGGGGAGAGGGAGGAATTGCAGTGCCACAAACCTTATTTGCCATTGAAAAGACCTCGCCCCACCATTTTAGTATCATAGGGCAGTCCCACCATATATGCAGGAAAGTTCCTTTCTCCCCAAGACACCTCCAGCACGTGTCAGAAGCAGACCCGGCATACCTTGAAGTTTTATCAGGTGTGTTATACCACCTGGTAAGGATTTTGTAGCCATTTTCCTGGATTCTGACACAGAGGGAGGCCCTGTGGGGGGACTCCAGCAGTTTGGGTATGGCTTCAAAAGGAATCGTAGTGTCTAAATCTCGTTCCCATTGCGTCACAAAGGACGGCTTTGCGAGAATGGGTGGCAGCCGCAATCGACTGTAAACCTGTGAAACTAGTTTTTTGGGTGGTGAGCCTAGAGAGATCTGGGATTCCAGCCATACCTGCGGTCTAAGTAGGTCCCCGAAACTGATGTGTTGTTTCAGGTAAGCTCTAATATATGAGACTGCAAAGGAGTCCCGCGGGTGAGGATTTAGAAGAGTATTGGTACTCCCCAAATCCATCCACTCCCCATCTGGATGGGCAAGAGAGTACACCCGGGTGGTGGAAGAGATAAGCTCTGGTGATGTTGCGCTTCTCAGGGCGAAAGGAGCAGTATGTATGATATCAGAGATAGTTAATGTAGGAGAGGGAAATGGGACGTGACAGTGTGTAGAGGAGATCCACTTCCATACTTCAATCGTGGCCTTGAGAATCGGATACTGAGACATAAGACTCGGGAAAATTGTTTTATGACCTAGCAGGAGTGCCCTAGCTGATCCATTCAGGATATCCAGTTCTACCTGTACTGTTATTGGGGGAGGGGAAGGGCGTAACCATGCGATTGCCCGTGAGAGGAGAATGGCCTTCCCATACAGTTCGGGGTTAGGTAAGCTTATTCCTCCTGCATGCCTGGGCTTTGTAAGGAGAGCAGAGGATAGTCTCGCTTTCCTTCCGTTCCAAATGAAGGACCGGAATTTTTGCATGATAGTGTCATAATAGTGCTTGGGGACAGAGATGGGTAGGACTTGCTGAAGATAGGTAAGTCTAGGAAGTATTAAAGAGGACAGGAGGTTTTTGCGGCCAAACCAGGATAGTGTCGGGTTAGATCGGGCCAGGTTGTCTATTGAGTCAAGAAGTGATTCTTTTAGGGGAGTGTAATTGAGAGAAAAGAGTTCAGTTATCTCGGAGCTAATCTTTACCCCTAAATAGGTTATAGTGGGAGAGGACCAATTAAATGGGGAGTCCACCATCAGTTGGTGTCTGGTTGCCCTTGAGATGCCTGAACAAAGAACCAGTGATTCGCTGGCATTAATTTAAAGTCTGATAGGGCACTGTATGTACTGAGATGGGCCTGAATTCGGGGTAATGAAACTTTCGGGTTCACCGTCATTATTAAAACATCAGTCCGCAAAGGCGGCTAACTTCTGATCCCTACCTCCCAAACATAGACCCTCCACCTCCCGGTCCAATCTAATAGTGGCGAGCAGCGGCTCAAGGGCCAGTATGAATAGTAAGGGTGATAGGGGGCATCCTTGGCGTGTCCCATTCCCAATGGAAAATGGAGCGGACAAGGTACCATTAACTGAGACAGAAGCAGTAGCATGTTTATACATTGAGAAGGTCGCCTGGACAAAGGGTCCAGGTATGCCGAATCTCAACATCACCTGTTTTAAATAGGACCAATTAATCCGGTCGAATGCTTTTTCCGCATCCGTGCTAAGCAACAGCAAGGGCGAAGAGAGCTTTTTGGCGTGACAGAGGGTGTTGATTACCCTAGTCGTGTTATCTTTGCCCTCCCTGTTGCGGATAAAGCCGACCTGGTCCCCATGGATCAACTGAGGGAGGAGGATGGCTAATCTGTTTGCCAACATCTTGGCCAGGAGCTTGAGGTCTATGTTTAGGAGGGAGATGGGCCGATAATTGGGGCATAGTTTGGGGTCTTTCCCCTCTTTAGGAATAAGGGTAATGTTTGCCGCTGTCATATCTCTGGATAGGGGGGTGCCCTGAAGTGTCTGATTACAAACTTCAAGGAGGTGTGGGAGCAGGAGGTCTTGAAAAGTTTTGTAGTAGGTCAGTGGAAGGCCGTCGGGGCCCGGGCTCTTTCCTGTAGGCATTTGGTTCATTGCTATTTTGAGTTCACTCAGTGAGAAGGGGGCTTCAAGGGCTTGCTTCTGTGACGGAGACATTCAGGGAGGTTAGCGGCATCTAGGAAGGATGTCGTAGCCGAGGCACGAGTGTCTGGGTCTACACTATGGGGGAGGTTATAGAGGTCATTGTAAAAGGAGCGAAAAAATGCCGCTATCCGGGTCGACGAGAAGACGGGAGACCCATCTTGTGAGGTTAACTGGTGGACGTAGTTTGCGGATCTCCTCCCTTTGATCCTATTCATGACAAACTTAGTGGCCTTATCCCCATGAGCGAAGAATTTGTGTTGAGAGTTCATGTAAAATTTTGCTGCTCTGTGAGATAGGAGGGATCTAAGCTTGGCCCTATAACTTGATAGCTCCTGAAATTGAGGATCGGAGGGTTTAATTTTATGTAGCGATTCCAGTCTCTGGATGTGTTTCAGCGTATCATCTATGTCTTTTTCTCTAGTTTTCTTCAGGTACGTGCCTATGCTAATGCAGTGACCCCTAACCACTGGTTGTGGGCGTCCCAGAGAGTATTTACCTGAAGATCTGGGCTCTTGTTTAGTGAAAAATACTCTGTGATGTATTTAGAGATCGACTCGATTGAGTCTTGGAAACCCAAGAGGGATTCATTCATACGCCAGTGAAAACAAGTTGGGGCTTCCTGAGGGGCAAGGACTTTCATAAAAACCGGGGAGTGGTCTGACAGGTGTATAGAACCTATAGATGGATCCCTGCATAGATGTACATGTTCCTTGGAAACAAGCAGGTAATCTAGTCTATGGTAAGTGCCATGTACAGAGGAGTAGAATGTGAAATCCAGAGTATCGGGATGGTGAGACCTCCACACATCTATCAGATGCAACTCCCATAGTAGATTCCTAATTACTTTTAAAGATTTGCTGGAATGGGATGACTTGTGGGAGGAGACATCAAGTTGTGGCATTAAAGCTACGTTGAAATCGCCCCCTGCAATTACCAGACCCTCCTGGAAGGATTCTATGGTAGGGAATATGTCTGAGAACCAGCGGGATTGGTTCGAGTTAGGGGCGTATAAGTTGATAAAAGTGTAGATCTGTGGACCCAATGGAGCCTTTAAGTAGTATGAACCTTCCCTCCGGATCTAGTATCTGACTAATAAACTTGAAAGGGATTTTCCTTTGTAGCCCTATGCTGACCCCACTAGAAGCAGAGGAATTACCTCCACAATGGTACCAGTTGGAGTAGTGGGAGAAGCGCATGTCAGGGTAGCGGTTGAATCTAAAATGGGTCTCTTGTAGAAATATCACCCCAGCTCCGGCCTTTCTTAGAATGGCAAAGATTTGGCTCCGTTTTGAGGGGGAGTGAAAACCCTTGACATTGTAAGAAGTTACCAATAGGTCAGCCATTAAGACATGTGAGGGTGTAGTTACCTTGTAGCCGGTGATATTTTCCCCAAGAGAGCATTTCAAACTTGTGGAGGTCCGCTGTCTGGTGCATCACGGTATTCGCTAGAGAAAGGAGATCTCTCCATGGCAGTGGTGGAGACCAAGACCCTGGACGGGGTATAAGGGTAAAAGAAGAAAAAGTAAACAAAACATAACAAGTCAAACAAACATCACACAAGTGAACAGACATATCAGGGTATGTCATACAAAGTGAGGAGGGGTGTAGGAGGTCTTTAGACCGGTTAGGAGACCGTATAACGCCCAGGTAAGGGCCACGATCGGGTACTAGCATGGATACGTAACTTTCCCAATAAGAAAAAACATCATAAAGTCGCTACGGTGACTAGGCCCAGCTAAGGCGTCCCGAGAACTAGAGGCACACAGAGAAATGCCTACATCTGACACAGTCATGGCAGCGTTATACAGGACCCTCTACTGTTCCTGAGATAAGCTCCTCGGAGTGAGATGATGTCCTCTCTTCTTGGAGCGGGAGGACTTCGGAGTACGGAGGATTTCAAACGGGACCACGCTAGGAATATCTGGTAGGATGCCAAGGTCCTGGAAGAGTTCCCAGTTTTCAATCGGCATAGGGGACACATTCAGCAGTTCATATACCGCTGTGAGATCTGTGAAGGAGGAAACGTTGACCCTTTTGCCTGCGTACGAGAAGGTGAGTCCAAACGGGTAGGCCCACCGGTACAGGACTTTGTTAGATCGAAGCCAATCTGTCAGGGGCTTGAGGGATCGGCGTTTCTTCAAAGTTGACGGTGCCAAATCCTGGAAAACCTCGATCTTGGAGTCTTCATAAGCTAAATCCGGGTGGTTGCGCGCTGAGTCCAGAATTGCAGCTTTAACCGGAAAGTTAAGGAACCTGCAGATGATATCTCTGGGCGGCTCTGTGGGCTTTGGTTTGGGCCTCAAGGCTCTATGCGCTCTTTCTATGATGATCTCCTGCGGGTGATCAGGCCCCAGCAGTGAGCCGCAGATTTCGATGATGGCGGCTGACACTTCGCCAGGGGGGACCGTTTCTGGCACTCCCCTGAAACGCAGGTTGTTTCGGCGTCCCCTGTTCTCCTGATCCTCCAGCGAATTATGGAGGTCATTCAGGTATGTAGCGCAGCGCCGTAGGGAATCAGATACCGACGTCTGGTGATTAAGGATCGCTGCCTGGCGCGTCTCCAGGACCTCCACCCGCTCCCCCACGTGTCTCACCTCTTGCCTGCATGCGGACATCTCCGCTAAGATCGGCTCCAGTATTCTATTCAGAGCCCGGTCAAGGTATTTTCTTGTGAGCGGGAGGTCAGCGGTGGGATGGGAGCTTTCTGAGTCGCTTTCCCCCTCCGATGGTGCAGACGCGCGCTTCAGGGCTTTGGGTTGCGGGGTCGGCGCCATCTTGGGTTCTCTGGAGGCGATCGTGGAAGCAGCCTTCTTTAGGAATTTCTCCATATCTCCGCCAGATGCTTGGTTCTTGGAAGGTGCAGGAGTGTCACCTTGCCTTGCGTTCCCGATCTTGACCATTTTCTGCTGTAATTAGCTAATGTTAGCTGGCGTTAGGGACGAGTCTCCACACAGAGCAGAGAGCTATGCGACCATCTCCATCCGGCGCTAGCTCCGCCCCCCCTTGCATCCAATTTTAAAGAACTGGATTTGGTACAAATTTCACAAAAATTCTGCTGTCAAAGAATCCGAAGTTTCAGATAAATTATGCTAAAATGGCATTAGTGCCATTTTACTGTGAAAATTGGCAGGAAAAAATGAGGGAGGATCAAGATGGAAGAGTAAAGAGTGGTAGGGGGCTTGTCCTGATTGACTGTGAGACAATCAAGGGCAGGATTTTGGAAGATCTTTCAGCCTCTGGGCTGAATAGATGCCATTTTGTATGTAGCTTACAGTCTGAGTATATGTGTTTTGGCAGCTTCTGACTAAAAAGCTATTACAGACACAAGCCACTAACATAGCTGTCATAGGGAGAGTATGGGGACATAATTAGGTGGATTTAGAGTTTTACCAGGAAAAGTAATTAGGGAAGGATTGGTCATTCAGAGTTGTGTGTTTCATGCTGCTTCAATATATTGTGAAAATCTCATATTGCACTAAAAAATCTGCAATTAAATAAACTAAATCCAGCAACAACCTTATTTTTTATGGAAATAGCCAGCCAGCCTTAAAAATAAAATAATATACAAATCTACTGTACATCTATTTCTGGAAAAGGTTAATAATAACCCATAATTACAGCTTCCACAGGAGACTGAGTATTGTATACACAGCAGAAACTGTCCTTAGACAGAGGGTTGGTGGGTAAATGCACTGCAGTCACACCCTCCCACCTTATAGGGGAGAAGTCAGCAGTCGGTATACTTGTACACATCAGTGATGTCTTGTGCTAGCACGTTATACTCTACTTGTAGAATGGGGAGAAAGTTCAGAGTTATGTCTTACGTGATGGATATTCTATTCATTGCAGTTTGGTTTTTATCAGGTAAATGCAAATTATTAATCTCAATAGATACAGTATCTCTCACTATATTCCCATGTGTGTGTGTGTAAGTATACATGTATATAAGTCTATGTGATTGTGGGTAAGGATGTACATCCATTCCGATATAAAGATGTTTCTTTAATGCATTAAGTGTACTATATGTTCTCAATGAATAAATATGAATAAATAAAAATATTAAAATTTTCTTCAACTTCTTATAACAGATGATGTGCTAGGAAACGCCATCAACTCAGAAAGACATCAACTGGAGGCTAAACCTGGAGAAACAGTAACATTATCCTGTAACTATTCATCTAGTAGCTCTTCCCCATATCTGTACTGGTATCGTCAGTACTCCCACCAAATGCAGTATATCCTCAGCCGGGGGGCAAAGAGCTATTCAAGCTTCAAACGTGAGAATCCAGATTTGGAGCCTAAAAAATTCCAGTCAGAGACCAGCGATACATCCGCCTCTTTATCCATCTCCAGCCTGACCGTGTCTGATTCTGCCTTGTACTTGTGTGCTCTCGGTGATGGGGCACAGTGGTGAACATGAGCATATAGGCAATGTTAAAAACTCCTCATGCAATACACCTTCACAGGCACTAGGCGGCGCAATGCAGTCACATTTACATGATTGAAAATAACATCTGATTCTGATTTTGACATTTCTATACCGCATTTTTTTTTTCTTGAGTAGAACAACATAATTTATGTAGCTATATTAAAACACAGAGTTTGGGTTTAAGCTGACCACACAATTTCCATAGCTATAGGCCAAAAGCGATATCTTCCAACTGCCCCATACACAAATAATTTCAGTTAAGCCAAATGTGCATATATATATATATATATATATATATATATATTTCAAATCACCCCCGTTCTCCAAAATTTAAATATGTAAACAATAAAAAAATACACATTAAGTGCATTGCCACATGCAAAACGCCCATACTATTAAAATAGAAGTATATTTTTTCCCATATGGCAAATGGTGAAACGGAAAAAAAAGGCAAAATGGCAAATTTGCTGTGTTTTGGTCACTTTACCTTCATCCAAAAATTTTATGAAAAAGTCAAATGCACCCTAAAATGATATCATTAAAAAGTAAAGATCTCCCGCAAAAAAATAATAATAATTCAGTATTAAAATCAAAAGAAAAAACTACATATATGTAGTACAGGTCAGTTTTACTGTCTATTGATTTTTCCCACTTCCACCACATTTTATTCAATACTAGCTGATAAACCGGCGTTTCTCGGGTATTTATTTATTTCAATTTTATATTAAATAACAGTGACTTTCACAATGCCCGCCCCTTTAACAGTGACCGCCCCTATTACAGTGACTTTCACAGTGGCCGCCTCTTTAATGGTGACCGCCCATTTAACAGTGGCTGCCCCTTTAACCGTGACCTCCACTTTAACAGTGACTTTCACAATGGCCGCCCCTTTAACGGTGATCGCCCCTTTAAAAGTGACTTTCACAGTGGCCGCCCCTTTAACGGTGACCACCCGTTTAACAGTGACTTTCACAGTGGCCACCTCTTTAACAGTAACTTTCACAGTCGCCGGCCCTTTAACGGTGACAGCCCCTTTAACAGTGACTTTTACGGTGGCCGCCCCATTAACGGTGAATGCCCCTTTAACCTCTTGGGGACACAGAGTGTACAGGTACGCCCTGATATCCCGATACTTAAGGACACAGGGCGTACATGTACGCCCTGTGAATTTCCGATCACCGCTGCGCGGCGGGTGGTGATCGGAACAGAGTGCCTGCTGAAATCATTCAGACCTGCGGTTTGCTGCATTTCCGGGTTATTCAGGTCTCCGGTGACCTGATAACCCGGAATAGGATAGTGATCACTGGTGTGATAATACATCACCAATCACCATCCCTAGATCTAGGGAGGTGGCAGTGACATCACCTCCCAGGATCGCTTCCTATTGACTGCACGGGCGGGCAGGGGTCAACTTCCCTCAGCTCTGCTCTCGTCCTCCACACTGCATCCTGGAGCCGTGGAGAGAGGAGCCTCGTGGATCTTTGAGACCAGCACCCCTCATCTGTGCCCAGCACCCCTCATCTGTGCCCAGCACCCCCCATTTGAGCCACCACAGTGCCACTAAAAAGGTACCTAGGGACAGGTTTAGGGACAGATTAGATTAGGCAGGGAGACTTAGGGAGAGTTTAGGGGAAAAAAAGTTTTTTTTTTTTAGCATCACCCTGATCGGGTGTCTGGAGTCCACAGCACACACAGCTGTGTGACCCTAGACCACCCAGGTGTGCTGCAGCCTGCCCCCCTGCCCCCCCCCCCCCACCCCCACACACACACATTTTTTGAAAGTGCGTAATTCCTTGCAGTATCTGGTGCATTGGAAGGGCTATGGACCCGAGGAGAGGTCTTGGGTACCAGCTAGGGAGGTTCATGCCCATAGACCGGCATGGCCCACACTCCTTATAATACTATGCAAGCCCCTGCGCGTCTATGCGCATTTATGCTAATGGTTTTAAGGGTGAGTGCCGTGCTGATCACTCTGCGCTTGGCTGTGTAGTATGTAAGGAGTCATGTAATGCTGACCACATCACATGACCCCTCTGGCTCCCTATTTAACCTGTTCCGGACATAGCTCAGTATGCCCTGATGTCCCAGTACTTTAGGACACAAGGCATACCTGTACGTCCTATGTATTTCTGATCACCGCAGCTCGGCGGATTGTGATCGGAACCTGGCACGTGCTCAAATCATTGAGCAGGCACCTGGGCACAATGCGCCAGGGGGTCCTGTGACCCTTCCACCCCCCCCCCCGTGTAGGTGATCGCAGCAAACCGCAGGTCAATTCAAGTCAATTCTCTCTCAGGATCGCCTCCCATTGGTCGGCTGCAGGGGCGGGCAGTTAAAATTACTGCAGCGCTCCTCTCTTCCTCCTTTTCAGTCCGGGAGCCGAGGAGAGAGTAGCGCTGCACGTCGGATCTCAGAGCCAGCACCCCCATCTGTTCAGAGATCATCATCCAGCACCCCATTTATGCCACAGCACCCCTATCTGTGCACCCAGGTATTTAGGGAAAGGTTAGGGAAGGGTTAGGTTAGGCAGGTATATTCAGTGAAAGTTAGTGGAAGAAAAAAAACAAAACGTTTTTGATTGCATCACTCTAAATCGGGTGTCTGGGGTCCACAGCACAGCTGTGTGACCCTAGACACCCCAGGGGTGCTGCAGTTTGCCCCCTGCCCCCCCCCACAGCTTTTTGGGGGCGCAAGCAGTTTGTTTTTTGTGAGTACACTGACTGTGAATTCAAATTTTTTGCCCTTTTTTTTTTTTTTTTGTCTGTTAGGTTTAGGGTAAGTTCGCGAACACCCGTGCCCCCACACACACGAACACCAAATAAAGTTTATCATGCTTGCACACACACACACGCACACACACTCCCCTATGGCCCACCGGATGTTCTCGGCAGAGGAGGCATGCACCCAGCTTGCCTCCGAGTCCGAGAGCCCCAGTAAGGAAGAGGATGACCCCACTTTCCTTTTGTCATCCGCGTCCTCCTCATCATGTAGCGATGATGATGAGCCCCCACGGCGACGGAGATGCCGCCAGGCGGAGCAAAGGGACCGCCATGCTAGGGACCCTGTGGCCCACACGAGTACGAGCAGCTCTGGGGCTCGTACTAGTTTTCCGGCCAACCAGTTTAGTCCACCGGAGCCCCCTGCTGGTGAACTTGCCTGGTATACACCAGAGTGTTTTGAGCCCGTGATTCCTGATTTTGTAGGCCAACCAGGAATCCAGATTTCCACAGTGGGCTTCACTGAATACGACTACTTTAGTCTTTTTTTCAGTGACCACTTTGTAAATCTAATAGTGGAGCAAACAAACCTGTATGCCCAACAGTTTGTTGCTCAACACCCGGGCTCCTTTTTGGGTAGGCCTGGTGGCTGGACTCCGGTCAGTGCAGCCGAGATGAGGACATTTTGGGGCCTCGTGCTGCACATGGGCCTAGTCAAGAAACCTAGTGTCAGGCATTACTGGAGTGGGGATGTCCTCTACCAGACCCCACTTTACAGTACTGCCATGACACACTCCTAGTTTGAGGCCATCCGGAAATGCCTGCATTATGCAGATAATGCAGCATGTCCCCCCCAAGGTGATCCTGCCTATGACCGTCTGTACAAAATCAGGGCGGTCATCGATCACTTTGGGGCCAAATTTGTACAGGCCTATGTACCTGGAAGGGAGGTCGCGGTTGATGAGTCTCTCATTGCTGTCAAGGGGAGACTCCATTTCCGCCAGTATGTTCCCTCTAAGCGGGCTAGGTATGGCGTGAAACTGTACACACTTTGTGAGAGTATCTCAGGGTACACTTACAAGTTTTGTGTATATGAGGTGCGAGATTCCCGTATTTAACACCCAGAATGTCCCCTCACTCTGGGTGTTAGCGGGAAACTTGTGTGGGACCTTATGCACCCACTGCTAGATAAGGGTTACCACCTGTACGTGGATAACTTTTATACTAGTATCCCCTTGTTCCAGTCCCTCGCCGCCAGATCCATGTCCGCTTGTGGGACCGTGCAGAAAAATCAATGCGGCCTCCCTACCTAGCCCCTCCAGGTACCTATCCCCAGGAGTGTGACCCGTGCCCTTATCAGTGGAAACCTATTGCCGGTCAGATAAGTACAAGAGGGATGTCCTTGTACTGTCCACAATTCATGGTAACGGCATCACCCCTGTCCCTGTGCGAGGTACCGCGGCAACGGCCCTCAAGCCTGATTGTATCGTCGACTACAATCGGAATATGGGAGGAGTTGATCTCTGTGATCAAGTCCTCAAGCCATATAATGCCATGCGCAAAACCCGGGCATTGTACAAAAAAGTTGCGGTCTACTGGGTACAGGTTGCCTTGTACAACTCTTTTGTGCTGTCCCGGAGCGCTGGCAACACAGGGACATTTCTTCAGTTCTATGTGGCATTACTCAAGGCCCTGATCTTTTGTGACCGGAAAAGAGCAGGCCGGAGTACCTCGGGAACTGGAGGCGCCCCCGACACATCACTGGCCAACACTTTCCAGGAGTGGTCCCCCATACTGGAAAGAAGGGACGGACCCCAAAAAAGTGCAGTGTGTCACAGGAGGAGGATACGGAAGGACACCACTACTTAGTGTGACACGTGCCCCGATCATCCGGGCCTCTGCATTGACGGTTGCTTCAGGGAGTACCACACTTCCATGGAGTACTTAATTTATATCCCAATTTAGCAACTGACAATCAGATAAAAAACTATGGTTCTCAGACTTGAGACACTAAAACATATATTTTTTTTCAAAAAAAGTAAAACTAAAATAATAAAAAAAAGACATATTAGGTATCGCCGCGTCAGTAAGAATCTGCTCTATAAAAATACCCCATGAACTAACCCCTCAGATGAACACGTTCAAAAAAAAAAGTGCAAAAAAAGTTTTTTTTTGTCACCTTACATCACAAAAATTGTAATAGCCAGCGTTTAAAAAGTCATATGCCCCCCAAAATAGTGGCAATAAAACTGTCCTCTCATACTGCAAAAAATGAGCCCATACCTAAGATAATCTAAAAAAATAATTACTCTTAGACTATGGAGATAAAAAAATGTAAACAATATTTTTTTGTTTATAAAAAGATAATATAGTGCAAAACATAATTAAATATAAAAAAAGTAGATATATTAGGTGTCGCCGCATCCATAAGTATCTGCTCTATAAAAATACCCCATGACCTAACCCCTCAGATGAACACAGTAAAAAAAAAAAAAATATTAAAAATAAAACGGTGCCAAAATAGCAATTTTTGGGCCAATTTTCTATTTTTATCCGTTTTATTCCAATAACAAAACAAGGGTTAACAGCCAAACAAAACATAATATTCATTACCCTGATTTTGCAGTTTACAGAAACACCCCATATGTGGTCGTAAACAGCTGTATGACCAAACAGCAGGGCGCAGAAGGAAAGGAACGCCGTATTGTTTCTGAAAGGCAGATTTTGATGGCTTTTTATTTTGGGCACCATGTCCCATTTGAAGGCCCCCTGATGCATCCCTAGAATAGAAACTCCATAAAAGCGACCCCCATCTAAGAAACTACACCCCTCAAGGTATTCAAAACTGATTTAACAAACTTTATTAACCCTTTAGGTGTTCCTCAGCAGATTTTTTCAAATGGAGATGAAATGTCAGAATTTCTATTTTTGGTAACCTTGGCAACCTTTTGGTAAACCAAAAATAATATGTACCCTGAAAATAGTCCCAACAAAACTGCCACCTTATCCCATAGTTTCCAAAATGGGGTCATTTTTATGGAGTTTCTACTCTAGGGGTGCATCAGGGGGGCTTCAAAAGGGACATGGTGTAAATAAATCAGTCCAGCAAAATCTGCCTTCCAAAAACCATACGGTGCACCTTTCCCTCTACACCCTACTGTGTGCCCGTACAGTAGTTTATGGCCACATATGGGATGTTTCTGCAAACTACAGAATCAGGGCAATAAATAGAGCATTTGGTTTGGCTGTTAACCCTTGCTTTGTTACTGATAAAATAGAAAATTTGCCAAAAAATCTAAATTCTGAAATTTTAGCTCCATTTGTCATTAACTCTTGTGGAACACCTAAAGGGTTAATGACATTTGTAAAATCAGTTTTGAATACCTTGAGGTGTGCAGTTTCTACTAGAATGGGGTCATTTCTGTGTGGTTTCTATTATGTAAGCCTCACAAAATGATTTCAGACCTGAACTGGTCTTTTGTACTTCTAGCTGCTCCTGGTAATCGACCTTGGCTTTCTCCTGACCATTCTCTGCTTGTTCCTTTGTACTGCGCTGCCTTCCAGGGAGGCCGTACTGGGCCACCAATTAAGGGGAGGCCGACATGACAGGGTTTTGGCTGCAGAAGGGTAGGTGGTGCGTTGAGGGTTAACAGTTTTAAAAGTTAGAGTAGTGAAGGAATGAGCTGGGAGGAGTTAGGTATAGGCGGGAGAAAAGTTTATATAAGGTCAGGTCAGGGGCAGGTCAGTACCTGCAATTTCTAGTGAACTGTCGAGCACATCATGGAGCCTGTGGAGGAGCTGATCCAGCGTCTGCGCGCGGCTGCAGAGGAACATGGACCTGGATGGCTGCAAGAACAGGTGTCCGGAGTGTTGCAGGGGGCGGCGGTGAGTAACACCTAGCTCACCGCCACAAGCTAGACGGCCGCGGCGGGTACGGCCGCCGGCGCGCCTGAGCCCTGACATGGCCCCCAGGTCCAGACGCAGAGTGCGGAGCCCCTCCGGGGACCCTCCGCGCCGGGGGGCTGTAGCAGTGCCCAATACCAGGCCCTCCCGGCGCGGGAGGAATCCTGGTGCACATGCGGGGCCTTTCTCTGAGCAGGCGGAATCCTCCCCTGTCTCCAGGCTATCAGGGATCCAGGACCAGGAACGGCGGCTCCTCTCACCCGTGGGGAGGCCGCTCGGCGCCACAGTGGGACCCGATCTGCCGCGGCTGTGCGCACGGATTCTGGGGACGCGCACAGGCCGCAGGATACAACGCCGAGGAGAGATGCCGCCGCCACGTGCGCATCCAGCATGGACCACTGCTGGGATGCTGCTACAGCCCGGATCCTCGCCGCAGGATGGAAGAGGTGAAGAGAGGCCAGAAGTCAGGAGCGTCATTCTGGATCCAGGATCTTCAGCTGCGGGGTCCACAGCCCCCCGGCAGCTAGGTGAGGCCACTGGGAGCGGGCATGACCTTTTTAGATTAGGCCCCAGGGCAGTGGGGGGCCCACAGGGGGATTTAGGTAGGGATTTAGGACAGCTTTTTTACAACCTGGCGGGTTGGGTGTCCGGTTTTGGGGCGTCTGGGGTCTCACCAGTCACAGCATGGGGGGCAGGACCTGTTGGCAGTGGGGTGTCTGGGGGTAGGCTGCATGGGGGGGATGCTGGGGGGAGCGGTGACCTGCCTGGGATTGTGTCGGTGGGTGCCGGGGCGGCGGTTGGGGGTAATAGTGAGGCTGGGGGACTTAGCGCCGGTTCAAGCATGGAGGTTGGGAGGTCTGGCGAGGCAGTTTCAGTCTCGGTACAGGCGGGAGGTGAGGATGATAGGCTTAAGGTTGATGATTCTGCACGTGGCGAAGTATATGTCTGTTTTGAAGGGCCTTTAGGGGCCCATTTGAAACAAGACGTGCGTGAACGTATCTGGAAGGGGGAGTATGTGGAAATTTTTTCCCTGCTCCCCCTGGAGCGTTTTAATTTGGAAAGGGGAAAGCGGGATGATGGCAAAAAAGAGGAAGAGGAAAAACGTAGGTTCCGCTTAATCCCACGTACTTTTTCAAACTGGCTTCAGGCGTTCGCGATTTTGGCCAGCGTGATAGGGGAGAAAAAGCCGGAATGTTGTTCGGCTTTATTCTGTTATATGGACGCTATTGGGGAAGCGTGTCGGGTATACAGCGGATCTGGATGGCTGCGCTACGATGAGCAGTTCAGACAGAGGATGGCGGTGCGGAATAATATAAGGTGGGATCATAAGGATATTGGGCTATGGATGCGGGTAATGGCACCTGTGAGCCCGGCCCAGTCCTTTCGGGGGGAGGCAGGAGGGTCAGGACAGTCAGCTTTTACAGTTGCTTCCGCAAAGGGATTATGTTTCCTTTTTAACGAAGGGAACTGCAAATTTGGGGCAAAATGTCGTTTTAAGCATGAATGCTCCTCCTGCGGCGGTAACCATGGATTTAGCCGTTGTTTTAGGGCCAATAGGCAGAGGGGTGGAGATGCCGGTGGTAAAGGGCAGGACACCGGTGCAGGTAGCAAAGATGGCCCCTTTTCTAAGTAGATACCCGGATCAGGGTGTGGCGGAGTTTTTACGGGTGGGGTTTACGGATGGTTTTCATATTCCGTCGGCGCCGTTGCCAGCTGTTTCTGGGCGAAAAAATTTACGGTCCGCTTTACAACATCCTGAAGTGGTTACGCGTAAATTGGAAAGGGAGGTGGCGTTGGGTCGTATGGACGGACCTTTTGTCGAACCCCCTTTTCCTGACTTGAGAGTATCGCCGTTAGGTTTAGTTCCCAAGAAAGAGCCAAACTCGTTTCGACTCATTCATCACCTATCCTACCCAAAAGGGGCGTCGGTCAATGACGGTATTGATCCGGACTTGTGTTCGGTGGTGTACACTTCATTTGACGCGGCGGTGGCCTGGGTCCGGCGGTTAGGGGCGGGGGCGTTATTGGCAAAGACGGACATTGAGGCGGCGTTTCGCCTCTTGCCCGTTCACCCAGATAGTTTGCACTTGTTGGGCTGTTTTTGGGGGAAGGTTATTTTGTGGATAGGTGCCTACCGATGGGTTGTTCGGTGTCCTGTGCATATTTTGAGTCTTTTAGCTCTTTTTTGGAGTGGGTGGTAGTCGACATGTCAGGTTGTTCATGCATTATACATTATTTGGATGACTTCCTTTGTCTGGGCCCGGCGGGCTCCAGGATTTGTTCTCTGTTACTAAATACGTTGAGGGCGGTTTTTCATTCCTTTGGGGTGCCACTAGCAGAGGAAAAAACGGTGGGCCCCACCACGGAATTGAGTTTTCTGGGTATAGTGATCAACACCGACAGGTTAGAATGTCGCCTGCCTGAGGATAAGTTAGTGGATTTGAGGTTGGCGGTAGACATGGCTAAGCGGTCCCTTAAAATTAGGTTAAAGGATTTGCAGTCGCTACTGGGAAAACTCAATTTTGCATGCAGAATCATACCCATGGGAAGAATATTTTGTCGTCGGTTGGCGGGGGCTACGGCTGGTGTAAAGGCCCCGCATCATTTCATTCGTTTGGGCAGGGAGCTTAAAGGGGATTTGGCGGTATGGGCTGATTTTTTACAGCATTTTAATGGGAGGTCTTTGGTTCTGGGTGACGTGGTGGAAGACTTTGATTTTGACCTTTTTTCAGACGCGGCGGGTGTATCCGGTTTTGGGGTCTATTGTCATGGGCAGTGGTGCGCAGGTACATGGCCGGAGTGTTGGGTGGATCGGGGTTGGGTTAAGAACTTGGTGCTTTTGGAACTCTTCCCAATTGTGCTGGCAGTGGTGTTGTGGGGGGACTTTTTTAGGGACAGAAAACTGCGTTTTCACTGCGACAACTTGGGGGTTGTGGACATCATCAATGGCATGACGGCGTCCTCGCCGCCAGTGATTTGTTTGTTGCAGCACTTAGTGTTACTTTGCCTGAGATTGAATACCTGGATTGTTGCGGTGCATGTGCCCGGGGTTACTAACTGTATTGCGGATGCCCTTTCTCGTTCGCAGTGGGACCGGTTTCGGCAGCTGGCGCCGGACGCGGAGCTCGAGGGTCTGCGGTGTCCGGAATCCATGTGGGGGCTGCTGGAGGAGCCATAGGTCGGTTGCTGCAGGATTCTATGAGTGTCGGGACGTGGGTAGCGTACGGCAAAGCGTGGCAGGAGTGGGTGTCGTGGTGCTCGGACCTGGGTATCGCTGCTAATGAGGGGGAGGTCCCGCTGTTACTGTTTCTAGGGCATGTTAAGGAGGCGGGCTGGTCGGTCGCGCGGCTTAATAAATGGTTGGCAGGTGTTGCATTTGGTTTCAAGCTACGTCAATGGCCGGATGTGACCAAGGCGTTCTTGGTACGTCAGGTGTTGAAAGGTTGGAGGCGCGGGGCGCGATCGGCTGATAGACGGAGGCCGGTTTCTTTTCAACTCTTGTTGCGGATTGGGGGGCAGCTGGAGCTGGTTTGTCATTCGCCTTGGGAGGTAATGCTATTTCGGGTTGCCTTTTCTCTCGCCTTTTTTGGGGCGTTTCGGCTGGGGGAACTTGTGTGCAGAAGTGTGCAGGTCATTGGCGGGGGAATACTGAGGGAGGATGTCGTCCTGTCCCATGACCAGGTAGTGATTCGTATTCGCAAATCCAAGACTGATAGGGAAGGGAGGGGTAGTTACGTTCGGCTGTTTGCAGTACCAGGTTGTTCCATGTGCCCGGTCCGGTGTTTGAGGGAGTATGGTGTTGGGGGGATGTCCCCGGTTGGCCCACTGTTGACTCATGAGGATGGCTCGTATTTATCACGTTATCAGTTTGTGGCAGTGTTCAAACGCTGCATTCTCAAGTTGGGTATGGCAGCTGGTGACTTTACGGGTCACTCGTTTCGCATTGGGGCGGCGACTGAGGCAGCAAGGGCGGGCCTGAGTGACGAGGTAATTAAGAGAATAGGTCGCTGGGAATCAGTGCGTTTTCGCTCCTATGTGCGTTTAGGTTGCATTTAATTTTGTATGTATTGATTGACTTTGTTTTCTGGTTTGTTTTGCAGGCTTCAATCCAGCGTTGGTTTGGGTGCTTGGCCACTCTTTCGTCTTTTGGGGTGCCCTTCGGGCGGATGTGCGCCCGGATGGTCGGCAACTGGGTCTCCATAGGGATGTAGCTGAAGTCCGTTGGCTTGGGGTAAGAGGCATGTTGTGGGGTGGAGTGATGAGAGAGGTTCACCGGTATGTTAGATTGACTAGGCCCCCGGATGTATTGGTTCTGCATGTGGGGGGAAACGATTTGGGCGCACGACCAGTCCGGGAGTTGATACAGGGATATCAAATTCGATTTGCTTAGGCTATGGTCCTTGTTCCCTGGCACTATCACGGTGTGGTCAGATATTGTACCGCGGTCGGTTGAGCGACTTAACAAGGCGAGGATCAAGGTCAACAGGCTGATAGGGAAATTTGTGGCCAGGAATGGGGCGGTGGCTGTTCGGCACATCGATTTGGAACGGGGTGAAGGAGCTTTTTGGAGGGCCGATGGCATTCATCTGAACGCAGTCGGAATTGATCTTTGGTCTTTGGGGTTACAAGATGGTGTTGAGCGAGCACTGAGGGTGTGGAGGAACGCGCAAGCCTAAGGTTGGGGTCAGGTTGCGCGTCGTTGGCGGGGGGAGGTCCTCGAAGTTGGTGACACTGATGCTTATGGAGGAGGGGAGGGCCTCAATGGTGGGGGCTGGACTCCCATGGTTGGTGTAGTTGGCTCGTGGAGAAGACGTCCGTGAATTGGTCTCCGAGCTGGCGTTTTACGGCTGGAGGCAGGACGGTGGTGCCAGTATGGGCAAGTGCGGTTTAATAAGTTGGGGCTTCGAGGACCTCCCTCGTCAGTGGGGAAGATAACACGGCATTTAATGTTATTTAATGTTATTTATTGTTATTTATTGTTATTTAATGCTATGGAAATTTATGCGTTATTTATGGTTATGTATTTAGATTTGGGAATAAACGGCTGCTGTGGCCATTAAATCCAAGATCGGTCTCTGTGTCGTTATTACTACTAAAATGGTAAGGTAGGAAGGGGGGAGGTCGGGGGGGGGCGTCTCAGGGAAATGTTTTACCCCCGAAATGAATAGACAATAACCTGGTCATGGTTTTGACTCGTCCGTATTCGTTCTGTTTGTTGTCTGTTTGTCCTCCCTGCACTCACACAAAGTTAGGGACTGCCATCAAGTTGTCCCCAGTCATCAGGACTTGCGAGGCAAGTAGGCAGGGTCAGGGGCGAGGGTGGAGTGCAGTGGTCACTCCCTCCCCCCTGTATGTGTGTGTGTATTCATGACCATTACAGAGGCACTATCCATCCAAAAAACAACCCACCCCATAGCTTCATAGCAAGCACAATGGTGAACAATTCCAACAAGGTTAAGTTATGTCACCAAACTCTTGCAGACCAGTCCGATGGCCATACGCAGTCTTCAGGACCGTGCCATAATCCAATGACCCCGCAGTATCAGTAAACTATTCGATGCTAGAGTTTGTAACTTAGAATGGGGCGGAGTTTATGTGCCCGGATTTTACCAACTGAAATGTTGGTAAGTATGGTAATGGCCTCTTGCATCCAATTTTTATTTCACAAATATTCAGCTGTCAAACGAATCCGAAGTTTTACATTTTGCTTCAGATAAATTATGCTAAAATGCCATTAGTGCCATTTTACTGTGAAAATTGGCAGAAAAAAATGAGGGAGGATGAAGATGGAAGATTACATGACCCTCAGAGTAAATAGTGGTAGGGGGCTTGTCCTGATTGACTGTGAGACAATCAAGGGCAGGATTTTGGAAGATCTTTCAGCCTCTGGGCTGAATAGATGCCATTTTGTATGTAGCTTACAGTCTGAGTATATGTGTTTTGGCAGCATCTGACTAAAAAGCTATTACAGACACAAGTCACTAACATAGGTGTCATAAGGAGAGTATAGGGACATAATTAGGTGGATTCATAGTTTTACCAGGAAAAGTAATTAGGGAAGGATTGGTCATTCAGAGTTGTGTGTTTCATGCTGCTGCTATATAGTGAAAATGTCATATTGCACAAAAAAACCTGCAATTAAATAAACCAAATCCAGCAACAACCTTATTTTTTTAAGGAAATAGCCAGCCGACCTTAAAAACAAAATAATATAAAAATCTACTGTACATCTATTTTCTGGAAAAGGTCAATAATAACCCATAATTACAGCTTCCACAGGAGACTGAGTATTGTATATACAGCAGAAACTGTCCTTAGACAGAGGGTTGGTGGGTAAATGCACTGCAGTCACATCCTCCCACCTTATAAGAGAGAAGTCAGCAGTCGGTATACTTGTACACATCAGTGATGTCTTGTGCTAGCACGTTATACTCTACTTGTAGAATGGGGAGAAAGTTCAGGGTTATGTCTTACGTGATGGATATTGTATTCCTTGCAGTTTGGTTTTTATCAGGTAAATGCAAAGTATTAATCTCAATAGATACAGTATCTCTCACTATATTCCTATGTGTGTAAGTATACATGTATATAAGTCTATGTCATTGTGGGTAAGTATGTACATCCATTCCGATATAAAGATGTTTCTATAATGCATTCCGCGTACTATATGTTCTCAATGAATAAATATGAATAAATATAAATATTCTAATTTTCTCCAACTTCTTATAACAGATGATGTGCTAGGAAACGCCATCAACTCAGAAAGACATCAACTGGAGGCTAAACCTGGAGAAACAGTAACATTATCCTGTAACTATTCATCTAGTAGCTCTTCCCCATATCTGCACTGGTATCGTCAGTACCCCCACCAAATGCAGTATATGCCTCAGCCAGGGGGGCAAAGAGCTATTCAAGCTTCAAACGTGAGAATCCAGATTTGGAGCCTAAAAAATTCCAGTCAGAGACCAGCGATACATCCACCTCTTTATCCATCTCCAGCCTGACCGTGTCTGATTCTGCCTTGTACTTGTGTGCTCTCGGTGATGGGGCACAGTGGTGAACATGAACATATAGGCAATGTTGAAAACTCCTCATGCAATACACCTTCACAGGCACTAGGCGGCGCAATGCAGTCACATTTACATGTTTGAAAATAACATTCTGATTTTGACATTTCTAAACCGGTTTAGTTTTAGTTTTTTTATCTTGATTAGAAAAATGAAGGTCAATGTTATCCATTCACTCCATTATTCCAGAACCCAGAATAACACATCTTTTTAAGCAAGGTTACCATATTACCATATCTGACTCTTCCCTGTTTATTCCCCTCACTCTTCAGTTTATTCAGTAGCATACATCTACCATAGGTTTTTACTAGTGATGAGCAAACCTATCAAAAGCTAAATTTGTCTGCTTTGCAGAATTTCACAAAGAAATTTGATTTGTGACAAATTACTTCATCACAAAGTGCATCTCTTTGTATGTAACGGGTGCAATGACAGGGAACGGCAAGCGTGCCACCCCCATCAACCCCTCAGATGCCGGGTTCATTGCCCATTGAGGCATCTGAGTTTACAGTTTAGGTATTTCAGGGGTTAATCAGGGTTAAAAAAAAATACTCACCTTATCCATTTGCTCGTGTAAAGGCTGTCGCGGCCATCTTGAAGACACCGCGCAAAATCTTGTGCAGTGACATGATGACATCATCACTGAGGTGTTTCTGCGCCTGGCCAGCACGCTGGCATGGTGACATCATATGTTACCCTGCACGACACTCTGCACAGTTTCTGCAATCAAGATGGCCGTGACAGCCGCATCATGCCAGTGGCGGATCCAGAGCCTGGTCTCGGGAGGGACACTTTCAGATTATTTTCTGTCTGCCGCCACAAAACAATGGTGCTTATAGAACAGACTACACAGTGTAACGGTATACTGTATATTGTGTGGCACAGTGTAGCGGTATACTGTATATTGTGGGGCACAGTGTATAGGTATACTGTACATTGTGGGGCACAGTGTAGCGGTATACTGTATATTGCGTGGCACAGCGTAGAGGTATACTGTATATTGTGTGGCACAGTGTAGAGGTATACTCCATATTGTGGGGCACAGTGTATAGGTATACTGTACATTGTGGGGCACAGTGTAGCGGTATACTGTATATTGCGTGGCACAGCGTAGAGGTATACTGTATATTGTGTGGCACAGTGTAGAGGTATACTGTATATTGTGTGGCACAGTGTAGAGGTATACGGTATATTGTGTGGCACAGTGTAGAGGTATACTGTATATTGTGTGGCACAGTGTAGAGGTATACTGTACATTGTGTGGCACAGTGTAGCGGTATACTGTATATTGTGTGGCACAGTGTAGAGGTATACTGTATATTGTGTGGCACAGTGTAGAGGTATACTGTATATTGTGTGCACAGTGTAGAGGTATACTGTATATTGTGTGGCACAGTGTAGAGGTATATTGTATATCGTGGGGCACAGTGTAGAGGTATACTGTATATTTTGTGGCACAGTGTAGCAGTATACTGTATATTGTGTGGCACAGTGTAGAGGTATACTGTATATTGTGTGGCACAGTGTAGAGGTATACTGTATATTGTGTGCACAGTGTAGAGGTATACTGTATATTGTGTGGCACAGTGTAGAGGTATATTGTATATCGTGGGGCACAGTGTAGAGGTATACTGTATATTGTGTGGCACAGTGTAGCGGTATACTGTATATTGTGGGGCACAGTGTATAGGTATACTGTACATTGTGGGGCACAGTGTAGCGGTATACTGTATATTGCGTGGCACAGCGTAGAGGTATACTGTATATTGTGTGGCACAGTGTAGAGGTACACTGTATATTGTGGGGCACAGTGTATAGGTATACTGTACATTGTGGGGCACAGTGTAGCGGTATACTGTATATTGCGTGGCACAGCGTAGAGGTATACTGTATATTGTGTGGCACAGTGTAGAGGTATACTGTATATTGTGTGGCACAGTGTAGAGGTATACTGTATATTGTGTGCACAGTGTAGAGGTATACTGTATATTGTGTGGCACAGTGTAGAGGTATATTGTATATCGTGGGGCACAGTGTAGAGGTATACTGTATATTGTGTGGCACAGTGTAGCGGTATACTGTATATTGTGGGGCACAGTGTATAGGTATACTGTACATTGTGGGGCACAGTGTAGCGGTATACTGTATATTGCGTGGCACAGCGTAGAGGTATACTGTATATTGTGTGGCACAGTGTAGAGGTATACTGTATATTGTGTGCACAGTGTATAGGTATACTGTATATTGTGGGGCACAGTGTAGCGGTATACTGTATATTGTGGAGCACAGTGTAGAGGTATACAGTACATTGTGTGGCACAGTGTAGCGGTATACTGTATATTGCGTGGCACAGCGTAGAGGTATACTGTATATTGTGTGGCACAGTGTAGAGGTATACTGTATATTGTGTGCACAGTGTATAGGTATACTGTATATTGTGGGGCACAGTGTAGCGGTATACTGTATATTGTGGAGCACAGTGTAGAGGTATACAGTACATTGTGTGGCACAGTGTATGCTATGTGTATAACATAAACATATTTCACAAGAAAACGTACAATTACTTGGCTCGGCCCTTGGGGATCTCGGACGCCATTTCAACACTTTGGTCGGGGGCTCGGCGGAGCTGATGTTGTGTTTTATCCTAATGAGAAAGATTTCATAATAAGAATTTGGAGAAGGGGCAGAGGGATAGCAGAGCAGGGAGAGGCTGGTGCTGCTAATAGGGGGCTCATACCATGGGGGAGTAATAAAGCCCACCATAATACCCCCCATAGAAATAATTCTCCTTATAATGTGACAGTGCAAAAAATACCCCCATAGTGCCCCCATAATGTGCCAGTATAAATACCCCTATATAGTGCCCCCAGTAAATGCCCCATAGTGCTCCACACCCTCCTTCCTCCTAGTGCCCCCCATAATGTACCAGTATAAAATGCTCCAGTAGAACCCCTCAGTGTCCACCATAATTTGCAAGTATAAAATACCCCTTCTTAGTGCCCCCTGTAGATGACCCCATAGTACTCCTCTCCCCCTTCCCCATAGTACCCACCACAATGTGTCCCAGTATAAAATTGTACTGTACAGAGCGCCCATATAAAATACACCTTCTTTGTGGCCTCAGCAGATGCCCCTATAGTGCCCCTAATCATGTGCCTGTATTAACCGCCCATTATGTGCCTGTATTAATAACAGCCCCCTATGTGCCAGTATTAATAACACCCCCCCCATGTGCCAGTATTAATAACAGCCCCCCCCCATGTGCCAGTATTAATAACAGCCCCCCCATGTGCCAGTATTAATACCAGCCCCCCCATGTGCCAGTATTAATAACAAACCCCCATGTGCCTGTAATAATAACAGCCCCCCATGTGCCAGTAATAACAGCCCCCCATGTGCCAGTAATAATAACAGTCCCCCATGTGCCAGTAATAATAACAGTCCCCCCATGTGCCAGTAATAATAACAGTCCCCCCATGTGCCAGTAATAATAACAGCCCCCCCATGTGCCAGTAATAATAACAGCCCCCCCATGTGCCAGTAATAATAACAGCCCCCATGTGCTAGCAATAATAGCCCCCCCATGTGCCAGCAATAACAGCCCCCATGTGCCAGTTATAACAGCCCCCCCCCTGTGCCAGTAATAACAGTCCCCCTGTGCCAGTAATAACAGCCCCCCCTGTGCCAGCATTAACAGCCCCCCCATGCCAGTAATAACAGCCCCCCGTGCCAGTATTAACAGCCCCCCCTGTGCCAGTATTAACAGCCCCCCTTTTGCCAGTATTAACAGCCCCCCGTGCCAGTATTAACAGCTTTGCGCCACATTTAATTTTTACTGAGATTTGGATTGAGGTCAATTTGACTTTGGTTCACTCAACACTAGTTCACATACAGTCCAAGATATGCTTGATCTCATACTCTGCTCTGTCAGAGAGAAAATTAGATCTCAATACATTTCAGTAAAGGTAGCGTTAATTTTGTTTTGTCCAATACAGATTTGTATCTTATTGCATATCTATGAGTTTGTATATGGTGGAGCAATGAGCTGATAGGATCACGTGCTCCAAGAAGCCCAGACCTGACTCCTCCTCATGCAGTTCTGATGTCTCCAGCTCTTCAGTTATCCTACAGCACAATACAGGGTTTCAGATGACAGCTGCTCTCCAGACATCAGAGCTACAATGAGGAAGAACCACCACATTGTCTGCATTGTACTGGTTCTCTGCTCAGGTAATGAGGAATAGGCATGTAGTGCAGAAAATATGACAAAGTAATGATGACAGTACAACTTTGCATGTAGTAATAGTTCTGTCTGTGATAAATGTCAGCTAGTTAACAGAAGGAGTGATTATGGATGTGATCTTTTCCAGGACAAGTTGTTGGAGACTCCATTAAGTCAATGAATGCTCAGACATTTACTGAAGAAGGCCAGGAAGTCACTCTCTCCTGCTCCTATACAACCACATATCCCTCTGTATATCTGTACTGGTACCGTCATTATTCTGGATCAGCTCCACAATTTATATTATATAAAGCCAATAAAGGCTCTGCTAGTAATGCTGCTCCATTTGCTGGGGAGAGATTTATATCTGAGGTGACATTAAACTCTACAGAGCTGGTTATCAGTGATGTGAAGACGGAGGACTCAGCCACCTACCTCTGCGCTCTGCAGGCAGCACAGTGTCACACATCTAACCTCTCATCCTACAGAAACCTCATTCTCTATAGATAAAGAACAAAAGAACACAAACTCTTTCTATAGGTTGTTTTCATCACCTATTTAGATCCTTAAGACTGTTGGTAATAACCAAAGGATGAGAGGGGGGGGGGGGGGGGACCCCTACCCACACTGGCCCATACTTAAACATCCCAAATAAGGACACTGACCACGTTCTTTCTTTTAACCTTTCTTTATTGTTGGGTGGTAGTCGGCCACAGCTATATCTCTTTTATTCATCCAAAAACGGCAACAGTATAAAAACCGTGCGATCCGCCAGCCGCTGGACTCCCAACGGGCAGATTTCGCCAAACCCATCATTAATAACTTTTAAGTTACAGTAACTTGCCGCCAGCTGTGACTTATAAAATTCCTCAAGCCCGCACACAGCCTCCCTGAGAACAGAACACACAGACAAACAGCAATATAAATTAACATTAAAACTTCCAAATACAGGAAACAAAAGGGAGGGAGGGTGGGGACACCTCGCTTCCGATAAAGAGGAAGAGGATAGGCGGGGACAGCACATAAGTACCCTCCTGCTACCCGCCCCCGCTTCCTGCTGTGCACTAGATTAACCCCTTAACTACTCCCACAAACTGAACTCTAAATCTAGGGCCATACAGGTGCCCTAAGGAGATAGAAAGGGAGGGGGGGAGACCCACAGTCCCTGTCTACCCTCCCTAAACAGTCGGGCAGCCACCAGACTGTTGGTAATAACCAAAGGATGAGAGGGGGGGGGGACCCCTACCCACACTGGCCCATACTTAAACATCCCAAATAAGGACACTGACCACGTTCTTTCTTTTAACCTTTCTTTATTGTTGGGTGGTAGTCGGCCACAGCTATATCTCTTTTATTCATCCAAAAACGGCAACAGTATAAAAACCGTGCGATCCGCCAGCCGCTGGACTCCCAACGGGCAGATTTCGCCAAACCCATCATTAATAACTTTTAAGTTACAGTAACTTGCCGCCACGGAGGAGACCTGCCCTCAAACAGGGCTCCGACCACCACCCAACAAGAACAGGGCTTGCTCAATCCCATCCTGAAGTCCAGAAAGGAAGATATCCAGTCCAATATCAGTCAAATGGACACCGTCAGGCCTCATTAAAGAACGGTTGTCCCCTTCCAACTGGCGGTGCCGAACAACCACACCCCCCCGGGACCGGACAAAACGGGAAACTCGCAAATTCAACGTCCGCCTGCACCTTTCTATAGCCTCCCCGTCCCTGTCACCGTGCCAAACCACCCGCGGAACAATTTCAGACCACACCAACACTACCTCCCTAAAGAAGGACGGGAACCTCTCCAAATCTGACCGCATCAGGGTCAACAGTTCCAGCAAGGGAACGGAACCAATGTCATTGCCCCCAGCGTGAACAACCAGGACCACCGGGCCCACGGCTTGAACGCCAATCTCCACCACCTGCGAGAGGAGATGCGACCACCGGAGGCCACGAATACCCCTCCATGACACTTCCACGTCTCGAAAACCGAGCGATCTCCCGCCAGGCCTACATTCGGCTCGCTGCGCCGCCCAAAAAACATAGGAATGGCCGATCAACCACACCGCCGGCCTGCCCGAACCTGCAAGAAAAAACTGTCAGAACGGAAAATAGCACTAGAAACATTGACAAATAAAAAAAAAATTCATTTTTTTTTTTTTTTTCTTTTTTTATAACAAAAGGTCCGGTCTAATGTACCGTGCAAAACAGGCCGATTTCCATCTACCTATCCTCATAATCTCCGATTCAGGTAGACCCGCCCTGGCAGCCTCAGTAGCAGCCCCAATACGAAAAGAATGAGTCCCAAATTCCTTGGGATCGGCACCACATAAAGCCAAACAAGACTTGAAAACCGAAACAAACTGAAATTTGGTAAGGGGGGAGCCGTCCGCATGCGCAAAGAAATTGCAACCCGCAGAACGCAAAGAACTATACTGTGATATCAGATGAACCGGGCATGACACACCAGGAACCGGGTGGAGGGGAATCCAGGCGCCCCTCCCAAATTGGTCCGTCTTTGAACGCCGGACCCGGATCCTAAGCGAATCATTACCCAGGACAACATCATCACTAGAAAGCCCCCCCGGTTTACGACAGGAAGGGGCAACCAACTCGCTGACCCTAAGGGCCGCAAAAAAGGCCAAACTAAAACTGCCTGAAAACAGGGCCACCTCAAAGGGAGATGAGCAAACCTGGGGAAGCAGGGAAATAAGCTTGCCGAGTAAGCCAAACGAGACCGGCCGTCGACTCTCTCGGGAAACATATTTCTTCCTCCAACCCTTTAAAGCCTGCCGAATAACGAAATGCTTGGTAACATCCGACCATCCCCGCAGCTTAAAGTGAAACGCAATGCCCGATAGACGGCGCTGCGCAACCGCTGCAGAAACCCGCAAGGACCGCAAATACAACAGCCACTCCACAGTCACCTCCAGCCGCAGATCATCCCTAGCGCCAACATCTCGTTCACCCACAATCCCCCACCATTGAACCCATGAATTACCGTGAGTCTGCCAGGTAGCAGGGGAAACCGAGGATCTGACCAGCGACATCAGCTGCTGTCCACCAAATCCCACAGGTGCGGGGGGCATTCCCGGCCCTCCCGTTCCGCTTCCGGGAGAAAGGATCGGAATTCCTGCCAACGAAAACGGGAAAGAGCATCAGCAACCTTATTTTCAACACCCGGAACATGACGGGCCCTAAAATAAACATTCAATGCAAGACAGCGAAGAACCAAGTAACGCAGTAGAGACAAGACAGGAAGAGAAGAGGAGGATAAGCTGTTGACACAATACACCACTCCCAGGTTGTCCGTCCAAAAAGACACATGTTTGTTGGACAACCTGTCCCCCCACAGCTCCACCGCCACGATAATGGGGAACAACTCGAGCAGAGTAAGGTTCTTACACAACCCCGAGGACCGCCACGACTCAGGCCACTCAGCAGCGCACCAGTCCTTCCCCAGAATGGTCCCGAATCCACGAGACCCCGACGCATCAGAAAACAAAGACAACTCAGCGTTAGACATTTCCCTGGACATGTAACACGTGTGACCATTGTAGGACAGCAAAAAGGACCTCCAGACCCCCAAGTCCTCTTTCAGGGACTTGGAGAGCCGGATGTGGTGCTGCGGAGATTTAACACCCCGTGTGGCCAAGGAGAGGCGACGGGCGAAAACCCGGCCCATGGGCATAACCCGGCATGCAAAACACAACAGACCTAACAGGGACTGAAGCTGCAACAAGGTAACCTTCACCACCGATAGGAAACCATCAATCAACCCCAGAAGCTTCTGCAACTTCTCCGGCGGCAACCTGAAAACCATATCCAACGTGTCAATCTCAATGCCCAAAAACGACAGCCGTGTGACCGGGCCCTCAGTCTTCTCACTCAAAATGGGAACCCCAAATTGCGCCATCCTCTCCAGAAAAACAGTTAACAGGGATAGGCAACCACCACCACTGCCAGGGGAAACAAAGAGAAAATCGTCTAAATAATGCAAAACTGACGTAGAACCAGACTCATAACGAACGACCCACTCCAGGAAAGACCCAAACATTTCAAAATAATGGCAAGAAATAGAACAACCCATAGGGAGGCACGTGTCGTAATAAAAAAGGCCATCAACACAACAACCCAACAAGTGGAAACAATCCGGATGAACCGGAAGAAGCCGAAAAGCCGATTCGATATCCGACTTAGCCAGCAGGGCCCCCTTGCCCGCATCCCTGACCAACGCAACCGCCCTGTCAAAGGACACATAAGACACAGATGCATCCTCCGGAGAGATGCCGTCATTAACCGACGAACCCTTAGGGTAAGAGAGATGGTGGATCAACCTGAACTTGCCTGGCTCCCTTTTGGGGACCACGCCCAACGGGGAGACCCTCAGATTAGGAAACGGCAATTCAGTAAACGGGCCCCGGACCCTACCCAGAGAAACTTCCTTACCGACCTTTTCCCTGAGAACCTCGGGGAGATCACGGGCCGATTTCAGGTTATCCGCAAAATACGGGAACCGGTTCAGAATAAAAGGGATGAAAAAACCAAACGAAAAATCAACACGGAGCTGAGCAGCCGCCTGCCTATTGGGGTACCTGTCTAGCCAGGGGCCCATCTCTGCTACGCTCACCGGGGTCCTTCTGAGCCCCATGCTCGAACTGCTTGGACAGCTTAACTGGGGGGCGGGAGCATTTATTAGCCGGGTGGGAACCACCACAGGCCGAGCACTCGTGCTTGAATCTGCACAACCCTGCGAACCTGCAGTTGCCTTCATTAAATAACCAGCACGATCCGGATCGGCGGACGGCCACCGGTCCCGGGGAAGGAGATCCCCCTGAACCAGCGGCCGCCCCTGGAAAGGGGGCTGGTCTCTGTGACACCATCAATCTCAGCCACACATCTGTGGCCTTAACCCCCCAACCTATCTCCGGCTGCAAACCCAAACGGCGCCTAAATTCCTCATCATAGCGCCACCATGCGCTACCCCCATGGGACTTGTAGGCACTATAAATGATGTCCTGATAAACAAACAACTCAGAACAGCGCTCGGGGTGACGCTGACCCATAATGCAACCCAACACCGAAAAAGCCTGCAACCAATTGTTCATGGTTCTGGCAACTTTGGGCCTCCGCTCATACGGCTTGTCCGAAAAACGCCTCTCCTTGTCAACAGTATGTTGATCCACTGATATGAGAGACCAAATATCCACATAATGGTTATCCCAAATTTTCTCCTGGACGGACTCGTCCAAATGGGCACCCAAAAGACTAACCCCACAAAAACACGATTCTTTATGCACCCCCGCTAACACAGGAGCTGGCTTAGCAGGAGGCGGCGGAAGGGACAGGTCAGCAGTAGGCTGCAAACGATCGACCAACAATTTTAACAGTGTAGCCATATCAGAACCCCCACCACCCGCCCCCCATGCACCCGTAAATTGGTACTCACCGGACGGAGGCGGTATTGGCGCTACCGCGGGACCAGGCACGGGAACCTCAGGCTGTAAAGAAGGTGCCAGAACCAGGCTCTGAGCCCTGGAAGACCGACCAGACGTCCGCCTATTGCGCTGGACACGCACACGCCGCACAGACTCCCCAGACGCGGCAACGGACCCCTCCGAGGACGACGGGGACCGCCACCTTGAGGATCTGGATCGCCTGCTCCATGCTGAGTCACCAGACCTGCGACGCGACCGGTGCCTGTGGGATCCATGGCGCCTTCGGCTCTCATGAGAGGAGGATGAAGAGCTGGACCTTCCCCTGCGGGCACGTGACCGTTCGGGCGCAGGAGGGGGAGGAGGTACGAGTGGCTGAGACAGTGCAGTGATAGGGGAAAAAAGCACTTCAGCACCACTAGGGGTCACTGCAGGCATCATGGCCAGTGAAGGAGCAACAGAACTAACTCCCGGCTGCTGCTCAGTAATAGCAGGGGGCAGAGTGATTTGAGTGGAAGGGGGGGTAGGGGGGAGACTCTGGGAAGAATGGCTGCTACCCTGTGACCCCATCCTGCTGCCTGCACGTACACCTAAACTTCCACTGACCTCGTGTGAGGAGGGAAGAGCCTGGGGCTGGGAGGGGGGAGGAAGGGGCGGAGCTACCGCCCTCTGCACAGAGCCGGCAGCCAGAAGCTCCAGCGATCCTGCAGCAGCACAGATACGGGAGCCCAAGGTAAGCTGAGAAGGAGGGGGGCTATGGCCGAGACGTACGGGGGGGCGGATAAGCCGGGAGGACCGCCTGCCCTCCGCAGGAGCAATCGGGACATCACATGGCTGCATCGGAAACACCGCAGCCGGCGCACTGACAGAAGGAGGTGAGGGGTCAGGGGAACCCAGACTACACAAAAACGAGCGCAGCCACCCCTCACCCCCCTCCGCCATGCGCGCCAACAAGACCTCCCTCAGACGGGCATCACCCGCAGCCATCGCAATCTCTTGTACAGACAGAGCGCAGGTGCAACTCACCAGGACACCTCGCTTCCGATAAAGAGGATAGGCGGGGACAGCACATAAGTACCCTCCTGCTACCCGCCCCCTCTTCCTGCTGTGCACTAGATTAACCCCTTAACTACTCCCACAAACTGAACTCTAAATCTAGGGCCATACAGGTGCCCTAAGGAGATAGAAAGGGAGGGGGGGAGACCCACAGTCCCTGTCTACCCTCCCTAAACAGTCGGGCAGCCACCACAAGTGACAAAATACTTGTAGAGTTCTACAGATGTAGCTGAGCTAAATATGCAACCTATATCCAGGGCTGGGGCAAGGTCCACCACCAACAGAGGCTGAGCTGCCCAAGTGCCCCCCCCCCCCCCCCAACTTGTGGAGTCTTTACTGAATACTGTTGTAATCACACATAAATATGCAGAGTTTAATGTACCAATTAACTATAGCTGTAAACAAATGCACAACCTCTTTAGATCCATATAAAGATAGAAATAAAGTGCACAAACAAGTCATATAAGACAATAACCACATAATCTTAATATAAATAAACATAATCCTGTCAACAAGACAGAATAAAAACTAGAAAGTTTTGCAGGGGTACGGGTAGATGGGGTGGTAGGACAAGGGCTGATGGGGGAAGCGGGGCTGGGTTCTATCATCTAACCCCCCTCCCCCCATCAGCCCTCGACCCCCCCATCTACCCCACCAGACATTTAGATGCTATTTATTCCTGCAGCTCTAATGCTCTGATGATCACTAATCAGTAGATGACTCAAGTCAAGCCACCCCCGCCATTTAGATATGATGGTTTGTTATTAATCATCATCCACCCCAACACACCCCCCTGCGTACAGCGCGTCATGGCAAAGTGCGCGCTGTACACAGCCAGTCAGGCAAGCGACTGAGCAGAGATCAGAGCAGTGGAGGCGCGGCAGCGGCAGCGACGTGGTCAGTGGCCTGCCTGCCGCCCAGAGGCTGGGGAGATGGCCTACGCCCTGAGGCTGGAGCCTCCCCATCCTCTGTGTCGGCCTGGCCCTGTCTATATCTATTGTTTTAGTGATTTAGTGATTTCATTTAATAAGAATCCCTTGGTGGTTCGGTGTGTCTAAGTTCCAATATTATCTCTGGTGTTTCATTGATCTTACTAATACTATTTCTTCAGAAATGGGTTTGAAGAAAGACCCGAATACACTGTTTTTCAGGTTTATGTTGTGCAGTTGTAAGACTGTGAACCGGGGAGGGACCCCCAGGATACAGCGAAGTCATGGAATAAGGAAAGCGACACGGACACCAGCTCCTGATGCAAAAACAGTAACTTTACTGAACAGGGGAATAAACAGTAGTATTAACAGTAATGACAACCGTGGTTGCAGAGAGTATATATCACATATATATCAAATACAATAAACACCTCATGTCACATTCCTTTCTCTTGCCCCCAAATGACACTGTTCACGTGCCCTGAATACTCCCAGCCTAGATGCTGGAGTGGCCTTGTAGTGTAGCAACAGTGGAGTGTCCAGAATACCCTATACCCCAGGCTCAGAGTCACAGTACCAGCCCAAATGAACAACCGTACCCAAAGCAGCATACACAACAGAGCCCGCAAGTAGATACTGTGCCGCAGGGTAATGGACCTGACCGCTGGCGCACACGGCAGAGCCTACAAGTCAATAACCGTGGTTGCTCCAAACCGACAGCAAGTCCCTGCCACAACATGTGATCCTGCAGAACCTGTACTCTGACCCTCTGTTCCGATCAGCTTCCTGACGCCGATACTCATTCCTGCGAACAGAATCCGGATCCACACGGTTCTCTCATGCAGCTCACAAAATGGCGGACTTCTTCTTCTCCAAGCTGAGCAACTCCACCTCTCCTGGTAACTCCAACCGTTCCACGGCTCTTCCAGCCTTCTGGGACCCAGTCCTCTCTCTCTCTCTCTCTCTCTCTCTCTGGGAAGCCTTCTGGATCGCTGACCCTGGCCTGGTCCTTATCCGATGGGGACTTACACCAACTCGCAGGTCCTTCCATCCACCATGAGGCTTCACAGGGTCTGTAACCACATTCCACGGTTCAACTGACCTTCCGGGAACCGATCCTTTCTCCTTTGGCAACATCTGCATTGCTGACAGGCATCAGTCACTTCTGACAGTCACTTTGTCCACTCCAAGTCCCACAGACCTGAGGATGGCACTGGATCCTGTGTTCAGACTCAGCACAAGCATGTCTCCTCATGTCACCATTTCCTGCTCAGTCTTGCACACAGCATGAGTCATCATCTGTTTTGCATATCTAGATCCGGCAATAACTTTGCTGTGTGGGGAAACAGTCATGACAGTCTCAGAAACAGCATTCAAGAATCAGTGGCTGTTTCTCCATCTTACACATTGACAGCAGGGAAGTAAGTACCATAGCGGCAGACCATGTTACTGCTATGGGGCCCAGAGCAAGAGGGGGCCCAGTCTTAGTTGGGATTATCTCCACTTCTACTGGAGGTAACTTGGTCAGGACCAGAGATAGCCTTGCAGTTCGTCCGGCGGTCGGTTCACGGCGAACTTCACATGTTCGCCGAACATGCGAACATATGGCGATATTTGCACCTGCTATATTCTTTTACATTGTAAAGAACTTTGACCCATGACACATCCATCAGGTGGTACAGGACAGCCAATTGAAAAGTTTCAGCACATGGACATACCCCCTACCTTATAAATAGACATTCAGTCTTTTGTCAGTGTGGAGCAGGGACAGACTGTTAGGGACACAAATCGCTAGCTAATAGGTCCACAAAAGTCCTTTTAAGGACTGGTATAGGTGTGCAGTACATAGGGGTGTAATACACTTATAATATACTTTCTAACATAGAAAGCATATTATAGTGGATTTGTATTGTGCAGAAGTTGTGTGCGGTTCTGCAGCGATACCACAGCTACACAGGGTGTCAAACGCAATTACAAAAAAAAATATTATAACTGGGGTGAAATACCAGTTGCCCCCCAAAAAAAACTGATAGAAGCGGGGTGTTATATGCCAATATTATACTTTCTTTATAGTGTATTTGGGTATTGCAGCATTTGTTTGCTGTTTTGCTGCATTCCCTCTGCTACACACAGAGACAAACGGTACTGGAAAAAAATTATAACTGGTGTGATATACCAGTGGCCCACCAAAACAACTGATAGAAGTGGGGTGTTATATACCAATATAATTTCTTTATAGTGTATTTGGGTACTTCAGCATTTGTTTGCTGTTTTGCTGCGTTCCCTCTGCTACACACAGTGACCAACGGTACTGGAAAAAATAATTATAACTAGTGTGATATACCAGTTGCCACCCAAAAGAACTGATTGGGGTCATTTAAAAAAATGACAGACAGAAGAAGAGGCAGGCCCTTCCGCAGGGCTGGTAGGGGTTGGGCAGGAGCACCAGGCCAGAGCCTAAGTGGGAAGTTGCAGAAGGTGCGTGCGATTACGTCAAAGGACGCACCAGACTTGGTTGAGTGGCTCACTCAGCATTCCGCTTCTGTACCCTCCTCATCCTCTCTATCTGCACCCTCTTCTCTCTCTGCTGTGTGCACCCCCAAAGATACCACCACCACCATATCCCCTCCTCTCAAGTCAGAGGAATTATTTTTAGATCCATTCCAAGACATTTCCGATGCTCAGCCATTCTTGGCATTAGATCAGGAAGAGGCGGTAGCAACAGCCACCACCCAGCAGACTGACAACAGTACCTAGATCAGCCCAAAGAGGTTAGTCCCCTCTGTTGCTGCCTACTCCAAGATCTCTAATGTTAGTGGTGGGGAAGGTGACGATGATGACATTTCGATGGACGTCACGTGGGTGCCCACAAGAGAGGAAGAAGAGGGGCGTTCAGAGGGAGAGATGGAGCAGTAGATAGGGAGGAGAAGCAGGCAGAACTTACATTGCACAGGAGGCAAAAAGCAGACTGCAAATGTATCAGAAGTGTGCCATCTACCATGCACTGTCACATCTGGCGCTCCAAGGACGCCGACACATGGCTCCACAGTGTGGGCTTTTTTAACGTGTCCGCTGCTGACAATACTGTTGCCATCTGCAGCCTTTGCTGTCAATGTATAAGTCGCAGTAAGCCAAACACTCACCTAGGGACGACTACCTTAAGACAGCACCTGGCCTCCCATCACTGAGCCCAGTGGGAGCAACGCCATCAGAACGCACAAAGCCACACTCCCGGCGTTGACCGCCCTGCCTTTTCTCCTTCTCCTCTCTCCTCCCAATTGTTCTCCACTCCACCTTCCACCGTGCCATCCTCGCATTTATTTGGCAAAAGGCAGGCTTCCGTGGCCCAAATGTTTGAGCGTAAGAAGATGATGATGCCGGATAACCCTCTTGCCCAACGGCTGACCGCTGGCTTGTCGGAACTGCTAGCCCGCCAACTACTGCCATTTAAACTGGTGGACCCGGAGGCCTTTAGAAAATTTGTGGCCATTAGAACACCACAATGGAAGGTCCCCGGAAGGAAATATTTCTCCCAGAAGGGCATACCAGAGCTATATGGCCACGTTCAGCGGCAAGTGAATGTATCTCTGGCACACAGTGTCAGTGCCAAGATACATCTGACCACAGACACGTGGACTAGCAAACACGGGCAGGGAAGGTACATAACTTTTACTGCCCACTGGGTAAACCTTCTGACTGCCGTCAAGCATGCAACCCGTGGCACCCGTGTAGATTTGCTGTTACCGCCACGGATTGCATGAAGGCCTGCCTCTTCTTTTCCTCCTCCTACTCCATCCTCCCTCTCCTCCTCGGCTGACTCCTCTTTTTCCGCTGCTACCATCTCTTCCGCTGCACCCCCCAAGATCCGAATCCCCAGAACCTATTTGAAGTGCCAGGTGAGACGTTGCCATGCTGTGCTGCATATGTTATGCCTGGAAGCCAAGAGCCACACCGGTCCTGCACTCCTTTCAGCTTTGCGTTCACAGGCAGATCAGTGGCTTACCCCGCTCAATTTGGTAGTTGGTAAAGTGGTGTGCGACAACGGTGCCATTCTGCTGAGCGCGCTGAAACAGGGCAAAATGACACACGTGCCGTGCATGGCACACGTCCTGAACTTACCGTATTTTTCACCCTATAAGACGCACTTTTTCCCCCCAAAAGTGGGAGGAAAATGGCAGTGTGTCTTATGGGGCGAATGCTGCTATTTTTACACTGATACACCGCCGACCGCAAGCTGCACAGGTAGGAGGCAGGGCAGGCGGGCACTGGCAGCGTAACTTCCTACGTCACGTGCCTGCTCTGCCCACTTTATGAATGAAGCCGGCGACGCAGGCACGTGGCGTAGATAGTTACGCTGCCAGTGCCCGCCCGCCCTGCCTCCTGCCTCCAGCCTGCTATGATTGTAAGTAAAGGCTGCTGGATCGAACATATTTATTGTTAAACATTGCCTGCCTGCAGTTAAAGTAGATAGCATTGGTACAGTGAGCGGGGCCCAGTGCAATAGTATACAATGACTGCACTGGGCCCCCGCTGCTATTTATAAACTAGTGTAGATGCCAGCCCCCACCCCCTGTATTGGGGGTAATTCACAGTGGCTGACACTGTTATGGAGGGGATCTGTGGATGTCAAATAGCATAAGATGCTATTTATCTGTCATCCACAGATCCCCTCATAGCAGTGTTATGCCATCCACAGATGCCCCCATAACAGTGCCATCCACAGACGCCGGCATAACAGTGTCAGCCACAGACCCCCATAACAGTGCCATCCACAGACCCCCATAACAGTGCCATCCACAGACCCCCATAACAGTGCCATCCACAGACCCCCATAATGTGTCATTCACAGGCTACCATTAGTTCAAAGCACACCAAAAGCACACCTTTTGGTTCAAAACATATTTTTTCTTATTTTGCTCCTCAAAAACCTAGGTGCTTCTTATGGGCCAGTGCGTCTTATAGGACGAAAAATACGGTAGTCGTGCAGCGATTTGTTGCCAAATACCCCGGGGTCCAGGACGTCTTGCGGCAGGCCAGGAAAATCTCTGGCCATTTCAGAAGATCTTACACGGCCATGGCTCGCCTTGCTAACATTCAGCAGCGACACAACCTGCCTGTCAAACGTCTGATTTGGGACTGCCTGACACAATGGAACTCCACCTTGTATATGCTTGATAGGCTGCTCCAGCAGAAATGTGCAGTTAATGACTACCTGTACGAACTCTGCAGCAGGACAGGTTCTGGGGAGCTTTTTTTTTTTTTCACAGCGCCAGAGGCTGCTCATGCGTGACACATGCAGACTTCTGCGGCCATTTGATGAGATCACCAAACTGGTCAGTCTCAGCCAGGGCACCATCAGTGACATCGTACCTTACGCCTTCTTTCTGGAGTGTGCATTGCGTTGTGTCATTGATCAAGCAGTCAAGGAGCAGGAGCTGGAAGATGAGGAAGTCGCAATGCTGGATGAATTCCCGCGGGGGCTACTCCATCTGAGACAAGTCAACAACAGGAGTCTGAAGAGCAGTCAGAGGAGGATGGTGCCAGGGCGGAGGAGGAGCAAGAAGAGCATGCTTCAAATGTTTCTGGGATCCCTGGTGTTGTCTGTGGATGGGGGGAGGAGAACGAGGTCGACATTATCCTGGATGATGAGCAGGAGCCAGGCCACTCCACCGCTTCCAGTTTAGTGCAAATGGGGGCCTTCATGCTCCACTGCTTTAAGAGGGACTCCTGTATAAAAAGCATAAAGGGCAAGGACCGGTACTGGGTGGCAACGTACTTAGACCCCCGGTACAAAAAAAAAATGGCGGAAATGTTACCACCATCACAGAGGGCTGTCAGAATGCAGAACTTCCAGGCCTTGCTTTGAGAAATGCTGTATTCTGCTTTTGCGGGCGCTGGCAGAAGAATTTCCACTCACAGAGAAACAGTTGCGGGTACCAATCTAATAGTGCCGGCAAGAAGAGGGCGGTTTGAAGATGTGTTGTCACTTCGGATATGAGATCATTCTTGCAGCCAACCCATCGACAGCCTTCCTCCGGATCCAGCCTCAGGGAATGCCTAGACTGACAGGTGTCCGACTACATCGGGTTAACGGCCGATGTGGATGCTCTGAGAAGCAATGAACCCCTGGACTACTGGGTGGGCAGGCTTAACCTGTGGCCAGAGCTGGCACAATTTGCCATAGAACTGTTGGCTTGCCCCTCGTCCAGTGTCCTGTCCGAAAGGATGTTCAGCGCAGCAGGCGTGATCGATAAGCGCACTCGCCTAGCTCACGACAGTGTGGACTACCTCACATTTCTAAAAATGAATGAGGCAAGGATCTCGGAGGAATTCAACACATGTGACGAGTCGACCATATTTGAGTGAAATTCCTCATGACAGCCCACAAATATCCGCCACCACCCAGAACAAATCATGGTCCCTGTCTTAGGTAAATACAGCAGCATAAAAGGCCTTTTATGTCCGTTGAATGCCTAATTTTTGGGGCCTGTACTGGCCAACAGTTACATATTTATCCTGTGACCGCCTAATGTACCTCCAACACAGAATCCAAAGTTCTTTGCTGTCAGGTGAACGCCTATTGGCTAATTTTTGGGGCCTGTACTGGCCAACAGTAACATTTTAATCCCGTGGCCGCCTAAAGTCCCTCCAGCCACAGAATCCTACAAAATTCTTGATCATGCTGAGTTAGGCCGAGCTATGTGTTTGACTTAAACTACACCGTAAACTTAACATCTTCCTGCTGCTGTTGTCATCATCATCCTTTGTAGCTATGTGAAGGTCTCATACTACACCGTTACCTTTACCTGCGGCTGTTGTCCATATCAAGCTGATTTCTGATGTGTAGTCCTTATATTACACTGTTAACATATACCTACTACTGCTGTCTGTCCGGACCCTGCTGAGTTTTCCCCTGGACTAAAGGGTCCTTACTGCTAAGTTCTCTGTTAAAATCACACCAAAACATAAAATTATTAAAAAACTAAAGGAAACGTAATAACTGAAAATAACTATTTAGTTAAAAAAATAATATAAATAAATTTTCTCTATGGCAATTTTTGAAGGTCTTCCTGCAGATCCATTAACTCTTCCAGGTCCTTCTTATGCATGCTTTCAAATTGATGCAGCTTTGCCGTGGCTTTCTGCAGCTTTGACGTGGCTTTCTGCATCTGGTCCCATATTGCCCTCACCGCTTTCAGGTGATCCTCCTTTATTTTATTTTTTTATTACTGTTTTGGAAAAATAAATAAAAAATTTGTTACAATTAGGAATTCGAGTCAATTATTGCATTTTGTGGAGTATTTGGTTTAGTGCTGACGATTTACATCTAAATTGTTATGTATACAATATTTACTATAATTATATATTATGTTATTTAGTGACAGTTTGCTAGAGTATAATGTTGAGTTTTTGGTTATTTAATATTAGTTTTTGTAGATATAGTTATTGTGCAGTGCTGTTGTTTTATATTATATTACTGTAGTTTGTGTTGTCTCATCATTGTTGGCCCTTGTATATTCTTCATGACCTGCTCTATAATAGTATGGAACCGGTAATTACTATCTATTACAAAAAAAATTGAAATTGAAATTTAGAATATTAATTATTTCCCTTTACATGACCATGAAGGTAAAAAATGGGCCTGGGGTTGGTTCCAATCTACCTTCCTTCATACCCCTTTCCCATCGCCACTTCTCAGAGTGGGAGATATTTTACATACTGCCCCTAAAGCCTTACAAGATAGTCTTGCCACACACCTAAAGAACTCTGATATTAGACTGAGAGAATTGTACACAGACAATACTCCTCCTTCACTATATAAATTGAGAACGATGTTGGCAATTTCTTCCTCCCATACGCTCAATAATCCAATATATTTCATCAAAACGTACCTTTCCCTCCACATTTCTCTAGGAGACTTGATAAGACCACTAACATGGTTTGAAAGCCTGTTAGAAAACCCACAAAACCCCCAAAAAATCATATCGAAATTTTACAGCAGATTCAGATCCCACACCTCGAATGTCCTGCCTTCCTACATAAGCCAATGGGAGAAAGATCTAAAGCATACTTTCACAACTAAAGAGATTGACATCATCCTACAATCTCCACATAAATCTTCTAGATGCGTTTGTATTCAAGAGAACGGCTATAAGATTATGTCTAGTGATGGTACAAGACGCCAGACATCGTTTCTAGATATTCAAGCTCTGGATGCGATAAATGTTGGAGATGCCTATCAGACAGAGGCTCCTTCATACATGTATGGTGGAATTGCCCCAACCTTTTTGCTTGGTGGGAGAGAGTATTTCAAATAGCCAATCATACAGACGTGGACAAAATTGTTGGTACCCTTTGGTCAATGAAAGAAAAAGTCACAATGGTCACAGAAATAACTTTAATCTGACAAAAGTAATAATAAATTAAAATTCTATAAATGTTAACCAATGAAAGTCAGACATTGTTTTTCAACCATGCTTCAACAGAATTATGTAAAAAAATAAACTCATGAAACAGGCATGGACAAAAATGATGGTACCCCTAGAAAACACAGAACATAATGTGACCAAAGGGACATGTTAATTCAAGGTGTGTCCACTAATTAGCATCACAGGTGTCTACAACCTTGTAATCAGCCATTGGGCCTATATATATGGCTCCAGGTAATCACTGTGTTGTTTGGTGATATGGTGTGTACCACACTCGACATGGACCAGAGGAAGCAAAGGAAAGAGCTGTCTCAAGAGATCAGAAAGAAAATTATAGACAAGCATGTTAAAGGTAAAGGCTATAAGACCATCTCCAAGCAACTAGATGTTCCTGTGAGTACAGTTGCACATATTATTCATAAGTTTAAGATCCATGGGACTGTAGCCAACCTCCCTGGACGTGGCCGCAGGAGGAAAATTGATGACAAATCTAAGAGACGGATAATCCGAATGGTAACAAAAGAGCCTAGAAAGACTTCTAAAGAGATTCAAGGTGAACTTCATGCTCAAGGAACATCAGTGTCAGATCGCACCATCCGTCGTTGTTTGAGCCAAAGTGGACTACATGGGAGACGACCAAGGAGGACACCATTGTTGAAAACGAATCATAAAAAAGCAAGACTGGAATATGCCAAACTACATGTTGACAAGCCACAAAGCTTCTGGGAGAATGTCCTGTGGACAGATGAGACAAAAATCGAAGTTTTTGCCAAGGCACATCAGCTGTATGTTCACAGACGAAAAAATGAAGCATATCAAGAAAAGAACACTGTCCCTACTGTGAAACATGGAGGAGGCTCTGTTATGTTCTGGGGCTGCTTTGCTGCGTCTGGCACAGGGTGTCTTGAATCTGTGCAGGGTACAATGAAATCTCAAGACTATCAAGGAATTCTAGAGAGAAATGTACTAGCCAGTGTCAGAAAGCTTGGTCTCAGTCGCAGGTCATGGGTCTTGCAACAGGACAATGACCCAAAACACACCGCTAAAAACACCCAAGAATGGCTAAGAGGAAAAAATTGGACTATTCTAAAGTGGCCTTCTATGAGCCCTGACCTCAATCCTATTGAGCATCTTTGGAAGGAGCTGAAACATGCAGTCTGGAAAAGGCACCCTTCAAACCGGACACAACTGGAGCAGTTTGCTCATGAGGAGTGGGCCAAAATACCTGCTGAGAGGTGCAGATGTCTCATTGACAGTTACAGGAAGCGTTTGATTGCAGTGATTGCCTCAAAAGGTTGCGCAACAAAATATTAAGTTAGGGGTACCATCATTTTTGTCCATGCCTGTTTCATGAGTTTATTTTTTTACATAATTCTGTTGAAGCATGGTTGAAAAACAATGTCTGACTTTCATTGGTTAACATTTATAGAATTTTAATTTATTATTACTTTTGTCAGATTAAAGTTATTTCTGTGACCATTGTGACTTTTTCTTTCATTGACCAAAGGGTACCAACAATTTTGTCCACGTCTGTATATGCGGAGCAGATCTGGTTCCTTCACCAGAAATTGCACTCCTGAGTCTTCTTCCACCTGATCAAAGGATCTCTAACTGGGAACTTCTAAAACACTTGCTAGCTGCAGCAAGATTCCTAATTCCGAAGCTATGGCTTTCTACGGAAGTCCCTTCCATTAGCCAATGGTTATTGAAGGTTGACCAAATTCACAGGTACAAAGAAATCTCATCTTGGGAACTGATAAATTTCCAAAATTTCAAGAAGTTGTGGAGAGACTGGAAGGTGTATAGGAGCCTCCACGAATAGCTCCGAATCCATGCTCTAAGCTAGGATTTCTAAATCCAGTAGGTTGGGTTTCTGGATTCTTTCTACGAAGATCTTTTAACTCTGTTTAAGGTCCTTCATCCTTAATACCTGCACTCATCTGCCTTCTGCTCCCATACCAACTCATCCTTACATACTATGCTAACTCATTCCGGACAAAAAGTTAAATTTAACAAGATATGTGTAATTGAGTATGCTACTATATACATCTGTTAAGAGATACCCAGTGACGTTATTGTTACCATTTTTAGTTACTATTTACTTATACTAGTATCGTGAGGCTTGGGCCTCTACTTGTACTTTTAAAAAAATAAAAAATGGGCCTGGGGTAGAGAGGGTTAATGTTACTGAATACACTACGTGCAGAATTATTAGGCAAATGAGTATTTTGACCACATCATCCTCTTTATGCATGTTGTCTTACTCCAAGCTGTATAGGCTCGAAAGCCTACTACCAATTAAGCATATTAGGTGATGTGCATCTCTGTAATGAGAAGGGGTGTGGTCTAATGACATCAACACCCTATATCAGGTGTGCATAATTATTAGGCAACTTTCCTTTGGCAAAATGGGTCAAAAGAAGGACTTGACAGGCTCAGAAAAGTCAAAAATAGTGAGATATCTTGCAGAGGGATGCAGCACTCTTAAAATTGCAAAGCTTCTGAAGCGTGATCATCGAACAATCAAGCGTTTCATTCAAAATAGTCAACAGGGTCGCAAGAAGCGTGTGGAAAAACCAAGGCGCAAAATAACTGCCCATGAACTGAGAAAAGTCAAGCGTGCAGCTGCCAAGATGCCACTTGCCACCAGTTTGGCCATATTTCAGAGCTGCAACATCACTGGAGTGCCCAAAAGCACAAGGTGTGCAATACTCAGAGACATGGCCAAGGTAAGAAAGGCTGAAAGACGACCACCACTGAACAAGACACACAAGCTGAAACGTCAAGACTGGGCCAAGAAATATCTCAAGACTGATTTTTCTAAGGTTTTATGGACTGATGAAATGAGAGTGAGTCTTGATGGGCCAGATGGCTGGATTGGTAAAGGGCAGAGAGCTCCAGTCCGACTCAGACGCCAGCAAGGTGGAGGTGGAGTACTGGTTTGGGCTGGTATCATCAAAGATGAGCTTGTGGGGCCTTTTTGGGTTGAGGATGGAGTCAAGCTCAACTCCCAGTCCTACTGCCAGTTTCTGGAAGACACCTTCTTCAAGCAATGGTACAGGAAGAAGTCTGCAAGGTAAGAAAAACATGATTTTCATGCAGGACAATGCTCCATCACACGCGTCCAAGTACTCCACAACGTGGCTGGCAAGAAAGGGTATAAAAGAAGAAAATCTAATGACATGGCCTCCTTGTTCACCTGATCTGAACCCCATTGAGAACCTGTGGTCCATCATCAAATGTGAGATTTACAAGGAGGGAAAACAGTACACCTCTCTGAACAGTGTCTGGGAGGCCGTGGTTGCTGCTGCACACAATGTTGATGGTGAACAGATCAAAACACTGACAGAATCCATGGATGGCAGGCTTTTGAGTGTCCTTGCAAAGAAAGGTGGCTATATTGGTCACTGATTTGTTTTTGTTTTGTTTTTGAATGCCAGAAATGTATATTTGTGAATGTTGAGATGTTATATTGGTTTCACTGGTAAAAATAAATAATTGAAATGGGTATATATTTGTTTTTTGTTAAGTTGCCTAATAATTATGTACAGTAATAGTCACCTGCACACACAGATATCCCCCTAAAATAGCTAAAACTAAAAACAAACTAAAAACTACTTCCAAAAATATTCAGCTTTGATATTAATGAGTTTTTTGGGTTCATTGAGAACATGGTTGTTGTTCAATAATAAAATTAATCCTCAAAAATACAACTTGCCTAATAATTCTGCACTCGCTGTATGTAATGTATACAGAATTAGAATAATGTGTGCACATATTTAACCTCCTGGCACAGGGTAGTAACTAACTCCTCCTCAGAGTCTTCGTCAAGAGCTGGGGTGGGGATATCCTCCTCAGAAGGAGCTGTGGTGGTGGTGTCATGGCCTTTTGAGGGTCCTGGCTCTTCTCCAACATTGCCCACATCAGGTGGGGTAGTGGCGAGCACATTCTGGGAGGGGCCCGCCTGCTCATCCTCCTCCTACTCCTCTGTGGATACCTCCACCACATCCAAATCAGACCAGGAAACCCAGCGCTGCCGCCGGCACAAGGTTGGAATGGGAACCCCTGTAATCACACAATGTTCAAAATTAGACAAACAGCTCGGAAATCATAACAAATGCTAATTAAGGCTAGTTTCACACCAGCGGCATGGACCTCCAGAACAGACTGTACAGCCTGTTGGATCCGTCCTGCCGCTAGTGTATGTGTGGACCAGTACTACTGCTTGGGCCCCATTGACTATCATGGGAGCGGGACAGAGTTCCAGGGCCGGAACGACAAACCATGCCCAGATGCGGGCAGTATAAAACGTCGACATGACGGCATGGTTTGCAGAGTGCCGGACCCGGAACTTCACCCCCTCCCATGATAGTCAATAGGGCCAGAGCGGAAGTACAGGGCCAAAGGTACACTAGTGTCATGACCGATCCGCCAAGCTGTTCACCCGCCGAAACAGCCTGGCGGAGGTCCATGCCGCTAGTGAGAAACTAGCCTAAGTGGGGGATGTATGTAATGTAATAATGGACGGGGCCTTTTACTGTAATACAGAATGATGATTGCTGTTTATGTATATATATATATATATATATATATATATATACACACACGTACACACGTATATTTATCATTATGTGTGTTTGCAAAGTACGAAATCAGCCGGTTATATCATACATCACTACCGTGCGGTGTGGATAAATATATATATACACTCACAGTGAGGTAGAGATGTATGAGGTAAATGGATGATTTGCTAGGTGTCACACCAGGTAATAACTAAGTAATATTTTTTTACAGGTGTATATATACACAGTACAGATTGCTGGCGATAGAAAAAAAACAAAAAAAACATTGTACTTGGGCATACTGCCTTACTGAGCTCTGCGATCCAGTCAGGGTGCCTCCTCTTCAGGTCTGACTATTTTTTAAATATGGCCAGATCAGTGTGGGTGTGGTGAAACTTTTTTTCTAGAAGATCCTTGACCCCCTTGATAATATTCTGCTTCTATACCTGTTTCCGGCTATCATACCCCTTCTTCAACATTCGCTGCAGGATAAAGATGTAATTGCAATTTTTTTAAATACACGTATTAAGAATAAATGTCCTCAACAACACAGCAAATTATTTAATTGTCAGAAGGGGAAATATTAGATTTAATGTTACCAATATAAGATCAGATTGTATTCCTATTGTATGTGTATAGTGTGTGAGCAATCATATATTGGCCTGCTGAGCTGAGATCTACGGTACCCGTCTAGTGAAGTGACAGTACGTTATGGGGTGTACAGCTGGTTCGCTTTCCCAGCAATTACTGGTGGTCAGACAAAAAAATCATAATTCTCTAGACCAACAAGACATGAACAGTAATCTAAAGACTATGTGTGTCAGGAAAACGAATGTGCATGATATTTCTTTCTTGTGTTTACATCCATACAGTGCTGCCCATAATTATTCATACCCCTGGCAAATTTTTACTTAAAGTTACTTTTATTCAACCAGCAAGTCATTTTTTTGACGGGCAAATGACATAGGTGTCTCCCAAAAGATAATAAGACGATGTACAAGAGGCATTATTGTGGAAAAAAAAAAACATTTCTCAGCTTTTATTTACTTTTGAGCAAAAAATACAAGATGTTCCGGAGGAAAATCTCAGAGGAAGTGGTCGGAAGCCAAAAGTGATACCTGTGCTGGCCAGGAGGATAGTTAGGTGAAAAAGAATCCAAGGATCACCACCAAGGCCATCCTGGTGAATCTGGGCTCTGCTGGTGGCAATGTCTCAAGGCAGACAATCCAACGGACACTGCACACTGCTGGGTTCCACTTCTTCAGATAAGGCACACAAAGGCTCACTTGGCCTTTGCAAAAGCTAATCTGGACAAAGAAGACGACTTCTGGTCTTCTGTGTTGTGGTCAGATAAAACAAAAATTAAATTGTTTGGTCACAATGATGTTTCCTTCATTTGGCGTAAAAAAGGAGAAGCTTCAACCCAAAGAACACCATCCCCACTGTCAAACATGGTGGTGGGAACCTGATGCTTTGGGAAGGGGTTTCAGCCAATGGACCAGGGAACCTAATCACAGTAAACAGCACCATGAAAAAAGAGCAATACATGAGGATTCTCAACGACAACATCAGGCAGTCTGCAGAGAAACTTGGCCTTGGGCACCAGTAGACATTTCAGCATGACAATGACCCAAAACACACAGCAAAATTGGTGAAGAAATGGTTAGCAGACAACAACATTAACGTTTTGGAGTGGCCCAGCCAGAGTCCAGACTTGAATCCAATTGAGAATCTGTGGAGGGAGCTAAAGATGTGGGTGATGGAAAGAAGACCCTCCAACCTGAAAGATTTGGAGCTCATTGCTAAAGATGAATGGGCGAAAATGCCTGTGGAGACATGCAAAAAGCTGGTCTGCAATTATAGGAAGCGTTTGATTGCTGTAATAGCCAATAAAGGCTTTTCTATTGATTATTGAGAAGGGTGTGAATAATTTTGGACTAGACACTTTTTGCTCAAATGTAAATAAAAGCTGAGAAATGTTTATTTTCCACAATAATGAGATAACCTTTTGCGGATACAAAAGGGGGGACATGGTGTCAGGGAACACCCCCCCCCCCCCCCCACACACACACACACCTTGGTATGTGCAAGGGCATATTTGGATGTGAATGGGTTAAGTTTGTTTACTTACTTGCAATGTGTGCTGGGCTGAACTTGTCTTCATGGGCACGTGAAGATCTTAATTCGTCTTCTGGTAACGGTCAGCATGAGTTACCTGTAAGAGAAATAGATTTCAGTTACTTGCTGCACATACAGAAGTTGACAGCGAAGAATCCCCCAACCCCACCCCCCTTTAGGTTTTGTTTTCGTCACAGTGTTTATACAGGGTTATAGTCAGTCTTTGAGCGGACTAGTTTGGGTCTTAGACAAGGTTTTGGTTTTAATGAGTTCATATGATATAAATAATTTTGATTGTCTAAGAAAAGGTAACGTAAAAACACTGTGGCCTTTATATATCCCAAAACAATGTTAAATTTATAAGAATAAAATATCTTATTTTTTAATCTGACAGAGTCTCAGTCTCTTTTGTGTCTAATTTGGTTAGTGGTGGAATATGACACCATGCCTCTTGTACATCGTCTTATTATCTCTTGGGTGACACCTATGTCATTTCCCGTCAAAAAATTACTTACTGGTTGAATAAAAGTAACTTTAAGTCAAAATTTGACAGGGGTATGAATAATTATGAGCAGCACACAGTACATGCTACAGACAAAGTAATGTGATGTCAAAACAATTCTTATTTCAACAATCATGAATATCTAATCAAACTTGATAAAAGATGAAGTTATATGCATTGTGCAAATATATTCGCATATTAGTTAAGATTTGTGCACTCGCAAATATTTTATAACACTCTTGATTATTAAACAGATATTGTTCAAACTTGCATAAAAAGTGTAATCAAATACAGTAGTGTACTTACAGTTATCAGGAGTTCCTCCTCTTTTTCGCTGAATCCATTGGCCACTATTTTTCAATCTTCCAACTTTTGCAATGTTTGAAAAACGCGGTCAAGCACGCTAAGCCCCGCCCATAATATGCAAAAAAATTGCATAATGCGAATATCACGATACTGAGAATATTCGAGAATATTTAACGAATATATGTCGAATATTCTATCAAATATTTGAGAATTAGCGCAAATTCAAATATTACCCCTGCCGCTCATCTCTTCCTCAATGTCGCGAAAATTGTTGTCAACCATCTTTTCTAATCGCATCCAACTTCGGTCTGATGGAAACAGTTGCTGTAGTAGGTTGCCCTTTTTTTGCGCATGCGCGTACGTGAAAAATGATATTGCCGATATTTCGCATTGAAAAAATAATGAATGGAGATCGCAAATTTGAATAATACATCTGGTGACTGTCCATGTTGTGGGACTAATTGTGCACTTCTAATAATTATTTCTTGGCTGCAAATATGAGCTGAAGGTTTTTCAGGTTCGCCTGCTATTAAAATGAATGGGACCTGCCGCGAACTTGCAGTTCGAAAACATTTGATCGCGTTGGCGAACCGTCCCGGCAGATGTTCGTCCATCACTAGTCAGGACTCTACCCTCTAAAGCAGACATGCTCAAACTGCTGCCCGCCAGCTGTTGCAAAACTACAACTCCTAGCATGCTCGAACAGCCTACAGCTATCAGCTTACAGCAGGGCATTGTGGGAGTTGTAGCTTTACAACAGCTGGAGGGCCGCAGTTTGAGCATGCCTGCTCTAAAGGAACAACTTTTAGCAAATAAAGACGTGGAAAAATGGCCCAAGCGTCACTAAAAAAGGGTTTAGGTATAAACCCTTCTGTCCTGTGTGGGGGGCCTGGTTTGATCCTTGCTATAGGGCCCTTACTTCTCTATATACGTCACTGACTGACTTAGAATTATGTTTAAAGATTATGTACACACATTTTTTTGATTGCATCTTACTCATTTTGGGCTAAAAATATTTTTTTTAATTGATCTTTATTAAAAATATTGAGCTGTTCTGTTTGTTTAGCTGTGTGCATCCTACTTTAACTTTCACTTTGTGCCTGTCATCTAACAAACCTTATTTCTAAATTACTAAAAAGCTATAAACACTTATGTACAGTTGTGCTCATAAGTTTACATACCCTTGCAGAATTTATGATTTCTTAACCATTGTTCAGAGAATATGAATGATAACACAAAAACATTTGTCACTCATGGTTAGCGCTTGGCTGAAGCCATTTATTCTCTTACGTCCTACCAGCAGCACAGATGGGGTTAACTGCCCCCCTGTGGACTGGTAGGACCGGCAGAATTTTTAATGAGCCCAAGAACCAATAAACGATCTTCAGCTCCCTGAAAGGGAGGAGATCACCCCCCAGCCCACCATGTTTTTTTCTGTCCTTTGGACAGGTGGACTGGCGGATCGCTCCCCTTCTGGGAGCTGAAGAGATACCTGGGGAGTCCCATAGGGTTAATTTGAGCCTGGTATAGGCCCTATTACTTCTCTGGGCTGGTTTCGAGTGAGGCCCCGCCCAGAGCCTGTCATTCAGTGCTCTGGTTGCGTCGCTTTCACAAGCTAGCTCCAGAGTTCCCTTGTGCTTGATATATATTCTAGTATATCGCTTGGCTTGTTTTTTTTTCACAGCTCTAATTTCTTCAGTGCTGGTGGGCGCCCATATGGTCTCGTTTTCACCTCCACTTGATGTTTGTAGGTGTTATGACCTGTTTGTTCTTTTTCTTACAGTTATGGCTTCCCCTAAGAATCCTGATCAGCGGAAGTCTGTGGCCAAAACAAAACATTTGGCCTGTTATGAGTGTAACACTCCTCTAGAGGACAACTACCCTTACTCTAGGTGCGAGAGTTGCCGCACACAGTCATCCACGGAACCCACGATGCAGGAGATGTTTCAATGGACAAAGACCTACGTGGATGATTCCATTAAGGGAGTAGTGCGCCTGCTGAATGAGAGGCTACCAGGATCCTCTCAGACTCCCATGGAAGTGGCTGCATCGGTCGAGAGACCTACTCCCTGTTCGGTGGGGTCTTCTTCCGAGGAAGAATTAACTTCTTGCTTTTTTCCTCCAGAGAAAACGCAGAAGTTGCTGAAGTCCATCAGGTCGGGGGACCAGGATGTTGACATGGGGGAGTCCTCCGATCCCGCCGGACGGACACAGCGTGTCTTTAGAGCGGATGAGACCCTCCTCTATGTGATGCGTACAGAGTGGAGAAAGCCTGAGAAAGGCCCAGTCCTTACCAGGAAGTTTAAGCTCATGTATCCGATGGCTAAACCCTTGGTGGAATCGTGGGGTTTCGTTCCCAAGGTGGACATGGCAATAGCCAAGTTGTCCAGGCGCACTCTGGTCCCTGCAGACGATGGGTCTAGCCTGCATGACCCTCTAGACCGGAGGGCAGAGTGCACCCTTAGAAGGGATACACGGCGGCTGCTGCCTCCGCATCAACATCAATTGCGGCCACTGAGGTAGCCTCCTTTTACGCTCCAAGCTCAACCAGATCCAGACGGATGTGGACCAGAGCGTTTCTAGAGACGACATCTTGGCAGCCTTTAAGTCAGCCAATCTGGCTATGGATTTCTTGGTCGATTCTACCCAAATGCAGCTGAAGCTGGCCGCCAAGACCATGGCTCTGGTTTCAGCTGCCTGCAGACCGCTTTGGCTGAAGCCATGGATTGCGGACAACGCGTCCAAGTTCAATCTTTGCGGGCTCCCCTTCGAACCAGATAGGCTGTTCGGGTCCGAATTGGACAGAATCATGGAGGGACTCTCCGACAAAAAAGGGAAGAGTCTCCCCCAGCAGCACTTTCGGGGTCGCCCCAGGCAGGATAAGAAGGACAGAGGCCGTTCAGGGCAGCAGGCTAGGCGCAGAGTTTGGGGGGGGCCCGTCTCGTAGATTCTCGAGACGCTCCTGCAAACCCACCAGGGAGGCAAAACCCTCCTGACTATGGGCCTCTCCGAGGCTCTTGGATAAGCCCTGCTGCCCCTGCAGTATCTCCTCTAGATTTTCCCGTACCCCTCCCCCAAATCCCCGTGGGGGGCCGTCTCTCCCACTTCAAGGATGTTTGGGCCCAGCAAATTGCGGATCCCTGGGTTCAGGATATAATTTCTGCCGGTTACCGGGTAGATCTCATCTCCCCCCCTCCGGAGAGATTCATCACAACGCGAAACTTCGTCCCTGTCAAACAAAGGATCCTAGAATCCTATATTCAGGACTATATCTCCAAGGGAGCCCTGGAGGAGGTGCCGGCAGGGGAGAGAGGCCTAGGGATTTATTCTCCAGTGTTCCTGGTTCCCAAGAAGACGGGAGATCTCCGGATGATCATCGACTTGAGATTCCTCAATCGATTTATAAGGAAAACCAGGTTTCGCATGGAAACCATAAGGTCAGTCAGCCATATCCTCAACTCTGGGGACGTCATGGCCACTCTGGACCTCAAGGATGCGTATCTTCACATCCCGATCCATTCCACTTCCCGGAAGTTCCTCAGGATCGCGGTCCAGGTTTTGGGGGTTCGCAGGCCCTTTCAGTTCGCCGCGCTTCCCTTCGGAATCTCTTCTGCCCCCCTTATCTTCACCAAGGTGGTGGTGTCGGTGGTGGCAGCTTTGAGACTTCAAGGACTAACTATTATTCCCTATCTGGACGATTGGCTTTTCATAGCCTCTTCAGTTCCAATCCTTACCCACCATCTTCAGATCGCAATCTCCTTTCTCTTCCGCCTAGGCTGGATCATCAACTGGCAGAAGTCGAATGCGAGCCCATCGACTTCAATCCATTATTTAGGATTCGCGGTCGACTCTGTGGAAATGTCCCTCCAGTTGACTCCAGAAAGGAGAGCGCGGGTTCAGGATCTGGCAAGGGTCCTTTATGTCCCTTGTCGAGTCTCTATCCGGACTCTCATGAAGATGCTGGGGCTCATGTCAGCGGCTGCGGACGCAGTCCCTTGGGCACTATGGCACCTCCGTCCTCTTCAGTCGGAGGTCCTACGCTTATGGAACGGCAGCCCTGCGGGGCTAGATTCCCTGTGCTCCCTGTCCGGTCAAACCCGGAATTCCCTCAGATGGTGGTTCCATCTGCCAGCAGGGAAGTCTATGACCCAACCAGCTTGGATCATATTGACTACAGATGCTTCCCTTGTAGGCTGGGGCGCTCACCTGGACGGATCCCCAGTACAGGGATCTTGGTCTCCTCTGGAGCGGCATCTTTCTTCCAATCTTCGCGAGATGCGAGCTATCCGGCTAGCCCTCCTTCACTTCGCCCCTCAGATTCGGGGCAAGGCAGTGAATGTCCAGTCAGACAATATGACTGCGGTTCTCTATATAAACAAGCAGGGAGGCACAAGATCATTGCCCCTTCTATCAGAGATCGGGGTAATTCTTTGGTGGGCAGAGATGAACCTTTCCCATCTATCTGCCACTCATATTCGAGGCTCCCTCAATATGATAGCGGACCGCTTAAGTCGAGGATTACCGACCATGGAGTGGTCTCTGCATCCGGAGATCTTCAGGCAGTTAGTTCACAGGTGGGGTATGCCAGAGGTGGATCTCATGGGAACCAGGTTCAACGCCAAGGTGCTGAGGTTCTGTTCCCTCTACCGGGAAGACAACCCCCTGGCGATAGATGCTCTGTCGATATCGTGGAGGTTCAAGCTGGCTTACATCTTCCCTCCGTTTTCCATGATACCGAGGGTATTGATGAAAATCCCTCAGGATCAGGCCTCAGTAATAGCCATCATACCATTCTGGCCCAGGAGATCCTGGTTTACCCAGCTCATTCAGATGAGTCAGGGACAATACTGGAGGCTCCCCCCGGAGCAGACCCTGGTGTCGTGGGACACTCATCTCTGCCCATATCTGCACAGGTTCAACCTGACAGCCTGGAGGTTGATCAGTCCTTTCCCAACATAGAAGGGCTTTCCGAGTCGGTCCTGAGAACTTTGTCGCATTCTCGAGCAGAGTCTACAAAGAAGGCCTACTCCAGGATTATGAGAATCTTCATGTCATGGTGTGATTCCAAACAGGTGGCGTCTGCAGATCCGCCCCTTCCTGCGATATTACAATTTCTTCAAGATGGATTAGATAAAGGTCTTTCTCCAGCTACCTTGAAGGTACAGATTTGTGCCATCTCGGCCTGTCTCAACAGGTCGCATTCTCGGGACCCACTCATTAAACGCTTCCTGAAGGGAGCTGAAAGACTAAAGCCTACTATACTGAAGCCCATTCCCCAGTGGGATCTCTCAGTAGTGCTCAGGGGGCTAGCATCTCCCCCCTTCAAGCCTTTGGAGGAGGTCGATTTCAGATTTCTAACTTTAAAGATGGTTTTTCTTCTGGCTGTAGCTTCAGCCAAAAGGATTTCTGAATTGCAGGCGTTCTCTGCGATTCACCCCTATATTATCTTCCTACAAGACAGAGTACTCCTGAAGTTCTTACCCTACTTCAGGCCTAAGGTGCCTACCTTCCAAAATATCAACCAGGTAATCTCCTTACCAGTTTTGTTTTCAGCCTCCTCCTCTGATACTCCAGCAAGAGACCCGCTGGATATTTCAAGGTGCCTCCAGGTCTATGTGGATAGATCCAGAGAATTCAGGATAGATGAAAATCTCCTTATCCTGTTTGCCGGTAAGTCTAAAGGCCATAAAGCGTCTAAAGCCACCATTAGTCGCTGGATCAAGGAGGCCATTAGGGAGGCCTTTGTCTCCCAATCCCTAGATCCTCCGGAGTTTGTGAGAGCCCATTCTACTAGGGCTGTCTCCACCTCTGTTGCGGAAAGAAGACTTCTTCCCTTAGAGTTGATCTGTAAGGCGGCCTCCTGGAGCTCGGAGTCAACCTTCATCTCCCATTATAGGATAGATGCTAGGATGGCAGAGTTTTCGGCCTTTGGGCAGACAGTTCTTAGTTCTGCCAGGCATGAGGACCCTCCCTAGGGGATTCTTCTTGCTATCTCCCCATCTGTGCTGCTGGTAGGACGTAAGGGAATCGTTAATTTCTAACGATAATTTGTTTTCCCTTAGTCCTAACAGCAGCACACAAATATCCCACCCTAAATACATTATGCTTGTTAAAAACACGGTGGGCTGAAGATCGTTTATTGGTTCTTGGGCTCATTAAAAATTCCGCTGGTCCTACCAGTCCACAGGGGGCAGTTAACCCCATCTGTGCTGCTGTTAGGACTAAGGGAAAACAAATTATCGTTAGAAATTAACGATGGTCAAACAACTGTGTTTACTCTTTTTAAATCATAATCAAAATGCAAACTACCCAAATGACCCTGATCAAAAGTTTACATACCTTGGTGATTTGGCCTGATAACATGCACACAACTTGACACAAAAGGGTTACAATGGCTATTAACCCCTTTAGGACACACATATTTCACCTTAAGACCAGGCCATTTTTTGCAAATCTGACCAGTGTCACTTTAAGTGCTGATAACTTTAAAACGCTTTGACTTATACAGGCTATTCTGAGATTGTTTTTTCGTCACATATTGTACTTCATGACACTGGTAAAATGAAGTAAAAAAATGCATTTTTATTTATAAAAAAATACAAAATTTACCAAAAATTGGTAAAAAATATCAAATTTCCAAGTTTCTATTTCTCTACTTCTATAATACATAGTAATACCTACAAAAATAGTTATTTTACATTCCCCATATGTCTATTCATGTGTGGATCAATTTGGGAATGATATTTTATTTTTGGGGGATGTTAGAAGGCTTAGAAGTTTAGAAGCAAATCTTGAAATTTGTCAGAAATTTTCAAAAACCCACTTTTTAGGGACCAGTTCAGGTCTGAAGTCACTTTGTGAGGCTTACATAAGAGAAACCAGCCCAAAAATGACCCCATTCTAGAATCTACACCCATCAAGGTGTTCAAAACTGATTTTACAAACCTAGTTAACCCTTTAGGTGTTCCACAAGAGTTAATGGCAAATGGTGATAACATTTCAAAATTTAGATTTTTGGGGAAATTTTCCATTTTAATCCATTTTTTCCAGTAACAAAGCAAGGGTTAACAGCCAAACAAAATGCTATATTTATTGCCCCGATTCTGTAGTTTGCATAAACACCCCATATGTGGCCGTAAACTACTGTACGGGCACACAGTAGGGCGTAGAGGGAAAGGTGCGCCGTATGGTTTTTGGAAGGCAGATTTTCCTGGACTGTTTTTTTTTTACACCATGTCCCATTTGAAGCCCCTCTGATGCACCCCTAGAGTAGAAACTCCATAAAAGTGACCCCATCTAAGAAACTACACTCCTCAAGATATTCAAAACAGATTTTACAAACTTTGTTTACCCTTTAGGTGTTCCACAAGATTTAATGGAAAATAGAGATACCATTTCAAAATTTCACTTTTTGGGCAGATTTTCCATTTTAATCAATTTTTGCCAGTAACAAAGCAAGGGTTAACAGCCAAACAAAACTCAATATTTATGGCTCTGATTCTGAAGTTTACAGAAACACCCCATATGTGGTTGTAAACCGCTGTATGGGCACACGGCAGGGTTCAGAAGGAAAGGAATGCCATACGTTTTGGAAGGCAGATTTTGCTGGACCGTTTTTTTTTTTTGACACAATGTCCCATTTGAAGCCCCCCTGATGCACCCCTAGAGTAGAAACTCCAAAAAAGTGACCCCATTTTAGAAACTATGGGATAGGGTGGCAGTATTGTTGGTACTAGTTTAGGGTACTTATGATTTTTGGTTGCTCTATATTACACTTTTTGTGAGGCAAGGTAACAAGAATTAGCTGTTTTGGTACCGTTTTTATTTTTTGTTATTTTCAACATTCATCTGACAGGTTAGCTCATGTAATATTTTTATAGAGCAGGTTGTCACGGACGCGGCGATGCCTAATATGTATACTTTTGTTTTATTTATGTAAGTTTTACACAATAATTTCATTTTTGAAACAAAAGAAAATCATGTTTCAGTGTCTCCATAGTCTGAGAGCCATAGTTTTTTCAGTTTTTGGGCAAATATCTTGGTAGGGTATAATTTTTGTAGGATGAGATGACGGTTTGATTGGCACTATTTTGGGGTGCGTATGACTTTTTGATCGCTTGCTATTACACTTTTTGTGATGTAAGGTGACAAAAAATAGCTTTTTTTACACATTTTTTTTTTTACAGTATTCATCTGAGGTCATGTGATATTTTTATAGAGCATGTTATTACAGACGCAGTGATACCTAATATGTATATATATTTTTTATTTATTTAAGTTTTACACAATTATTTCATTTTTAAAACAAAAACAAAAAAATCAAGTTTAGTGTCTCCATATTCTGAGAGCCATAGTTTTTTCAGTTTTTCGGCGATTTTCATAGGTAGGGTCTCATTTTTTGCGGGATAAGTTGACAGTTTGATTGGTGCATTCAACTTTTTTGATCACTTTTATTACCTTTTTTGGGAAGTAAGATGTGCAAAATTTCAATTTCATCATAGTTTTTTATTTGTTATGGCGTTCACCGTTCGGGTAAACTAACATGACCATTTTATAGATCAGGTCGTTACGGACGCGGTGATATTAAACATGTGTAGGGAAATATTTATTTTTTATTTTTAATCACTGATAAATGTGTTTTTAGATTTTTTTTTCACTTTTTTTTAACCCAGACCCACTTGGTTCTTGAAGATCCAGTGTGTCTGATGTGTGAATAATACAGTACAGTACACTATATAGTGTATTGTACTGTATTTTACTTACTCTTTGTCAGAACAGATCTCTGCCTTTAGCACAGATCTGTTCAGCACCATGGACAGCAGGATGCCTGAGAAGGCGTCCTGTTGCCATGAGAACCTTCCCCGTCTGCCACAACTGAGCAGACTGGGAAGGTGAAGGTGTGGAGCTCCCTCCCCTTGGTGACACAATCCTGTCTGGGTGCTGCAAAGGTACAGCAGCCCCCCGATGGGAGAGCGAGGGAGCTCCTTGACTGTTAACCTTTTCCATACAGCCATCCGTACGGACCGCGGTATGGAAAGGGTTAAACGGCTGACATCGCAGCACAGATGTCAGCCGTTTATAACAGAGTGTCAGCAATGTGCTGACACTCTGGTATACCCACTGGACACCAATGAATATTCAAGAGGAGACAGGCGGGGGATCGCGATCCCGCCTGCCGCACCGCCTGCCTCCCGCACCGCCAGCACTGCCTGCAACCCCCCCTGCACCACTCGCCAGCATAATTATCATTCAGGGGTGCAGGGGGGTGAAAAATCTATATTTTCTGCATTTTAAAGTGACCGCGGGGATCAGAAACTGCAGAATTGACCTGCGGTTTGCTGCGATCGCCAACATGGGGAATCACAGAACCCCCCGGCGCATCTAGCTAAGGTGCCTGCTCAATGATTTGAGCAGGCACCGGCTTCCGATCACCGCCCGCCAGACGGCGGTGTTCGGAACCATACATGACGTACCGGTACGTCATGTGTCCTGAAGAGGTTAAAGATAACCATCTTCGCCTGTGATCTGTTTGCTTGTAATTAGTAGGTGTGTATAAAAGTTCAATGACTTTCTTGACTCCTGAGAGACCCTATCATCTTTCATCCAGCGCTCCACTGATGTTGTTTGGATTTTAAGTCATGGGGAGAGCAAAATAATTGTCAACGGATCTGCGGGAAAAAGTAGTTTAACTCTATAAAACAGGAAAGGGATAAGAGAAAATTTAAGGACTTGAGAATGCCATTCAGCAGTGTTCAAACTCTAATTAAAGGGTTTGTCACTAGAATTTCCACTATTAAATTGGCTGACATTAGCAATGTGCTAATGTCAGCTGCACCTAACTATGCTATTCTTGTGATTATTCATGCCACCGTTACTGCAGAATTCTTACTTTTATAATATGCGAATTAGTGTGGCACCTGCTCCTAGAGGCTCAGTTCGCCCACCTCTTTCAACTCCCTTCTACTCTTGATTGACAGGGCCAGGCAGCGTTCGCATCCTGTGTGCTGGGAAAATCTTGCGCCTTTCAGTATTAGGCGCAGGCACGGTGAGGGAAGACGCTCGCCGGCTGCACCTAGAGGCTAATTAGCATATTATAAAAATAAGAATTCTGCAGTAACGGGGGCATGAATAATCACAAGAATAGCATAGTTAGGTGCAGCTGGCATTAGCACATTGCTAATGTCAGCCAGTTTAATAGTGAAAATTCTAGTGACAGAAACCCTTTAAGAAGTGGAAAAGTAGGGGTTCTGAACCAAACCATGGTTAGGTAGACCAACTAAACTTTCAGCCAGAAAAATTATTTGGGATGCAAGGAAAAACTCTAACAAATAACTTTAGGTGAAATACAGGATTCTCTGAAAGAATGTGGAGTGGCTGTTTCAAGATGCACAATAAGGAGGCATTTGAAGATAGATGGGCTGCATGGTTGAGTTGCCAGAAGAAAGCCATTACTACGCAAATGCCACAAAGTATCCCGCTTACAATATGCCAAACAGCACAGAGACAAGCCTCAAACCTTCTGGCACAAAGTCATTTGGAGTCATGAGACTAAAATGTAACTGTTTGGACACAACCATAAACACTACATTTGGAGAGGAGTCAACAAGGCCCATGATGAAAGGTACACCATTTCTACTGTGAAACATGGCGGTGGATCGGCGATGTTATGGGGATGTATGAGCTACAAAGTCATAGGAGATTTGGTCAGAATTGATGGCAATATGAATGCAGTAATGTATCAACAAATATTGGAGGAAAATTTGCACTCATTATCCCGGAAGCTGCGCATGGGGCGTATTTAGACATTCGAACATGACAATGAACCAAAACACAAGACCAAATCATTGGCTACAGCAAAATAAAGTGAATATTCTAGAGTGGCCATCTCAGTCTCCAGACCTCAATATCATTGAGCCACTCTGGGGAGACCTCAAGCATGCAGTTCATGCAATACAGCCCAAGAATTTAGGGGAATTGGAGGCTTTATGCTAAGAAGAATGGGCAGCTTTACAATCTGAGAAGATAAATAGTGATGAGCGGCATAGACAATAGTCAAATTCACAATATTTTGCAAATTTTTGGCCGAATATTTGCCATAAATTAGCAAATTCGAAAATTCGTGATCTTGTCATTGTTTACTTGATTACGAAAATCGGCAATGTAATATATTTGCAATAATTTTGCAATAAATTCGCGATTACAATATTCAACATTATTCACAACGTGCACAACGTTCAGGAGTAACTCTTGACTATTCCTCTTTACAGAACTGTTTCAGTTCAGCAATATTCTTGGGATGTCTGGTGTGAATCGCTTTCTTGAGGTCATGCCACAGCATCTCAATCGGGTTGAGGTCAGGACACTGACTGGGCCACTCCAGAAGATGTATTTTCTTCTGTTTAAGCCATTCTGTAGTTGATTTACTTCTATGCTTTGGGTCGTTGTCCAGTTGCAACACCCATCTTCTGTTGAGCGTCAGCTGGTGGACAGATGGCCTTAAGTTCTCCTGCAAAATGTCTTGATAAACTTGGGAATTCATTTTTCTTTCGATGATAATCCGTCCAGGCCCTGACACAGCAAAGCAGCCCCAAACCATGATGCCCCCACCACCATACTTCACAGTTGGGATGAGGTTTTGATGTTGGTGTGCTGTGCCTCTTTTTCTCCACACATAGTGTTGTGTGTTTCTTCCAAACAACTCAACTTTGGTTTCATCTGTCCACAGAACATTTTGCCAGTACTGCTGTGGAACATCCAGATACTCTTGTGCAAACTGTAAATGTGCAGCAATGTTTTTTTTTGGATAGCAGTAGCTTCCTCTGGGGTATCCTCCCACGAAATCCATTCTTGTTTAGTGTTTTACGTATCTTAGATACGTAGATACTCTTGGATTCTTCTTCACCTCATTGAGCAGTCTGCTCTGTGCTCTTGCAGTCATCTTTACAGGCTGGCCACTCCTAGGGAGAGTAGCAGCATTTCTGAACTTTCTCCATTTATAGACAATCTGTCTTACTGTGGACTGATAAACAGCAAGGCTTTTGGAGATATTTTTATAACCCATTCCAGCTTTATGCAAGTCAACAATTCTTAATCGTAGGTCATCTGAGAGCTCTTTTGTGCGAGGTATTCATCACATAAGGCAATGCTTCTTGTGAAAAGCAAACCCATAACTGGTGTGTGTTTTTTTTTATAGGGCAGGGCAGCTGTAACTAACACCTCCAATCTCATTGATTGGACTCCAGGTGGCTGACATCTCACTCCAATTAGCTCTTGGAGATGTCATTAGTCTAGGGGTTCACATACTTTTTCCAGCTGCACTGTGAATGATTACATGGTGTGTTCAATAAAAACATGGTAACATTTAATTTTTTGTGTGTTATTAGTTTAAGCAGACTGTGATTATCTATTGTTGTGATATAGATGAAGATCAGATAACATTTTATGACCAATTTGTGCAGAAATTCATATCATTCCAAAGGGTTCACATACTTTTTCTTGCAACTGTATAGTACTATATTCTAAATATTCGTGAATTCTCTAAGTGGCGATATTTGTGATTAAAATTTGCAATTTGAATTTTCGCACTCAACACTAAAGATAAAGAGCCTCATCCACAACGATCACAAAAGACTTCAAGCTGTCATTGATGTTAAAGGGAGCAATACATGATATTAACCCCTTAAGGACACGGCCATATTTCACCTTAGGGACCAGGCCATTTTTGGCAAATCTGACCAGTGTCACTTTACGTGGTGATAACTTTAAAACGCTTTTACTTATCCAGGCCATTCTGAGTTTTTTCTTTTGTCACATATTGTACTTCATACCACTGGTAAAATGGAGTAAAAAGAATAATTTTTTATTTATTAAAAAATACCAAATTTACCAAAAATTGCCAATTTTTTTTTGCAACATTTAACATTTTAACCCAATTTTTCCACTAACAAAGCAAGGGTTAACAGCCAAATAAGACTGTATCTTTATTGCCCTGACTCTTCTGTTTACAGAAACACCCCATATGTGGTTGTACACTACTGTATGGCCACACGGCGGGGCGTAGTGCAAAAGGAGCGCCGTGTGGTTTTTGTAAGGCTGATTTTTATGGACCGGTTTACTTACACCGTGTCCTGTTTCAATCCCCCCTGATGCACCCCTAAAAGTGACCCCATTTTGGAAAATACGGGATAAGGTGGCGGCTTTGTTGGGACTATTTTTAGGGCACATATGATTTTTGGTTGCTCTAAATTTCATTTTTGTGAGGTAAGGTTACTAAAAATTGAAATTCTGAAATTTCATCTCCATTTGCCATTAACTGTTGAGGAACACCTAAAGGGTGAATAAAGTTTGAAAAATCAGTTTTGAATACCTTGAGGGGTGTAGTTTCTTAAATGGGGTCACTTTTAGCGAGTTTCTACTC